>NW_028270146.1:22441541-22797043 GCF_037043375.1 Chiloscyllium plagiosum
ACTAGCCACCAGGATACACGAACACCAACTAGCCACAAAAAGATATGACCCTAATTTACTAGCATCCTCACATACAGATGAGGAAGGACACCACTTCAACTGGGACAACACATCCATCCTTGGACAAGTCAAACAAAGACATGCACAAGAATTCCTAGAATCATGGCATTCCAACCGGAACTCTATCAACAAGCACATCAAGTTAGACCCTGTCTACCACCCCCTGAGAAAAGGAACAGGAAGTGACTTCACCACAGGAAATAACATCACCACAGGAAATGACATCACAAACCCAAAGAAACCCAAACATATAAATAGAAAGCAGGAATTTTCAGCATTGCTTAACCTGAGGCCCACTGAAGATGTTACCCAGTAGGGTGACAAAATGTCTGGAAATGAAACTTCCAGCTCAGCGAGCAAACCTACATCCAAACGTAATCAGTAACAACCTTGCTGAATCAATGTAAGAAGGATGTGGAAGTGCCAGTGTTGGACTGGGTTGGATAAGGTCAAAAATTGCATGACACCAAGTTATAGTCCAACAGGTTTATTTGAAACCACTAGCTTTCAGAGTACCTGATAAAGGAGCAGTGTTTCAAAAGCTAGTGATTTCAAATAAACATGTTGGACTATAACCTGGTGGCATGTGATTTTTGACAATGTAACAAAAGCAGTAGACATGGGATTGTAAATGGATGCTATTAATAGCAGCGATAATGCATTAAAGTAAGTCCCACACAAGATACTATTCGCTGAAATTGAAGCTTATGGAATTGAGGACAAGCCATTAGCCTGTACGGGAGATAGTCTCAGTGGATAGAGGCATAAGTGTACAAATTGACTGTGTGTGACTAGTAGAATCCCTCAAGGGCTTGCCAAAACCTCAATTATTTGCTATTTATTAATGACTTAAACCAAATCACACAGCAATCTGTCAATGATATAACGATGTGGCATTGCAATCAACTGCACATGGAATATATAAATTTACAATCCTGTTTAAAGAAATATAAGGTTTGGTAATGACAAACAGATTTCATCTGAGGCAGTTGCAACATCATCCACTTTTGGATGTAAACTGAATGATCAAAATACTGTCAGCTTGCACTCAGTTAGCTTCTACAGAGATGCCAAGAACTTTCCAAGTGGTGAAAATTACAAGCAGTGGAGGCGCACAGAAACTAAAGTGTCCTTGTGTGTAGATTGATGAAATTTCACAGCTAGGTACAAAACATATTCATAAACGGTAAATAGGATGGCCCTAGTTAGATTGCACCTTGAGTCCTGCAGGTTCTTGACAGCATACATTAGGAAAAGGACCTCTGGCTTGGAGGGAATGCAACACAGCTCTATCAGAATAATAGGCTATTGCCAAAAACCAGATCAAAGACTATGAGTAAAGACGGCTAATGGGTTTTGGTCTAGGTTTCTGAACATTAAGAGGAACAGATAGGGACATAGATTGACAAAAACAATTTTTTCAAACAATTGAATCTGACTAAAATTTCAAAACATTTCTGGACTTAAAGAGTGGTGGAAGTTTGGGACTCTCATCCACAAGCAGGAGTTTTTCCTAGGTCAATTGTCAACTTCACACCCAAGACAGAAAGATTTCTGTTAAGAACATAGGAGATATATATGTGGAGATATATATGCAGTATATGGAGGCAAGCTATAGATCAATTCTGACATCGTTAACTGCAAAACAAAATGCAGAGAATAAATAACTTACTGTGATACATGATCAACGTGTTATGAGTTGACTTTCTTTATTCCTTATTTTTCTTTTCATTATGCGAGTTACAAATAATACCCTACCTGACCATCAGCTGTTTCCTGAAAGCATCTTCCCACATTCAGAGTTCTGGTTGGTGGTTGTGGTTGTGACTGTGGTTGTGACTGAGGTTGTGACTGAGGTTTGGGCTGGCCGTTTACATTTCCATTAGCATTAAGCTGTGACCTTTGTTGAACTGAATGGGTTGGCTGTTGCTCCTGTGACAGTTTTATGCTGTTCTTGATTGGAGTGTCAGGTACGGTTTTAACTCTTGCCACTTGATGAATCTGCACAGTGGCCTCTGGTGGGTGGTTTACGTGGATATTAACCAAGGACGGAAGCATTACAACTGTAGGGAAAATGGAATAACCATTCAAAATACTGGAAATTAATGATGCATGTTCTTTCAAACTGTATTATTTTCTTTGCCTTCACAACAATAAAGACAGTACTTCAATGCAGAACTTTTCAAAGATTACCTAATAGAAGAAGAACATCTAGCCACCATATTTGCAGCTCCTCTTCATCTAACAGACCAAAAAGTGGACAATTAAATATGTCAGGAGGTTGGAAAGGAGGTACACCGCAAATATTTTGGAAGACCACCTGGTCATCTATCTATTCATTTGAACAGAAAACAGCTGTGTTACAGGTGTCTTCAAGGGCTCAGTGGTTAGCACTGCTGCCTCACAGTGCCTGGGTGTGATTCCATCCTCGAGTGACTGTCAAACCATCTACAAAGACAAGAGGTGAATTCTGCTCAGGAAAAACAGGTCAGGGGCCTCTGAAATCATGGTGAACTTACGGTTCTATTTCCAATCTTGCTAAGACTGTGGTTACGTTGCCTGGGTTCTCAGTATAGATGGAAGGAAGTGAATAGCAAACTAATGTATTTCAAATATGTTTTTGCTTGAGGAGTGGGAAGCAGGGACTTAAACCTCCTCTCAATGCACGAAATGCTGGAGATCACAGTGGGTTAGGTAGCATCCATGGAGAGAGAGCAAAGTAACATTGAGTCTAGATGACTTCATCAGAGCTCTGATAGGAGACAGTGAGGCCTGCAGATGCTGGATATCAGAGTTGAGAGTGCGTTGCTGGAAAAGCAACCGAGGCCCGAAACGTCAATTTTCCTGCTCCTCGGATGCTGCCTGACCTGCTGTGCCTTGCCAGCAACACCCTCTCAAATCAGAGCTCTGATGAAGAGTCATCTAGCCTCATGTATAGGATGGGCTAAAGTTGATGATATTTAACAGCTACATGACCTGGAATGGGCCCTGTGAACATTCCTGTATGTGCTGAAAACAGCACAATTAACTTGTTTTTCTGTACTTCCTGTTTGTTGCACTGTATAGGAGAGAAGGGGAGAATTTCGTTCTGAGCTATTGGACTTCACCTCAGACCGGGATGGTGAAGGGTGCAAGGAATGAACCTAACCTCCAGACCAGCTATTGATTGAGCGGTCCCCGATGGGTAGAAGGGCCTGAGACTTGTTGCTTTTATTTCCCTTTATTTTCTTTTTATTTTATTACTATAAATGTTGGATTGGGCAGTAGCATTGTGGGGGTGGGGGCGAAGTTGGGAAGATGAACATATGCAGTGCGAGTTCCTAGAATCATAGAATAGAGTCATAGAATCCCTACAAAGTGGAAACAGGCCCTTCGGCCCAACAACTCCACACCGACCTTCCGGAGAGTAACCCACCCAGACCCATTCCCCTACCCTATTATCCAATACTTACACCTGACTAATGCACCTCACCTCCACATCCCTGAACACTATGGTAAAAACAATGACTGCAGATGCTGGAAACCAGATTCTGGATTAGTGGTGCTGGAAAAGCACAGCAGGTCAGGCAGCATCCGAGGAGCAGTAAAATCGACGTTTTGGGCAAAAGCCCTTCATCAGGAACACTATGGGCAATTTAGAATGGCCAATTCATCTAACCTGCACATTTTGGATTGAGAGAGGAAACCGGAGCACCAGGAGGAAACCCACGCAGAAATGGGGAGAATGTGCAAACTTCACACTGACAGTCATTCTGGGGTGGTAGCGAACCCGGATAGGAGAGGTACGGTTTAGATATCATAGTCGCACTTGCAAAAGAGAGAGAGAGAGAAAACTGGTGGTGTTTTAACCAGAGGGTCACCATGTCTCAGACAAGGGGACAGGTTGAGAAGAATCCTTCACGGTAATCTCAGCTGGTAAAGGAATTGAACACACACTGTTGGCATCACTCTGCTCTGCAAAGCAGCCAACTGAGCTAAACAAAGTCCTTTAAAGAGAATCCAATACCATCTTCTCAAAGGTAAATGGACATTGAAATGTTGCCTTTGCATTTTGAAAATGATATCCCATTATTATCCTGAAAAATAGCCAACAGTAATGTAGAAATATGAATGAAATTATATTCAATAGGGGCAAAATAATTCTATCGACTCAAATTAAATATCTATCTAAATAGCACAAATTAACAATTTTTTCCACTCAGTGGACCAACTTTGACACTGATTTTAAGGTAAAAACATTGTAACTTATAATGACAATTCAGTGTAAATCCAAGAATTTGTCACATTACCTTGTTGGTTCGAAAGAGGCAGAGTATACACAGACTGCGAAGCTGATGAACGGGCAGGTACTGTCTTTGACACAGTTTGCTTTTCAGGAGGAACTGGAAGGTGGCAGAACTTCCCTGTTGAGTTTGATGGGCACCTGCACTTGTCTCTTCCAATGCAGTATCCTCCATTCAGGCAGGGGATCTGGCAGAAATCTATAACACAATTATAAGGAAGTCAGTAATGAGAACAATTGCTAATTGAATTGATTTATGCACCATTTGAACAATTGATTTCCTACTTCTGACAGCTCACTGGTGTTACTTAAGGGTCAAGAACAGGATGCTTCATGTATGATTAAGAAACTCTCCTGAAAGATAATTAACAACTACTAATTGCCTTTGTTTGAATGTTGGCTCCTTAGGAGGTGACCTAAGAGACTCTGCCTGTTATTTAAAGGTAGTTAACACTATGATACTTAGCTTTTAAGCCCTTTTCCCCATATTTTTCAATTAAGATTGCTCTGTCAGTTACTTCCCCTTTCCATCTGACCATGAAATTAAAAATAATTAATATCTTACCAATAACCAGGACTGATGCTTTACTACCAAATGTAAAAGGCTTTACAGAGAATCACATATATATTCTTGGTTAAAAACTACCCCAGAGCACTGAGAATTTTTATATAGTGTCAATTGTGACAAAGAAGTTCAAATAACTACAAGTCGCAAATTACTTGAATGCGAGGCTTTTTCCATCCTGTTTATCTATTATTAATTTGGTTTTCCTGTTAAGATACTCACTTACTTGCTGCATGTCTTTAGAAAAACTGTCTTAAGGCAAAGATTGAGAGTTCACCTTGCAGGGAACTAACAACGCCAAATTACATGCAAGAGGTAAAATTACTTAAAGTGCTCATATTTAGCAGAAAATATTCCATGTTCTACAACGATTTCACCGTCGTTTTACAGACAGTTATGTGGGAAAGAATTTGTGATAGGAAAGATATAAATGGAAAACATATTCTTGAAGAACAAAGCAGAATTGATTGGAAACTGGGAAAACACACACCGACAGTTAGATGTGAATTTAAGTCAATTGAGTGTAAGAAGGGTTGCATTATTTGGTGCTGTAAGGCATCTGTTTCTAACAATGGGAAAGCATAGGGAGGCATAATTGAGGGATTTGCCTCACCATGTCCCTTAGCTCCTTTACTTTTCAAAAAAATTATCTTTGCCTTAAAAGCATTCAAGGAGGTAGCCTCAACTGTTTCACTGAGCAGGGAATTCCACACAGATTCACAACGCTTTGGGTGAAGGAGTTCCTCCTCAACTCAGTCCTGAATCTGTTCCCCCTTATTTTGAGGCAATGCCCCCTTGTTCTAGTTTCACCCACCAGTGGGAATAACCTTCCTGCTTCTAAGTCTTCTATTCCCTTCATAACTTTATCTGTTTCTATAAGATCCCCCCTTATTCTTCTAAATTCCAAAGTGTATAGTCTCAGTCTACTCAACCTTTCTCAACGCAATTCTCTGAATTCCAGAATCAATCCAGTGAACCTCCTCTGCACCCCCTCCAGTGCCAGTACATCCTTTCTCAAGTAAGGAGACCAAAACTGTACATTGTAAATTCTGCTAGGAGGTCTGAAGTACTATGTTTAAACTGTACTTAAAGCAATGCTTTCTACAATCAGATGTTTCCAGTGAATAAAAACAGGCCATTAATATTAGCTTCACAAGTCGGGGGAAAAGGTCTACACTGTCTTAACATGTCAGGATTAATGTCAGTTGAAGAATGAAGAGATCTTCAGAAGACATGGATTACACTAGAAGACTGATTCAGTGTCAGTCAATTGGTCAACTTCATTGACTAGAATTTACGTCATTTAGACATATCTTATAGAACTCATAGACCACTTCAAGATTGGGTACAGAGCAAAGGATGCACAATATGATTTTACAATGGGGAGCCAGCAACTGGAATTGTTAAATTGATGATTTCATCAAGCCCCATCAAAATTTCCCAGAAAGATTTGCTAGACAGCTCAAAGATTTAGTGTTGATGACATACAGAAGATTAGGTGTAAGTACAAGGCAATCTTTGCAACTTGACTATTGACATAATCATAATATTGACATACCCAAATATAGCAAGACATTGGGAAAGTGTGGCCTCCTGCCTGCATCAAGGAAATACTCAAATTTCAATCAAGAAAACCTTTAGAAGCAGTTGACTAGATCAAAGGCTGAGGCGGCTACAGAGAGCTGATCCTAAAAGACCATTCGCAAGGAGTAGCTTCAAACTACAATAAAGACAAGTGATATCTCACCACGAGAATTGATCAACAAACTATAACCTGACAAGGAGTGAAACAAAGAGTGATGAACACATCTTCCACACAGTCAATATCATGGAAAATGTCAAACGTTTCCAATTTTGTTCTAGAAAAACTGCTGACTATTCAAAATATACCCAAACACATGGGAAGGCATGACAAAAACTACAAATGTAGGCGCAGGATCAATAGTGTTAGATTGTAAGTACAAACAATTTGCCATTATTATTTCCCCAGCCTCATTCTCTAAAAGACCTATATCCACTTTAGCCTTTCTCCTCCTTTATGTACACACATATTCTTATATAAGGAAGCTTGTGTTGTCCATCTTGATATTATTTGTGCATTTATGCACAAAGCTTATTTTCTCCCTCTTTTGGTCTTCTTCTGATGATTTTTAAAACCTTTTTAATCCTCTGGCTAACAACTAATCTTTGCCAGATTGTATTTTTTTTTTCAACTTGATGTAGATTCTCTTTGTTAGAAATGGTCACTGCTTGCTGCACTGGAGAATTTGTTTTTCGTGAAAACATAGAAAATACAACAAAGGAGTGGCAGTTATGGGCCAAATATTCAGAAATGAGACTGGACAGGTGGAAGGTATATCAGGAGGGGAACATGTTGAAAATAGTGACCATAACTCAGTTGGATTGAATATGGTCACACAAAAGGGAAAGATGGCTGCTGAATAAAGCTCTAAACTAAGGAAAGCCTGATTTTATGAAGATATGAATTGGTCCAAATGGACTGGGAACTATTTGCACTAATTTCTTTTCCAGAGCAGTGGGAGCATTCAAGAAATAACAAATATATTCATGAAATGACAAAGGGTAGGACCAAAACTGGAGAACCTTGGATGTCAAGAATTAAGAATACAAAACAAAGGCTTACGACTGTTACCGAGGTCTCAATACAGCCCTACCATTCACCATGAAACCCCTACTTTGATTTGACTTTCCAAAATGCAAGACCTCACACTTATCTATATTAAACTCAATTTGCCATTTCTCAGTCCACTTCCCCAGCTGATCAAAGTCCTGCTGCAATTTCTGATAACCTTCCTCACTATTCACAATACCACCTATTTTAGTGTCATCTGCAAACTTATTAATCATGCCTTGTACGTTCTCATCCAAATTATTGATATAGATAACACATAGTAATGGGTCCAGCACCAACCACTGAGGCACTGCAATAGTCGCAGGCCTCCAGTCCAACAAGCATCCTTCCACTGTTACCCTCTGCTTCCTACTATCAAGCCAATTCTGTATCCAATTTTCCAGCTCCCTCTGGATTCCATGCAATCTAACCTTCCAGAGTAGCCTACCATGTAGAACCTTTTCAAAAGCCTTAGCGAAATCCATTCAGACTAGGTCTGCCATCCTGCCTTCAACAACATTCCTAGTCATGTCATCAAAGAACTCGAACAAATTTGTGAGGCATGATCTCCCACTCACAAAGCCATGCTGACTAATCCTAATCAAACCAAATTCATGTATATCTTGTCTCTCAGAATCTTGTCAAGTAACTTATCTCAAGTTCATACCAGAGCCCACAAGTCATGACAGAAAAAGTACTGATTCCATTTGCTCTGGGTGTGGTTGTAGCCAGTTTCCATTTGTTGTTCACACTTAGGAATTGATTGAATAGGGAAGGCAACATAGGTCAACGTTGGCACTGAGGGTCTCAGGTTCAGCCTGGTTATCACAGGGTCTTGTGCAACCTCAAGCAAGACTTGCAACCTCCTCCCCATTGCTCATATTGTTTCGGGGCTGTGAAGGTTTGTAACTCAACAATATTGGAGCTCATTCTGTGGCACATGATCCATTAACATGGATAGTTGAAAAATATACAAGAAACAGAGTCAGGATAAATGGCTCACTCTGAATCTACAAACTGTAACTAGTGGAAAGCCATAGGGATCAGAGCTGAGGGGGTTAACTATTTATTGGGGAGATGTTGGTCACTGAACTGGTAATTAAGAACAGGCTAATTTGTTCTGGGGATGTGTGTTCTGATCTCAGAATGGTAGGTGGTGAAATTTGAACTCATTAAAAATCTGGAATGAAAAACAGACTTGATAGCAACTACATTGAAATAACTCTACAGAGGTCAGTACCTCATCATTAAGTCATCCTTTATTTAAATGTGGACAGTCCTTGACACTGATCCAGCTCCCTCAGAGCCAGCTCTCAGAATAAACAGAATATCTGACACTCTTGATTATTTTTTGTTTTTTCACACACTGATCCGGTTCCCTCAGAGCCAGCTCTCAGAGTGAGCAAAACTCCTGGTTGACACTGTTGTTTATTTTTTTCTACTCCACAGAGACCAGTATCCTGTCACCAAGTCACCCTTTATTTACACATGGAGAGTCCTCGAAAATGATCCAGCTCCCTCAGAGCCAGCTCTCAGAGTGAACAGAACCTCTGACACTGTTTTTTTTTTAAACAGTGTCCCCAATTCACCAATCGCATTACAGCAAATTCGTGTTGACGAAACGTGTGTTATGACAGAGGACCTGTATGAATGCAGAGATACACAAGGCTTTACTGTTTAGCTCCACAGTCCTTCATCACTGTCATCTCCTTTCACTCAAACAGAGTCTGTGTCTGGGTTGGATCTGAGTGGAGCTCTGAACTTTCTGAGGACACTCTTGTTTATATCTGTCAGCCAGGGCTCCCTGATTGCGTCAGATTAACAGCCCCAGTCAGGGAACTTATATTCAGTGACATCCATTTGGCTGACCACATTACAATCACCAGACATGTAACTACCATGGATGGTTACAAAATCATATCTGGTTCACTTGAAGGAAGGAAATCGGGCCTACATGTGACTCCAGATCGACAGCAATATGGTTGACTTTTAATTGTCCTCTGGACATCTAAGCACAGACAAAAATGCCAACCCAGGGAGTGGCACCCAAATGCCATGAACATTTTTTAAAAATCTAAATGATTTGGATGAAGAGATAGAATGCACTGTAACCAAAATTTGATGATACAAAGATAGATAGGTTTGAAGAGGATAAGAAGAACAGGTCTACAATGGGATACGGTTAGGTTAAATGCATTGGGAAAAAAAAAACATGAGCAGGTAGACTAGAATGAGAGAAAATAGGAGGTTGTCCACTTTTGTCGGAAAAACAAAAAATCCAACATTATTTAAATGTAGAGACACCAGAGAATACTGCAATGCAGATGCGTCCTCGTCTGTTAATCACAGAAAGTTAGCATCTAGCTATAATAAGAAATTAGGATTCAATTACGCTCAAAGATAGGGATACCACCACAGTGTCAAAATAGCCCCTTGAAACCTTTTCTTGTCAATGACAAAAGAATTGAGGGGCTAAATTCGATACTCCTGCACATATTTGTTCTGCTCTTTAGAAACAATACAAGCTCCCAAATTGTAGTAAGGAAGTTAATGGAAGAGGCATTGGAAAGGGCATTTTCCTGCACAAAATATAATAATATTATAACAGAAAGCGTCTTCTTTGGGAATTATTATTTTGTCTGGGAACCGAGGGTATCACATGCAAAGTCAGAATTTATGCACTATAAATTACTCAGGCATTAAGTAATTTAGATCACACGCAATTAAAAAAATAAAACAAAGAACTACTGATGCTAGAAAGCAAAAGCAGAAATTGCTGGAGAAACTTAGCAGGTCTGGCCGCATCTGTGGAGAGAAAGCAGAGTTAATGCTTCGGGTCCAGGGGCCCGTCTTTAGAACTGAACCGTTCTGAAGAAGGGTCCCTACACTCCAAAAGTTAGTGCTGCTTTCTCTCCACAGATGCTGCCAGACCTGCTGAGTTTCTCCAGCAATTTCTGCTTTTGTTCAACCGAGAAAACTGTTCAACTGAGAAAACAGTTCCCTGTCATTCTCTAGCTTCGAATTACCTTATAACGTCCTTTGCTTTTAGGTAGTGCATTTAAATGCAAATAGTTATTGTTTGCCTTTTATAAACAAACTTATAATGTTAAAATGGGCAATGCAATATTGACCCATCTGGAAACGTGTTTGAGCATACAACTTGGAGAATACTATTCCAATGCAAGTTCTCCTGTGGTTAGTTGGAACAAGTCATAATTTATTTTTGGTTTCACACCATTTATGAATTGCTCTAACAAATAATATATTAAAATCAGTTACACTTGACTCAGCCCCAAAACTGATGGCAAAGTTACAATACTTACAAACATTAATAGCTCTCTATTACTCTTACTTTCAGATACAATGAAGTTCTTGTTGTCTGGCATTTCTAATTCTTAAAACAACCTGGCAAACTAGAAGAAATGTTTGGAATTTCAACATGGATTTATTCAAGGAAATGAAAAGATGATGTTGTACCAAAAAAATAATATAGACTATGCTAGTCTGCCAAGTGACAAACTTATAGGGCTGTTGTTTCTCCTGCAATTACAGCAAGACAATCAATTTGGCACGGATTCTTTACAGAAGTGTTATGAATTTCAAAAGCAATACTCATAACAGGAAGAAAAATAGAATTAATTCTGGAACTTTAACAGCACAGAACAAAGAAATGTTATTCCAAAGTGCATATTTTCTGTTAAAAGTCCATCTCAAAGCTCTGGAATAATTTCACAGAATTTTATTCTTCGGTGAAATGTAACTTGTCACATTTCATCCCAGCTTGTTTCCTTGGTTCACATGGAATGTGTAATTTTAATCTTCCATCAGTAACTTGTTGTTACAGCAGAACATTTCTAACCACCTGTTAGTAATTTTCTCTTCCTTATTTCTTCATAACATTAGAACAGATTTTTTAAAATCAAGAATGAAAATAAAGACCATTTATTGTGATTTATTTTCTTTCTCAGCAGACTTTGTCAAAATATGAAACAGTGTGAGACTTCTTTCCTGACTTTTTTTCCTTGTGAACTATCATAATCTGGATTAAAAATATAAAGGTAAATCCAGGTCTCCATTTTCTGTACAGTATGAGCTCAATTCAAGCTGCTCCTCAGGGTAAGGGACAGAGTTCAGCAGTTGCTACAATAATTATCACCTTATGTGGCTGAAGGTCACTTTTCGTATGTTTGTAGACGTGGGGACATCCGGATACAATTTTGAAAGTTAGGTGGAAGTCTGATGGTAGGCAACCAAGCTGAGAGTACCCTTCAAGCTAACTGGGAACTTTAAACCAAACCTTGAGGACTTTTGTAATCCTGGACATTTTTAAAAAGTTTGTCCTTAATTCCTTCTATTTCTAACATTCTGGATTTGAGCCCCACTGGCCATTTTTACAGGTCCAGGGAGTCTTCCCAACTTGACAAAAACCTGGTCTTGAGTCTGAAACAGGTATTATTTGTAAATGTAAAAGACATGCTACAAGCCTGGGTAATATGTGCAATTCTCTTCTGTCGTTTTAGGTCCTTTATATACATCATGATTTTTGAGCTCAAAGCATTTTCTGAAAACTTGGATTAAGAACTGACTCAGGTCTGGTGGTATGTTGAGAACCTGGAATGCAGAATGAAAGAAAAATTGAGATTTTCTTCACCCATTCTGAGAAGATCAAGAAGTCTTTGACCAAAGAGGAACATTTCTCAGGCAGTTTATCATTAAAGTAGCAAGATAACAGGTTAACTTAAGACTAGTTGGTTTAACTAATGTCAAATAAGTGACATAATTATCTCCTCAGAGATCGTAGCTGGACCTATGTATTTTGTAGATGGTATGCACTGCTGCCACGGTGGGTCAGTAAAGGAAGGAATCAATGTTGGGAGTGGTGCATGGTGTGCTATTCATGTGGGTTGCTTTGTCTTGGATGTGGTCAACTTTGAGTTTTATCGAAATGCATCCATCTGGGCAACTGGACAGCATTCTATCACAGTCCTGAGTGTACCTTGCAGTTGGTGGACAGATATCGAACAGAGAGGAGAGAAGTTGCTTGCTGCAGAGTTCCTAGTCTTTGGCCTGTGCTTTTGTCTACAGTATTGATATGGCTGGCCCAGTTCAGATTTTACTCAAAGTTAACATTCTGGATATTGACAGAGGGGTGGATTCAACGGTGGTAAGGAACATCAAGGGGAAATGGTGAGATTCTCTCTTGTTGAAGATGTGCATTACCTGACACTTGTACAAAGCAAATATCACTTGCCACTATCCTTTCATGGGATATGGATTTTGCCGGCAAGGTGTATATTTGCTACTCATTCCTAATTGCACTTGAATAGAGTAACTGAATAGGCCATTTCAGAGGGTGGCTAAGAGTCAATGTCATGACTGAGAGTCTGGAGTCACATGTAAACCTGAAAAAGGTAGGGAGAGCAGGTTTCCTGGCCTAAAGGCCATTAGTGAATTGGATGGATTTTTATGTGAGAATACAATGATAGTTCCATGGTCACCAATACAAAAACTAGTTTCAATCCCAGGTTTATTAATGAACTTAAATTCCACCAGTTGCTACAATGGGATTTGAACCCGTATCCACAGATTAACCCGAGCCTCTGGACTACTAGTACAGGGATGTTATCATTATGCAACCATCTTGACATTACCTTTATGCCATATATGATTGCTGTTGTCTGATCTTGCTGCATTTGAATGAAGGCTACTTCAGTATCTGAATTGTAAACAGTGCTGGGCACTTTACAATCATCTGCAAACATTCCTGCTTCTGACTTTAAGGAGGGAAGGTCAGTTGATGGAGAAGCTGAAGATGTGCTGAGGACACTCTCCTGAGGAACTCTTCCTCTGAAGTTCTGGTACTGAGATGAGCCATGTTGATCTATCATAACCCTCTTCATTTGCGCTGAAAATGACTCAAACCAATGTAGAGTTTTACCCTGATTCCTACTGACATTAGTTTAGCTTGGACCATTGTCATCAAATGCTGCCTTGACAGCAAGAGCCACTCTGGAATTTAGTTCTTTTATTCAGCTTTGGAACAAAGTTGTAATAAAATCAGGAATGGTTCTAACATAACCCATATTGGAGCATCAATATGTAAGTTATTGCTGAGCAAGTGCCTCTTATCAGTACTGCCAATGAGCTCTTTCAACACTTTGCTGATACCTGCGATGATTAGATTAGATTACATGAGATTCCCTACAGTGATAATTGGGACTGGCAGTGAAGTGTTCAAAAAATAAATGTTACAAAATGAAAAAAGTGCTAGTACTTCACATTCCTATTGGCACATACCATTATAGGATTTGTGCGTCATGACTGATTTCCCAAACTATCATTTTCACAAAGGCATGTCCTGCAGGTAAGCATTCTGATGGATGGCTTCAACCGTTTATAGAATGAAGTGTTTGTTTCTATAAAGGGATGAAGCTCTGTATAGGTTTGACTGAGTCATTTCGTCTGACATCAGCATGGATCAATTAAATAAATTAAAGAACTGCAGACCCTGGAAATCTGAAACAAAAACAGAAATTGCTGGATAAACTCAGCAAGTCTGGCAGCATCTGTGGAGAAAAAGCAGAGTTAAAGTTTTGAGTCCATCTTTAGAGTGGTCACTGGACTCGAAATGTTAACTCCATTTTCTCTCCACAGATGCTGCCAGGCCTGCTGAGTTTCTCGAACAATTTCTATTTTTATTGCTATTGAATTAAAGTCTAATCATGAGCCCCAGAGATCAATTAGCTCAGAAAGACTGGTCACAAGGACAGTTTTGGAGCAGTCAAAGTAGGAAACCAAGTTAAAAACTCTCATGAATTGTCAGGAGTGAGACCATCAGTAACAGATGTTCCACGAGTAGGAGACTGACACTGTAGCAGCTACTGTATGTTATTAAAACAACTCTTTTGAGTGAGTCTTTATTTTAATCAAACTATCAGATTTGTACTGAAATTGTCAGTTGTGATCCTCAATCTGACAGTCTTTTGCACAGGCTTTTCATGGAGACTTTCCACCATCTGACAAACTGTCACTTACAGTCACACTCAGCCTCAATGTAAGGCAATGTGACACTGAACCCACACAATGGCCAGAGAATTTTACCCTCCTTGTGTACTCCCACAGCCCTCCGGTGTAACTGCCGATGGTAGGGGAGAAGAGGGTTTGGTGAGCTTGACTCACTCTCCTGGCCATTCGTGAGATTGAGGTGGTCCTGTTCAGCCTGTCTGGGGAGCAATTCCTAACACTTGGTGCTGCCAGCCACTTAAATGGTCCTGCTCCAAGCAATGCTACTGAAAGAAGAGGACCAATCCCTAATGAACAATGCCCCTGAGCCAGCTATGATTTACGTTGTGTGTGTGTGGGGTGAGGGGGTGGGAACAAGGGGCTTTAATGTGACCTGAAAGAGAGGGCAAGGGCATTGGGCTGTTGGGGTGGAGAGGCCAGGAGAGAGGGGAATAACTTTGGGGGGGGTGGGAGGGGGAAGGGAGAGAGGGAGGAAGGGTTGGAGTCTAGGGAGCCTCCAATTGGGTTCAGCAAGTCCTTAGAAGGAGATTCCACCTCCTTCTCCACTACTAATTTGCAATAAGCTGCCGGGCAGTGCATTTGGCACTGCAGCAGAGGAAATTCCTTAGATGCCCATTATCTGGGCACTTACTAGGGCAAGAAAGCTGCTCAGTGCCTTCCCTACCACATGAACAATTCCAAAAAGGACAAGATATGCTGGTAGGCCACAGGAGCAGTGCCCATAGCTTTACATTCAATTTTATATCCCCAGCTTTCTAAAAACACCCTCTCAATGCATTCCATTTCACAAGAACATGAGTCAAGGATAGGAACACACCATATTAGTCTACTCAAAACAGGCTTCGACTCCACTCTCGCACCTAGTCCTCATATCCCTCAGTTCCCTGAGGTATGAAAAATGTGCCTATCTCAGAATGAAATTTGTCAACTATGAAGCATGCAGAAGCCTCTGGTCCTTCCAAAGGTCCATAACTGACTGAAAGAACTTCTCTTCAGTCCGAAACAAGCAACCTCTTATTTAGAGGATGTTCCCTTAGTGCAGTCTAGATTCCTATCAAACTCAAACAGAATCTTAGTGTCATTGAAAGCATCTCATATTAACCTAAACTACAGAGAATGCAGGCCAAATGTATTCAGTCTCTCACCATAGGGAAATCCTCTCATCCTAATCTTCTAGCACATAGGTCTCTTTTGTCTCTTAAACAAAGATAGCACAGACTAGACATAGATTCCTTTTCCCTCCTAAGCAAAAGAGAGCACAGATTACTGGGAAGATACATAGTTCTGCAGATGGTCCTCCAGTTAACTTCATGCATGCTCCAAGAAGCCATTCTCTGACTCTTTGTGAAGATGCAAAGTGCAATGGTATCTGTTTCTTGTGAATGATGATGGCACCTTCCAGGATAACTTGTATAAACATTCACAAGAAACTTCTAGTGCCAAGCTACCAGCTGGACATTGAGGGAGGGGTATCTCTACCAACTGACAGACTGCTGGTTGCTACGAGTGCACCTTTGTTGTCACCAGCGTGCAGTCTATGACCAATTGCACCTGTAAGAATCTAGCCAGTGCAACAGATGCAAGAGTCTTTGAGTTCTGAATGGACTCGTAAGTAACAAAGCAGTGGCCCAGGCAAAATCACTATCAATCACCTGAGAGGTGCAGTTTTGGGCAATAGGTTAAGAAGTTCTTCAGGAGATTGCTGGAAAAAACGGAAAGTGAATTAATTCAGGATACAGTTTCTTTGTTCTATGCAGCAGACATGGCTGAGGTGGTGATAGCTGCTGATATAGTATTTTTGATGCAATGATTTCACATAGCCATCATCAATCCCAGTCACAGTCTCACCTTCTTGGTTCTGTTCATTTCATAAAGCACGAGAAACACATGTGCTGACATGAACCAGAATTCTGAGTTCAACATTCATTTAGTTGCTTCTCCAAATAACAAGCAACTCAGTCAACCCTTTCAAAATCCATAACCACTTCCACCTAGTGGTTAGATGGTTCCATCTACAAAGGCAGGAGATACATGGGAACATCACCACCTGCAAGTTGCCCTCCAAGCGACTCACCATCCTGACTTGGAAATATATCCTTGTTCCTTCTCTGTAGCTGGGGCAAAATCCTGGAATTCCCTCGCCAAGGGCATTGTATGGCTACCTACAGCACATAGACTGCAGCGGTTCAAGAAAGCAGCTCATCACTACCTCCTCAAGGGCAATTAGAGACGGGTACTAAATGCTGCCCAGCCAGTGACACCCATGTCCCACAAGTGAATAAGAAATATATGAACGATTTGCAAAAATGCATTCAATGGTAGAAATAATGCGATTATATCTGGTTCTGACACCCCAGCACCATTTCACCTCTGAGTTAAATTTTCACCCTATGACTGTCACAAAAAGCACGCAGAGGAAATCCTTCCAAATCTTTAAAAACTGACTTGCTAGTTTACTGTACGTTTGATGTATTTAAACTTATGGACAAGACATTCTCTCATTAAGCAAAAATGGCAAGACACAAGTAATGTGTGAATTGCCCCATAACAAGGCCATGGTATCATCATGAAATATTTTCCTTCCTCCTCTTTCTGAGTAAAGTTCATCATCTGATACAACAAACATTTTTGGCCAGTTGCACCTGTGCCAACTCTAAAACAGCTACGAATTGGCCCCAATTGTCTACTCTTTTCTACCAGCTTTGCAAATTTTCTTCTTGTAAGTATATATCAAATTCCCTTTTTGAAGTTAGCATTGAAATTGCTTCCACCACTCTTTCAGGAAATGCATTCCAGATGAGAACAACACATCGAGTAAAAAAAAATCTTCATCTCACAAATGGCTTTTTTTGCCAAATATCTGTGCCCTCTGGTTACCACCCTCATTCATTGGAATTGGTTTTATCTTATTTACTATGTCAATCTTGAACACCACTTTTAACCATCCTCATTCCAAGAAGAGCTACAATAACTTACGTTTCTGGAAACTTTTATCACCAACAAAGCTTCTCAAAACATTATAAAGGAAAACATATTTGATAGCGAGTCAAGGAAGGTCAGGTGGCAAACCTTTAGTCAATTAGGAGTTTTAAAGGACGATCTTAAAGGAAGAGGAGAAGGTCGAAATGGAGAGGTTGAGGGAGGGAATTCTAGAGTTTAGGATCCATTGAAAGTACCACTGACAGATCGATGGAATCCACGGAGGTGCAAAACAACTTGAAAAAAATATTTGGCGAAGTACTTCTAATATCATAACATTCAAGGATATAAGACAAGTGCAGGAAATTGGGATTAGCGCACTTTCAGTGGTAGCTATGTTGGTGCAGATGCAATGGGCCAAAGAGCCTTTTCTGCAATGTATGAATCTATAAAACAGCTTTGGAGGAACATAGAGGACTTGAGGAAATGCATTGCAGATAGTGGTCACACAGTGTTGGAGAGGGGCAGTGCAATGGAGAGCATTGAAACCATGAGGATTTTAAAACTGAGGAATTGTCAAATTGGGAGCGAGTGCATGTCAGTAAGCGTGGGGTGCTGGGTGAGCAAGTCTTGAACCTAATTAATACTAAAGGTAGCAGAGTTTTGGAAGGTCACAAGGTGATATAGGGTCAAGGATAGTCAGCTGGAGGAGTATTGGATAAATTAAATCTAGAGGTGACAATTTAAATGCTCCACTCTATTTCTATCCTGCTACTATTTTCTCTCTTAAGCAAAAAAAGGACACAGAGACACAGAACTTCCCATAAACCCACACAGCTTCACACTTCCCCAGTTCCTCTCCCATACGATCTGCAAGTGCCCATACTCACCGATGCTTTACAGAAACCAGCAGCATGAGTAGGACATTCAGCCCTTCAAACCTGCTCTGCTATCTAATATCATCATGATGGATCCTTTTTCTTAACACCATATTCATGTTTTCTCTCCATAACGTTTGAGAAATTTCTCAATCTCTTTCTTGAATATATGCAGTGAGCCCGGCCACCACAGCCTTCTGTGATAGTGAATTCCACAGACTGAATTTCCTCTGAGTGAAGAAATATTTCCTCATCTCAGTGCTAAATGGCCTACCCTACATCCTACATCTGTACCTTCTGGGTTTAGACTCCCCATCAGGGAAACCAGCATCTAGTCTGTCCAGTCCTGTTGGAATATCACATGTTTCAGTCAGATCCTCTCTCATTCTTCTAATCTCTAGTGAGTTCAGGCTCCATCCAACCAATCTCTCTTCACACAGTAGTCCTGCCATCCAGGTATATACCTAGTGAGCCTCTGCTGCCCTCCCTCCATGATACGTTTATCCTTTCATAGGTTGGGAGAGCAAAGCTGCACACAGCACTCCATGAGTGGCCTCACTAAGTCCCCCTTTTGGTCTGCTAACGATATCCTAACTTCTGAATTCAAATTCTCCTGTGATGAAATCCAATCAACAATTAACCTCCCTGATTGCTTGCTGTTCTTACTTCTTTCATTGGCTGGAACATGCAGATCTGTTTGTTCGTCGACACTTGCCAAAACATCACCCTGTGAATAGTACTCCCCCACTGTTTCTCACAGCGAAGTATAGAATTTCAAAGACTAAAGAGAGAGGATCTCACTGAAGTCCCGGAGGCAGCCATCATTCAGGTGGTCCCAGCACAGTAAGCCAAGGATACCCTCTGATATCAGTCCAGGGGTTTGGCCATGGTTAGGGGGTCCATGCTTCTGCAGTCTGGGCAGTGGGTCACGGCCTTATGGCTCTATAGTGGTTAGTTCCACCCACATTAAGACATGAGGTGGCCATACCAGAGATGGTCATTCACTGCACCCCACCCCCATCTTGAAGTGAGGCAGCTCCTGAATAGGGACAACAGTGCCTCCTTAGCCCATGACTGCTTTTCACAGCAATGCTTTACTGTATCCCTCCCTTGCAGAGACTGCCGCTCCCCTCATCACAACTATGATCCTCCTACCCAGCATTCCCTGAAGGCTGCACGACCTTCACTTCCAGTTCTGGTCATCGCTTCCCCACAGACAGACATTGAAGACCCACAAAGCGGGAAAAGAAAATTTTGGGAGGAAGCATATCTCCCATCCCCCATGCGCCCAGAGCCTGAAGCCCTGAAATGGAATAGCAGAGTCTCACTCCCTGATTCCCCAACCCCCCCAGCATTCCCCTTCATTTCTGTGGGTGATGTGACTAAGGTTCCCCCTCATTGTGAATGTCACTGGACAGCCGCCAATGAGGACTGCCAAGACCCCTGACCAGTGACTGTGCACCTACCCCACTGCATCCATCTTCCATAAGTTTGAAGGTTCTGTGTTGTCACTCACTATCCTGTTCACACATCACCCCTGAACTATATTGCCTCCTGGTTAAGTGCATCTGCCCGACTACCTTCCCCGCCCCCTCTGATTGCTGCAATAGAGCCACAGTACAGACTGTGGCCCACTCTGCACAATGCAGAGACACAACCCCCTCATTGTGAGCCATCCCCTTGAATGACATTGCAAGCTGCTCTTGACTGACTGTGCCAGGACTCCCTGACTGACAGGTGACTCTATGGGCTTTGCCAATGGCTGCTCCCCTCAAACTTTGTCACAATAAGCTGCTGGCCACATGATGCAGTATGGGACTGATGTGGCACACTACCTGACAGCAAGACATCACCCCCCCCCCGCAGACTGAGGGCTGCTGTCCAGCGAGGCAAGCCACCTGGCTGTGTGACTGTGTGAATGGGCACGGCAAGGTAAGGCATGGTACGGCTACTGTGAGTAGACAGTGGGCAAGTGCTGAGAAAGCAAGGTGCCGCCTGGTCCATTCCATGCCAGCCCATGTGTGTGGCCTTTCAAGGCCAAATGCCAGTGCGCCTACCAATGCAAGTCTGTGCTTCCAGAGGGCACTGCTAGTGTTTCAGAGTGATGCCATGATGGTTAGGAGAGTTAGGAAAATATCGGGAGCCAATGTCTGTGAATGAGGGGCTGGTGCTCATAACTCCACCCTGAGCTGTGGCTTGCACATACACACGTGGAGCTTGAATGGAGTAAGCGGTGATAATAAAATGTGGAGCTGGTAAAAGCACAGCAGCATCAGAGGGCAGCACGGTGGCTCAGTGGTTAGCGCTGCTGCCTCACAGTGCCAGGGACCAGAGTTCGTTTCCAACTTTGGGCGATTGTCTGTGTGGAGTTTGCACATTCTCCCCGTGTCTGTGTGGGTTTCCTCTGGGTGCTCTGGTTTCCTCCCACATTCCAAAAATGTGCAGGTTGGGTGAATTGGCTATGCTAAATTGCCCATACTGCTCAGGGATGTGTAGGTTAGGTGCATTAGTCAGGAGTAAATATCGGAGAAGGGAACGGGTCTCGGTGGGTAACTCTTCACAGGGTCAGCGTGGATTTGTTGGGCTGAAGGGCCTGTTTCCACACTGTCGGGAGTTCTATGATTAGAAGAGCAGGGCATCGACGTTTTAGGCAGGACCCTTCATCTCCTTCTCCTCTGATGCTGCTTGACCTGCTGTGTTTTTCCAACTCCACATTTTATCCACCCTGACTTTCCAGCATCTGCAGTCCTCACTATCTCCAAGTTGGTGTAAGCAGTGAGCTGCACCAATCAGGTGCCTGCTTGAGTTTCCTCCAGTTGTCTCAATTCTAGCTTGTTTAGCAAGTTTAGTACAATATGCAACTGCATATTAATAAGCAAATCTCCCTTGGTAGCTTTATGGAGGTGGAAGGTGGTTACACTGAGATAAGGAAGGAATGGAAACAGCCTTGAGGATCTGAAAATGTGCACAGCATTACTTAACTAGGAGGCAGCATAGTCCAGGGGTGATGTGTGAATTGGATTGTGAGTGACAACACAGAACCTTCAAACATATGGAAGATGGAATAGGAAAGTATGTTTGATCAGCCCAGTCTATAGATAATGGGGTTACTGATGAGGTTTTCACCAGATCAATGGAAGCAAGGAAGATTCGAACACCCCTAGCACATGAAAACCACATGTGGCCTACGTTCCCACCGTGCAGGAAACGATTGAGATTCAGCTCCATAATGGAACTGGTGAAATCCCCGGCCAGAGACCTGATTGGAGAACTGCCTTTGAACATTGCATCTGAGCTCATAACTTACTCGGGACAGGCAAGTGGGGCTGCTTTTCAAAGTGTATAGAACTCAAGGATATCTTTGACTTTTGTCACCAGCTTGAAGTCTGCCCAAAGTTAAAATATTCCTTGAATTGCCCATACACAAGTCTAACAAAACAGTTCAAAGTGATTCCATAAAACTGAACCTTCCAGCTCAGTAAGCAAATCTCCACCATGATTCCATTGTTTTACTGAGCTTTACATTAATTAGCCAATTGATCCATTTCCACATATTACACCTTGTAACTTCCAAAATAGTTAACATTTTGAAACTATAAATGTTTACAAAATAAAGCAACAGAGTGATTTAAAAATGGCTATTCTTGTGCAGAACAGTAATCAGAAATAGATACATTTACTTACAGATTCGAAAACCTGATTTGGACACAGGGCCGTAACCATTTTCGCTGTAAAGGGTGGTTGGGTCGCCTTTTTTACAATTGTTGTAACACTTCCCATTTATACACTGGCGTTTGCAAATAGTTGGCGTGAAGACTATTTTTATTGTTCCTATATTGGTGGTCAGGTTTGCCCCTGTAAGAAATAACAATTCAGCAAGTAAGCAAATAAGTACACAGTTGAAAATCGTTGTTGCTGAAGAGCTCTGGAGTTGTTGGAGCCAAGTAGAGAGAATTAGATTTTGTGAAGGAACAGTTAAGCAACCATGCAGCTGACCTACAATTCTCCAAACCAGGAAGTGGACAGAGTACATTGAGTTTATGTTGGATTATGCTCCAAAGTCTGAGCGAGGATTGAAATAAAGGGCATGTGGAATGGTGAGTAAGAGGAACACAATGGCAAACTGTGCCAGATCAGTGGCTGTCAGTGGATTAGTTAAAGACCTCAGCAGAGATTCCAAGTTCAACATGGCTTGTATAATGCAAATTTAAAAAAAAAACGTTCCCCCAGAATATTTCAGTTACTCAGGAATTAGATTTGAGTTCAGCAGAATGTGGGCTTTTAAACTGACCCTACCATAGTTAAGTCCTCAGAAATGGTATGTTCTATTCCACTGCATGGTAGTTCAGTGGTTAGCACTACTGTCTCACAGCACCAGGAATCTGGGTTCAATTCCAGCCTTGTGTGACCATCTGTGTGGAATTTCCACATTCTCCCTTTGTCTGCATTGATTTCCTCTGGGTGCTCCAGTTTCCTCCCATAGTCGAAAGACTGTGCAGGTTAGGTGGATTGGCCATACTAAATTACCCATAGGGTCCAGGAATGTGCAGGGTTAGCCATGGGAAATGCAGGGTTATAGGGACAGGGTGGGGTCTGGCGGGATCTCTTCAGACAGTCAATATGCACTCGATGGGCTGAATAGCCTGCTTCCACACTGGAGGGATTCTATGATTTCTGATCAACTGCTAGCAATGATACTTGATTTAATTCAACTCCTAAAAAAAAGAAGAGGTAAAAAGAAAAAAAAAAGTCAAACTTACTGTTTCTGGATAACTGAAGCATTATTTCTGTATTTTGCAAATAATTTGCATGAACAAAATATGTATTGTTCCTTTGCTGGTGGGCAGATTTCTTCCTCCAAGAAATAAACAATCCAGAAAAATAACTAAAAAAAAAGAACTCAAAAATCATCATTGCTCCAGAGCGCTGGCGATGTTGGAACTTAATTGAGAAAATTAGATTTTGTGCAAATTAGTTGTTATGTAGAAAGTGGCTGCTGGCACCAAAGACTGGATGGAGTGCATGAGATCTACATCAGGTTTATAGTGATCGATGTATTCAAACAATGTATTGTTGCAAAATTCTTTTTATTTCTTTGCCACAGCTATTTTAATTAAAAAAACTCAAACATTCTTCACCTCAATGGGTTTCTTGTTGTCACCCCTATTTACAATAATGTGGTGCAAGGTCTGTGATGTATATGTTCTCCTCATCTGATTTATTTTAGAATTGGCAATTTGAACCAGTGACATGTAGTTTTTTTGTCTGTGTGTGTGTGTGTGTATTTTTTGAGGAGGTTTAACGATTACATTGTCACTATTTCTGGAGCCATGATATTTTTAAACTATTTTCAGAGACACAGGAACAGGACATAACCAGTACATTCCTGTCCACTGTCAATTATAAGAAGATACAAATGTCAAAAGAAACATCTGTTTAAATGTGAAAATACAAATTCAAGCTTCCCAAAAATAAGTCCGTTTCAGCTTTCAGAATAGATATCATGGAACAAACAGCACAGCAACCCAGAAATGCTCATTTCAAAAAGCACAGGACTGAAGAACAAATTCAAAATCAACATGAAAACACATTGTGGTGTCTTATGAATATTCATTTAAATAATGTCCAGTTTGTAGCCCAATTATAGCTAGGTGGTTCAAATCATGTTATAAGAAACAGATATCAAAATATGTCACATAGCCAATCACAATATAACCACACAAATATTCAATACTCAAGACCATTATAGCAGACTCTTCTGCTCCTCGGACCCTGCCTGACTGGCTCTTCTATTCCAGCACCA
The DNA here is from genome assembly GCF_037043375.1 of Chiloscyllium plagiosum. Taxonomy (NCBI): domain Eukaryota; kingdom Metazoa; phylum Chordata; class Chondrichthyes; order Orectolobiformes; family Hemiscylliidae; genus Chiloscyllium; species Chiloscyllium plagiosum. Next base: position 22,465,704 of record NW_028270146.1, read on the forward strand.
CACTTTCCATCTATATTTTAAGGTCACATTGCAGCTGTTCAGGACATTGGTTAGGCCGCTTTTGGAATGTTGTGTGCAATTCTGATCTCCTTCCCATAGGAAGGATGTTGTGAAATTTGAAAACGTTCAGAAAAAATTTACAAGGATGTTGCCAGGGTTGGAAGGTTTGAGCTATAGGAAGAGGCTGAACAGGCTGGGGCTGTTTTCCCTGGAGCGTTGAAGACTGAGGGGTGACCTTATAGAGGGTTACAAAATCATGAGGAGAATGGATAGGATGAATGGACAAGATCTTGTCCCTGGAGATGGGGGAGTCCAAAACTAGATAGCATAGGTTTAAGGGAAGAGGAGAAAGATTTAAAAGGGACCAAAGGCATGCTTTTTTTCACACAGAGGGTGGTGTGTGCATTGAATGAACTGCACGAGCAGGTGGTGGAGGATGGTTCAATTACAATATTTAAATGGCATCTGGATGGGTATATAAATAGGAATGGTTTAGGGGGATATGAACCAAATGCTGGCAAATAGGCGTTAATTTATATAGCATATCTGGTTGGCATGGACGAGTTGGATCAAAGGGTGTTGTACATCTCTATGACTGTATGACTATAAAATAAAGAACAAAAACTACCAAGAGTTGAGAACAGTTCCACACATGAAACTAACAAGCAACCTGCTTAGTCAATGAAACAGTGAAATACTTTGGATGCTAGAAATCTGAAACAAATGCAGAATGTGAGAGAAACTCAGTAGGTCTGGAAGCATCTGAGGAGAGAGAAACAGAGTTAATGTGTCAAGTCCGCTATGAATCTTCTTCAGAAGAAATTAATCAGGATGTTGCCGGGAATGAAGGATTTGATAGACAACGAGAGGCTGGAGAGGATGGGACTTTCACTGGAGCATTGGAGATTGAGGGGTGACGGTATACAGGTTTATTAAATCGTGAGAGGTATATATAAGGTGAATGGTAGGTGTCTTTTCTCTGGGGTGGGGAATTTCAAGACTTGGGAACATATTTTTAAGGTGAGAGGATTAATATTTTAAAAATACATGAAGAGCGATTTTGTTTTACGTAGAGAGTGGTATATGTGGGAAATGAACTTCCAAAAGAGGTAGCAGGTATGGGTACAGTTACAATGTTTAAAAGGCATTTGGTTCAGTTCATGAATGAGAAAGGTTTTGAGGGATATGGGGCAGGAGCAGGCAGGTGGGACTAGTCTAGTTTGGGATTACAGTTGGCATGAACTGGTTGGACTGAAGGGTCTGTTTCTGTGCTGTATGACTATGACTCCACAACCAGTTGAAACTACTGAAGAGTCATACACAGGATTCAAAACTTATTGTCAGTTTAGTCACCCGTTTTATTGATATCATTCCACTGACTGAAGTAGGCCAGATAGAGTTCATATTCCATTGTATAATAAAGTTCATCTAGTACTTAAGCTTGTATCGTACTCAGGAATAACATGCTTGATTCTGGGAGATGACATGTAGACACCATGTGTAGCTGGTGAATGCTTAATGCTACCAAGTTTTAGACATGTAGATCTGAAATGTTCCAGAGCCAAGAAATGGGCTTTGCAAGTGGCAGTGAGGTATATTTGGAAGAATACATCTCGGAAAAAAAGCTTTGTTGCATTTCCATCCGTGAGCATTCTCTCCCAAAGGTGGACCAGCAAGTTCAACAGCAACCTGATCACCAGCATCACAATTAATGATGGCAACAAGACATCTCTCCAGAACATGAAGTGCTCTCTTCTTCACAATGCAGAGGACCACTATTGTGTCAGGAGCCTAACAATGGACTAAAGGCACTGGATGTCTGAGATGTGACGCATTCAGGGGCTGACATTTCCAAAAGGGTAGCATCCCTACCTTACAGCAACATCACAGAATCTGGATGTCTCTGATCTCAGTCCCCTCCCTCCCATAGAAGACAGCTCAATGCTGCTTCTCCTGTTGGGCCAAGGAAGTTCACTTAAAGGTCTCACTTAGTATTGGTCAACAAGGTCATTGTTGATCCTTCCACTTCAGAGTGAACCAAAGCAGATGAGGGAAGATAGTATTGTACCCACGCCATACCCTTTAAAAATCCTTGTCCCCAAACCCATCCTGGGGGAGGACATTAAGTTCTGCACAATGTCTTGATTTACTCCAAGTAACTAGATAGTTAGAGAGTAGAACCTTGAGAAGGAGAAATGACAAACTCAAAGAGCAGGATACATGCTTTAGTATTCCCTGCTCCAATAACTGGGGAGTTTCAGAAACAGTAGAATGCCCATCATCTCATGTCCATCATTTCAACTGATCAAGATTGTGAAGGAAGCAGAGATGAGACTTGGAAGGAAATAACTTTGGGCCATTTACTAAATTACATCCTTAAAAAAAAAACAATTCTGAGATTTGAAACAAATGCTTTCGTCACTCACCTCGTAACAACGGATGCTCATTTTCGACTAATGTTTGCCCATTTGTTGTGAAACGGTTCTGGACCCTTGCCTGCCCATTGCCATTAAATAACGCATTTGAGAGTAGCTGTCCATTTCCATTCGATAGATGTTTCACAGTACGTAATGTTCCAGGCACTTGCTGAGTATTAACAGGCTGTCCATATCTACTCAATGTACTGCTGGAAGGTGAAAAACAAAATCAAATTCAGGCTGTATCTCTAGCTTAAGAAATCAAACCACACAGTGCACTGTAATTAAAAACATTTGAGGCAGGTGACAACTTTACTCAGAAAAAAAGATTCAAAGTAAAAGGTTTGCAGTTATACATAAAGAACAAAGAACAGTCCAGCGTAGTAGCAAATTATTGCAGATACTAGAATCTGTACTGGAAGCAGCAAATGCTGGTGATCACAGCATGTCAGACAGCATTCACAGAGAGAGAGAGAGAGGACAAGCTAATGTTTCAAGTCTAGATGACTCTTCATCAGAGCACAGCTTAGCTAGCTCTCTCTCCACGGATGCGGTCTGACATGCTGTGATCTCCAGCAGTTGTTGCTTTCGGTAAAGAACAGTACAGCACTGGAACAGGGCCTTTGGCCCACCAGGCCTATTGCAATACACGATGCCTTTCTAAACTAAAACGTTATTACTTCTAACGTTATTCATAACGCTCTATCCCCCTATTCATACATCTGTCAATGTTTCTCTTTAACATTTCTATCGTATCTGCTTTTACCACCTCCTCTAGCAGCACACACTAGGCACTTACCAGCCTCTTAAAACAAAAACTTGCTTCTCACATCTCCTGAAAACTTCTGCCCTTTTATCATAAATCTATGTTGCCTGGAAATTGCTATTCTACTCTGGAGAAAAAAAAGACTTTGACTATCCATGCTATCCACCACTCTCATAATGTTGTAAACTTCTATCAGGTCACCCCTCAGCTTTCGAGATTCAAATGAAAGCAAACCATGGTTGTTCAATCTGTCCTCATAGCTAATACCCTTCAAACCAGGTAACTTCCCAGTAAACCTCTCCAAAGCTTCCACATCTTTCTAGTCTGGTGACCTGAACTGCACGCAGTAAGAATATCAGAAACACTTCACAAAGGCCTTTAACAAACCAAAGAATTGTGGAAACACTGATCATCGTCTGATTTGTTTTTGATCTGATTTATTGCAGTCACATGTACCTAGGTACAGTGAAAAGTTTTGTTTTGTGAGCAGTGCAGGCAGATCATAGCAAATAAGGACATATTGATCATAGGGTGCTTAGACATAGCAAAGCATACGGGTTATAGCTAGACAAAGCAAGATCAACATTATTTGAAGTTAGAGAGGTCTAATCAGCAGCTTAGATTCCCTACAGACTGGAAACAGGCCCAACAAGTCCACACCGACCCTCCGAAGAGTAATCCACCCTGACCCAACCCCCTGATTAATGCACTTGAAACTATGGGCAGTTTAGCGTGGCCAAATCACCTGACTTGCACAACTTTGGATGGTCAGAGGAAACCGGAGTACCCAGAGGAAACCCATGCAGACACAGGGAGAATGTGCAAACTCTAGCTGTGGAGAGAGAATCAGAGTTAATATTTCAGATCCCTAACTCTACATCTCTCGTCACATGCTTCTGCACCTGATCATTTTCAGTACTTTTTTTGTTATTATTTCACGTTTCCAGCATTTAGAGTATTTGGCTTTTGCTCTTCGTAAAATTTGCCACTGGTGAACTTTTCCGATTTTGATATGCTTACATTTTTATTGTGGGGGGATGGGATGGTTTCAAAAACATTCTTATTAAATTGTGGACCCCTGTAAATTTTAATCGCTCCATTTAAAATGGAGAGGGAATTAGAAATAGATATCAGGGCTAGATGATCAGGTGGATAAAACTAAAGAAAATCCAAAGGCATTTCAATACACATTAAATAAGTATTAAGCAAAAGAGGATAACTAGGTACAGAGTGACGCCCATTAGGCCCCTAAGTGGCAGACTGTGGGTACAGCCAGAAGATATAGGTGAGGGTACTTCACATTTGCATTCACTCGATGAAGGAACAGTGCACTGAAAGCTTGTGATTTTAAATAAACCCCATTGGACTATAACGTGGTGTTGTATGACTTCTGACTTTGTCCACCCAGTCTAACATTTCCTGATGAAGAGCTTATGCTCGAAACATCAATCCTCCTGCTCCTCAGATACTGCCTGACCAGTTGGGCTTTTCCAGCACCACATCCTTCGACTCTCCACATCATAAGTTTGTATTCACAGCAGAGAAGGAAGATGTATTTATAGAAATCAAAGAGAACTCTGATATACTTGAGCAAATCACAGCTGAAGAGGAGGAGGAGGAATTAGTGGTTTTAACAGAATTAAAATTGGGTAAGTGTCCTCGCCCAAGATGACATGTATGCCAGGTCAAAAGGTAGAAATCGGAAACACGCGCTGAGAATGATCCTGGTTTCTTCAGAAGAGATAGCATTTTAAGACTGGTATGACTTTTCAGTTCAGAACCGAATATACCAGGCTCAAAATATTAACCCTGTATTTCTCTCTTTGCAGATGCTGCCAGACCTACTGAGTTTCTCCAGCATTCTCTGTCTGCTTGTATTCCTTGAATCCCAGATCACTGTGCGAGGCAAGGGAGGAGATTGCAGGGGCCCTGACATTAATGTTCAATTCTTGTCTGGATACAGGAGAGGTGGTAGAGAACTGGAGGACTGCTATTGTAGTATGAATATTCAAGAAGGATGATAGGGGCAAATCAGGGAGCTAAAGGCCAGTAAGTCTAACATCAGTTTCAGGAAAACTATTTTTAGGAGACAGAATTAATCTGCAGTTGAAGAGGGAAGGTATAGCTGTGTCAGAGGGAGATCACATGCAATTGGCTTGATTAAGTTTTTCTAGCAGTTTCCAAACTGTGGATCAGGGCAGTGTAGAGGACACAGTCTACATGGAGTTTCGTAAGATTTTTGACAAGGTCTTGCATGGCAGACTGTAAGAGAAGAGTCCATGGGATCCCGAATAATTTGGAAAATTGGATCCAAAATTATTTTGGCAGCAGGAAGCAGAGGGTGGTGATCGAAGGGTATTTTTGTGACTGGAAGCCTGTGAACAGTGGTGTACCACAGAGCTGAGTTCTCCATCTCTTGCTGTGTATTGCATTCGTTAATGATCTAGACAGGAATGTATGAGGTATGATCAGCAAGTTCACAAATGAAATGAAAATTGATTGTGTAAATAGCAAGGGGAAAGTCTTAGGCTACGAAACAATATAGACTTATAAAAGGGACCTACAAGGCAACTTTTTCACGTAGAGGGTGGTACGTGTATGGAATGAGCTGCCAGAGGAAGTGGTGGAGGCTGGTACAATTGCAACATTTAAGAGGCATTTGGATGGGTATATGAATAGGAAGGGTTTGGAGGGATATGGGTCGGATGCTGGCAGGTGGGACTAGATTGGATTGGGATATCTGGTCGGCATGGACGGGTTGGACCAAAGGGTCTGTTTCCATGCTGTACACCTCTATGACTCTATGACTTGGCTGTTCGCAAATGAAATTTAATCGTGAAAAGCATGAAGGAGGATTAATAAGGCAAAGGAATACATGTCAAATGGCAGGACCCGAGGAAATATGGAGGATCATAAGGACCTTGATGAGCAGGACTGTAGATCCGTGATGAGAGAAGGTCAGTCGGTATGTTGGTTAAGAATGCAATGGGCTACTTGTCATTATTAATTGAGGCATCAAATATAAGAGCAGGGTGGTCAGGATGGATCTGTACAAGACACGAGTGAATCCACAGCTGAAATCCTGAGGGACTACGTAAAAAGTAGGAAGACTTGAAAGCATATTTTTTGGCTGCCAGGTGAATATCCGACCATCTCCACCCCTGACTGAATCACAAGAATCAGGAAGGCAATGGGGCCTCTGTTCCTCCATATTCTATGCCTCCCTTCAAGCACCCACTACCTGGCCTGCTCCTTCATACAGAATAACATTTTGCTGCCTCTAGAGTCAAGGAATCATTCAATGATTCAATTTTGTCTCCTTTGTTCATGGATGTGAGCATTACTGGCTAGACCAGCATTTATCGCCAATCCAAAATTGCTCAAGGCAAGTTAAAAGTCAACTACATTCCTGTGGGTCCGAAGTCACATCTTGGCCAATCTTAGCAGGACTTATACACTTAATGGTAAGATCCTAAGGAGTGTTGCTGAACAAAGAGACCTTGGAGTGCAGGTTCATAGCTCATTGAAAGCAGAGTCGCAGGTAGATAGGGGATAGTGAAGAAGGTGTTTGGTATGCTTTCCTTTATTGGTCAGAGTATTGAGTACAGGAGTTGGGAGGTTATGTTGTGGCTGTACAGGACATTGGTTAGGCCACTGTTGGAATATTGCATGCAGTTCTGGTCTTCTTCCTATCGGAAAGATGTTGTGAAACTTAAAAGGGTTCAGAAAAGATTTACAAGGATGTTGCCAGGGTTGGAGGGTTTGAGCTACAGGGAGAGGCTGAACAGGCTGGGGCTGTTTTCCCTGCAGCATCAGAGGCTGAGAAGTGACCTTATAGAGGTTTACAAAATTATGAGGGGCATGGATAAGATAAATAGACAAAGTCTTTTCCCTGGGGTCGGGGAGTCCAGAATTCGAGGGAATAGGTTTAGGGTGAGAGGGGAAAGATATAAAAGAGACCTAAGGAGCAACCTTTTCACACAGAGGGTGGTACAGGTATGGAATGAGCTGCCAGAGGATGTGGTGGAGGCTGGTACAATTGCAACATTTAAGAGGCATTTGGATTGGTATATGAATAGGAAGGGTTTGGAAGGATATGGGCCGGGTGCTGGCAGGTGGGACTAGATTGGATTGGGATATCTGGTCGGCATGGATGGGTTGGACTAAAGGGTCTGTTTCCATGCTGTACATCTCTATGACTCTATAACGGCAGTGGCCTTCCCTAAAGGACATTAGTAAGCCAGATGTGATCATCATTATAATCTTAATTTCAGATTTTGTATTGAATTCAAATTCCACCAGCTGCCATGGTACAGAAACTCTGGATTAATAGTCATAAAGAACAGAAACAGGCCCTTCAGCTCACCATGCCTATGCCAACCAACAAAGTCGAGCAACAATGCGACCAGGCTATTGCTTCCCACATTGCTGCATGCTGTAGGCACTATCCTTAAATTGACTAATTTCTCACATGCACACCTTATTTTCAGAATTAAATAAGCTTGAGAAAAGTTACCAGCATTGTCTACATGAGTGACAATGGATGACAATGGATGGCACTATCATTCTTGATACTATGCAGGTAAATTCTACAGAGTATTGGTTTTAATTTTCTAAAACTACTTCAATGTAGACGATCCCATTAGTATGGAAGATCGCAAATTTGACTCCTTTATTCATTTAGGGAGAGAAAGAGACAGAAAGCAGGAAACTGTAGACAAGTCAGTTCATGGAGAAAATGTGTGAAGGTATTAGTAAAGAAGTTATAGCAGGGGGCACTTGGATAAGTTCAATATAATTAGGCAGAAACAACGTTGTCATGTGTAAAGGGAAATCACATTTGACCAAAATCAAAATTGGACATAACTTATAAGATCACAGGAATTGACTGACAATTTAAAAGATAAGTTACACACTATTGTTCAGAGCTCCCATGTTTATTAATCAAGAATTTAATCCAAGTATGAAATGTATCTCCAAAGCAACCACAGCTGTTTGAAGACGACAGCTATTTTTCCATCTTCCTCTTCAAATAAATCTCATTAACAAGCGGCACTATTTGTATACAGGATCTTATGGCAGCATATTCGAGCCTAGATTTATGCAATTTGGGGCCTGTCCATTCTGTTTAATTACACCAACAAGGATTTCACTGTACATTAATTCTTGCCAGAAATTTTACAACTTTTCTGTCACAGCAATGTGTTTTTCAGTAAAGGGCCAAATGCTGGCAAATAGGACTCGACTAATTTAAGATATCTGGTCGGTATGGACAAGTTGGACCAAAGGGTCAGTTTCCATGCTGTACATCGCTGACTCTAAAAACGGGTCCAGTTTAGTCTTTGAAAATCAAATATTTTGCCAGATATTCACCTTTAAACATTTATTTCAGGAAACAGTAAAATGTTATTTTCTGGAAAAAGAAAGTATCAGAACTTTAATGTGCACATTTTGAAGTTTTAGACTTTAACGATGCAGATTACAATGGTAATCAGGAAACGGTAGGTAAGGCATTTTTAGCAGCACACATTCATATCCATGAGAGCCATGTCCTTGATAAGGAAAACACTTCAAAGTAAGTCTTTACTACAACTATGAAGACCATAGCCTAGGTCTTCTGAGGAGTGAGAACCATCAGTGAATTTTCACCTGCATTCCCAGTCTCCTCAATGCTCCTCCCCATTTCTTGCCAGGTCTTTAGAAGCAAGGAAAGGTTTGAGGGCGAATGGTGGCAGGCAACACAGGGTGATGTGTAGTGGTGATTGGGCAGGCAGGAGCAACACCAGAAGCTGCAGGCAGTGGAGTTTGCAAATCAGTGACTGGTGTTCCTTGGCACATAATCCGAACCACTGGAATCAAGGAGGAGTACTGATTCATTAGCCAGGGGTGGGGAGATAGGTGGTAATCAGCAGGACATTCCCCTGTCCATTTCAAGCTGATGCCATTTGAATTCATGAGGTCCAGAGTCAATGGCAGAGGAACAGGAAGAGGGACTTGTTTTAAAATGCATTTACTTAGTATCAATGATTCTTCGATATTTAGTAAGACTATTCGATATTTGATCATCTTTGAGATCCAGAGTTATCCTCCAAATTTCATCCAAGCTCATTTAACATCACTAGATTGTGTGGAGTTCAATAAAATCCCCTTTAAGAACCATTACCTAAAACAATAGCTTTCATTCTCTAAGACAACCAAGAAAAAGACTATTTAATCATGTATCTCATTTACTTTCTAGATAAACTGTTATGAGGCTCATACTCTGATCTTCTTCATTGGTCTCTAGTCTTCCATTTCTTTTCAAATCCTATATCAATCACCTGTTGGATTCCTTCTGATTAATGGCCTAAAACCCAGATAGCCAGGGTATCACCTCCCTCCTATCACTTCAGCTCCAGGTCATCTTTTACCTTATCCTATTCAGGGTACATTTTGTTATCGAGATAAATATCTTACAGGAGTTAACAGGGTAAAAGACACTATCCTATCGGCTCAGGAATATCAACTGAGAAACCTCTTCCAGAAAACCTCAATGTGAGACACCATTCCCCTTTGCCAAAAAGGTAGTCTCCATAGTTCCAAAGCGTAGCTCTCTCATGTGATGGTTCAACCTGAGGGTCATCACGTCTCAGGTGAAGGGAGAGGTTGGGACGGAGAATCCTTCATGAGAACCTCAGCTAGTGCAGAGATGTAACCCAAACTATTGGCATTACTCTATACGTAAATCAGCCATCCAGCCAACTAAACCATCTGATTCTTGGCTGTAACATTTATTTCAATACAGTCCCTGATGTCTAAGAAATGTTTATATGCTTTACCAGAGAGAAGGAACAGGCTTCAGCCAGATAGATTTTTAATAGGCACAGTATAATGTAAGTATTCTATTACATTAAAAATACCAGTATATAGAAGAGTGGGAATTGACGAGGTTGCTGCTTTTTTTTAATGAACAGATCACTAAGTAATTTTCCATATTGTTGGGTTGATACCAAATTTCTGGTTGGACCGGAACATCCTGAAAAGGGGTATGGCCAAGTCCCAGGCCCCAGTCTTAAAGGACTACAGCCAGGATGTTGTCAGGAAGAGTAACCCTTGTTGTCTCCAGTTTATCCAGTCATTTCGTGATATCACTTGGAGTAAAATAAATTGGCTGAAAGCTGGCACCTATAATGGTGGGGAATGTCAGGAGGACTCCTAACCAGAGATGATTGCAAACTCATCAAAATTGTCTTTTGCATGGGTATATTAGACTCCTCCATCATAAAGGATGTAGCTGTTGATGAAGCTTATCCTCCTGTTAGTTGTTTATCCTCCAGCTCCATTTGTGGGGATGTGACAGGACTGCAGAGCTTTAATTTGATCCTTTGGCTGCGGTATCACTTACCTCTTGACTGTCATGGGATATGTCTGCTGTTCAGAATGCATGTAGCCCTGTGTTCTGGTGCCATCACATTGGTACCTCATTTGCAGGGAAGACGGTTTCTGGCATGTTCTCCAACACTTATCCTTGAACTAAGGCTGGTCCTTCAGCTTGTTAGAATTAACAGATGGAAGGATATTCTAAGCTTTGAGTTTACAGATAGTAACAGATAGTCTACAGATAGTAACTTCTGCTGCTGTCTGTCAAAACTGGGACAGTGGGTTTTCCCACAAAAATAGTAAAGCAACAATCTGATGGACATTAAAGTCCTAATGCAGAATATACTGTGTTACTTATTGTCCAAAATGCTACTTTCAAGTCATATTGAGGAGCTCCAATACATCAGCACAGTTGGTGGTGGTTGGTGATGGAAATCACCAGGAAGAGTTCTTGCCCATGTTTTACTGAAGCCACGAGACTTAAAAAGATCTGTCTTGAGGAAGGAAAAGTTCCTCCAAATTTTCTAACCACTATGCTCCATCTCTGGTGAGTCTCTACTGACCCAGGGCATAGGACATGTCCAAGGGATGATGATGGGGGAGTTTGGGGTCTTGGTTGTGAAAGGTGTGACTTGGATTCATGTCATGGTATTAATCATGAGACAAAGGAGCAGAAATTAGGCCATTCAGCACATCGAGTCTGCCCCACTACTAGTTCGACTAGTTTTAACTAACTGGTTTGTGGGACAGCTCTCCTAATTTTGACACAAGTGAGGAAGACATTGCAGAATTGACTAATGAGCAGTATTTTGGCATGCGTTTTTCTCATGTTTGTTACCTGAACCAGTGCTGAGTGACCCGTTCAGTTTTATCCTAATTCAATTTTGTTGTAGCAGTTTGAAAGTGAGGACTGCAGATGCTGGAGATCAGAGTCAAAGAGTGTGGTGCTAGAAAAGCACAGCCGGACAAAGGGCTTATGCTCAAAACGTCGACCTTCCTGCTCCACAGATGCTGCCTGACCTGCTGTGCTTTTCCAGCTCCACACCCTTCGATTCTGTAGCAGTTTGTACACATGAGTAGCTTTTGTTAGAAATGCATAGATTTATAGGTTTTCAGTAACTGGAATATGGAACCACTTGAACACACCAGGTGAAGAGAGATTTACAATGTGATTTACTGGAAACAAAAAAAAAGTTAAAAAAAGGTCAAAGAGAAGGTGGTTACCCACCGTTCGTAGAAGCCGACTCTGAGGAAAGAATGTCCAGCTAAGCTTTTAAAAAGGAAAGATGAAAGATGGATTTCGATAAGACTTGAAGGAACCCTTCGATATGTGCTGTAGTTTACCAGGCAACAGTCCCTGATCTAAAGGTACATTTTCAGCACATACCCAAGTGTGGTAGTTGAGGAAACTTTGCTGTGCTCTCTCTCTTTCTCTCTGTCAGTAAGAGAATAATGCTGAAAGCAAAAAAAAAGCTAAATAGACCTTTCCCTGGTGAAGTTGTGTGAAAAATCTGATAACATTTCATTAGTTAGATCTTGGTTTACCATCCACATCTGAAATCTAATCAGAGGACCCCTTCCAGAATTCTACAACTGTCAGAAAGTGGATGTAATCAAAGGAACTGTGAAAAGTAATTCCAACTTCTGAACTCTTACCCTGGACTTAAAGGGCCATTGTTCTTTCTAGTGGATGTTTCTCAAAAAGATTTACAAGCATGTTGCCAGAGTTGGAGAGTTTGTGTTATTGGGAGAGGCTGAATAGGCTAGGGCTGTTTTTCCAGAGGCTGAGGGGTGAACTTATAGAGGTTTATAATATCATGAAGGGCATGGATAAGGTAATTAGTCAAGGTATTTTGCTCAGGTAGGGGAGCCCAAAACTAGAGGGCATAGGTTTAAGGTGAGAAAGGAAAGGTTTAAAAAGGGACCTAAGGGGCAATCTTTTGACGCAGAGGGTGGTGCGTGTATGGAATAAGCCGCCAGAGGAGATGGTGGAGGCTGGTACAATTGCAACATTTAAAAGACATCTGGACGGATATATGAATAGGAAGGGCCAAGTGCTGGCAAATGTGACTGAATTAATTTAGGATACTGGTCAGCATAGACGAGTTGGACGGAAACTGTGCTGTACATCTCCATGACTCTTGTGATAGCTCTGCAGAGCTGCCATGTTACATCTCCATACCAATGAGTGCGTGAAATTAGGGAAATACAGTTGAATGGGGAGAAAGTGAGGTCTGCAGACGCTGGAGATCAAAGCTGAAACTTTATTGCTGGAACAGCACAGCAGGTCAGGCAGCATCTAGGGAACAGAAGATTCGACGTTTCGGGCACATGCCCTTCTTCAGGAATGAGCAGAGAGTGTTCAGCAGGAGAAGATAAAAGGTAGGGAGGAGGGACTTGGAGGAGGGGCGTTGGAAATGTGATAGGTGGAAAGAGGTCAAGGTGAGGGTGATAGATCGGAGTAGGGTGGAGGCGGAGAGGTCAAGAAGAAGACTGCAGGTCAGGAAGGCGGTGCCGGGCTGGAGGGATTCGGCTGAGACAAGATGGGGGGAGGGGGGATGAAGAAACTGGTGAAATACAGTTGAATGCCACAGTATCTTAATCAATAACTGATTTTGCTACTTATTTTAAAAGGGCTTATTTCTTAACGAACTAATTAACTTTAAGTTTCTTGAAAAACAAGTCTCTTTTGTTCTAGATAATAGTAATTAACAAATTGACCATTCTTGGTGATTAAAAATAATCACTAATTGGAGCTTGATTGCTTGCACACTCCTCCCATTACGCTAAGTGTTTTCATAGGGTAGTTAAGGGTCAACTTAAAGGTCAATTGCTAAGAGTCTGGACTCAGCTGTAGGGAAAGACTGAACAATTGCCTTCCATATAATACATTTATGAACTAAATGAGTTTTTAACAACAATTTGGTCCTCATTACTGAGGGAAGCAGTTTTAACCTAGCTTTATTTTAATAAATTCCTCCATCTGCCATGCTGAGATGTGAAATCATAGCTCCAGTGCATCTGAGTTACCAGCCCTGTAAAATAAATTCCTACTAAGCTACCATACTGGAAAAAAATAAACCAAATGGAAAGCAAAACTGATCCCAGCGGCACAAAAGTACTGTAGATGCTGGAAGTTTGAAATAAAAACAGAAAATGCTGGAAATACTCCGCAGGTCAGACAGCAGTGTCTGACATCAGACAGAAACAGAGTTAGACACATGCAGGTATCATGGGCTGAATGGCCTCCTTTTACAGGCATAAGCAAGGCCTGACAGCAGGCTCAGTGATTAGAACTGCTACCTCACAGCAGCCGGTACGATCCCAGTGTTGGGGGTACTCTGCATGCAGTTTGCACATTCTCTCTGTATCTGTGTGGATTTTCTCCCACAATCCAAAGAGGTACAGGTTAGGTGGATTAGCTGTGAGAAATGCAGGGTTTTGGGGTGGTTCTGGGTGGGGGTTGCTCTTCTGCAGGTCAGTGTTGACTCGCTGGGCTGAATGGCCTGCTTCCACACTGTAGGGATTTGAGAAGTTCCTGCAATATTCCACCAGATGTGACCAATTAAAAACAGTGGACTGACTTGCAAGAAAAGAGTGACCCCTTGTGGAAGACATGCCAAATGGGCCAGTGAGGCATGTCTTGTTGTTACAGCCAATGAGGCAGGTCCAGGCAACTCTGGCAGTGAACACTGTTGTGGTGATGCAGGGCCACATGGGAGGCTATAACTACCGTTAGCTCCTCCTCCTTCCATGGAGCCTTCAGAAAAGAAAGGACCTTGAGAAACTGAGCAAGTGATTAAGTGATTGAGCAAGTAATGGGATGACAAGAGAAATTTAACATAAACATAAGGAGGCTTCAAATCATACAGGGCATCAGTGAGACCACATCTCAAATATGGTATACAGTTCTAGTCTCACTTAATTAAATGTTGACTAAATAGCGTGGATCCCCGGTACGCAAACACCAAGTGTCACTACGTACTGAGGTTCTACCTGTCCCCGGTGTTGCGAAGGATGGGCCTGGCCTCGTTGCCGCGGAACGCTCCGAGTAGTTGGACCGTTCCGTATCACCTGTCCTTCGTGGAGAAGTTTATGAAGAAAAACACCTTTGACCACAAGTCCATTAGGAAGTGGTCAGCACGTAGTGTCCTTGAGACCCTTCGGGAAAAGGAGAGGGCGGATCCTATCGAGCGGTTCCCTGAGCAGACTGTCAAAGCCATTTGGCAGAATGCCTCATCGCCAGAACTTTCCAACAAGCACCAAGACATGGCTTGGCTGGTGGTGAGAAGGGCTCTGCCTGTGAGATCCTTTATGCACGCCCGGACTCTCAGCCGCACCGCACGCTGCCCTCGAAGCGGCTGCGGGGGGGACGAGACTGTCACACACCTCCTTCTGGAATGTGCCTACGCAGAGGAAGTCTTGTCGAGGTTCGTCCCGAGCAGCGCCGTGACGCGGGACTCCGTGCTCTACGGTCTGTTCCCCGGGACGCACATCAAGACGAACATCAACTGTGCCTGGAGGATCATCAACTCAGTGAAGGACGCTCTCTAGGCGGTCCGAAACCTGCTGATCTTCCAGCTGAAGGAGTTGACCCCGACTGAGTGTTGCAGACTGGCACATTCCATGGTCCAGGACTACGTGTTGAGGGACGCGCTGAAGCTTGGGGCAGCTGCCGCCAAGGCGCGGTGGGGAAAGACCACCGTGTAAAGTCTGCCTGCCTAACGAAGAACAGGGGGCCCAGGCAGTCATTTGGGCCCTGCTGACGCCTCAGCTAATTATATGGGCATATGATGGAAAAATGTACAGACCTGTATAAAAATGATAAGTTTTGATCTCTGTATGTACATGATTACATATGTATGGCATGACCAATTGTACAGACCATCAAATTATTTTATGAATAAAGTATATTTTTGAAAAAAAAATAGGTACAGGTATCCCCCGCTATGCGAATGTTTGCTTTACGCTATTTTGTTTTTACAAAAGACCTACATTAGTACCTGTTTTCACAAATCCAGAGAGGATTTTTGCTTTTATGAAAAACGGTGATACTTCTTACCATATAAATTAAGCGTTCCACCATTTTTGGCTTACGATAGGTTTCCTGGAAATGCTGTACTTTCGGATAGCTGGAGCTACCTGTATCTAGAATGAGCAGTTGTCTTCTGAAAAAATATTGGACAGACCAGGCTGGTTTCTACTGGAGTTTCAAAAGATGAGAGGCGATTTGATTGAAACATAAAACATTCTGAATGGTCTTGAATGTGGAAAGGGTCATTCCTCCAATAGGTAAGTCTGAAACTAGTGGACGCTGTTATAAAAATTAACAGCTGTGCTTTAAGGATAGGAATGAGGGAAGTTTCCATTTCCCTCAGAGAGTTGAGAGATTTTGGAATGCTCTGCCTCAGAGGAGGTGAATGAACGGTCATTGAATATTTTACCGGCATAGGTAGAAAGATTCCTGATTGGTGAAGGATGAGGGGGTGGGGGTGGGGGGTGACAAATGAGTATCTGGGCTTCAAGACACTGAATATATCATCCTTCCTTGGGCAACTGACTGTGTGGAGTTTGCATGGGTTTTCCTCGAGGTGGTCCAATTTCCTCCCACAAGCCAAAGATGTGCAGGTTAGGTGGATTGGCCACGCTAAATTGACAATAGCTTCCAGAGATGTATAAGTTAGGTGCGTTAGCCATAGGAAATGCGGGGTTATGGGAGTTGGGTCTAGGTGGGATGCTGTTCAGGAGGGTCGGTGTGGCGCAATGGGCTGAATGGCCTGCTTCCACACTGTCAGGATTCTATTATTCTAATATCTATGATCTTACTGAATGATGGGAGTAGGATGAAAGGGTCAAGTGGCCTTCTGCTGCTCCCAATTTGAATGAAACCATTAGGGAACTAGAGGAGTCCCTATGTAGCACAGGGCCAGTCTGACTCTGCTAAAATGCCAGCGGCCTGATAGAATGGCCATCCAGAGGTTAATTAATGAAATAAATGAGTAACCTGGCTCCAGGTAGCAAGTAGCCAAACTGCAGAGTTCCCATCATGAGTGGGAGCTCTCCCTTGTGGCATAAAGAGGTTGGACTTTTCTCCCACATCACCATTTTACCAACTCCTCTGTCTTCCATCAGCTAGTGAAATACCAGCCCACATTTCAGCAAGGTGACATTACTTCAAGATATTTCTGTGTCCAACATTGCAGAGATCCCAGCAGCACTGCAAAAACACAACCATTTGCCCTTCACATAATTTCTTGTCAATCTTTAAAGAAATAACCTTCTGTTTTTAGAGCAATGTCCACTGTCCATTTCATCTGTTGTAGTTAGTAAAGACATATGTCACTTTTATTACAGTCGCAGAATGATTTACTCTGCACAAATTGTACTTTGTTGATATTAGCATCGACTGAGTAGCACAAAATATCATCCAGAACAGTCACATTTTGAGTCGAGTTTTGATTCATTTTTGCTCAAAATACTTTTTGATTGGCTTTCCAGCTGTTATTAAAGCCAACTTGTTAAAAAAATTCAAATCATTGCTGCAATAAATAATACCATATGCTCTCTTTTATGACTTATTTTTTTACAAGAGCTGAAAACAGCCTCAATAAATTTACAGATAAACAGACAACATTGCAACCCACAGAAAATTAAAGATTCTTTTCAGGTACAATGGGCTAGAATTTGCTTTCCCCCAAGTTTTGGGTTGGGGGCAGGGGTTAATGATTCGCAACCCGCTTCTACTCACTGAAATAGAGATGGACTTATCTCTGTCTACCCACTTCATTGGGCTAATAGTAGCGTTGAACAAAGCAGCTCCTTCGCTGCCCTGTTGAACTTTACAGTTTCCGCACAGAACGAGGGAGCTTGCCAAAGCTTTTTGGCGCTCTCGCCTTTCAAGCAGTCTGGTCCGATCAAAATAAAAAGGCTCCTTGCCTCATTAAATTGAGAGATTCTGCACCTGAAGATCGTGGCAAAACGGGAATTCATTTTGAAGCGCTGGAAGGACATCAGGATGGTCGAGGGAAGGGGGAAGAACAAACAGGAGCACATTCTTTGGGAGGAAAATGCCCTGTGTTTGGTGCCAGTGTCCTGACAACCTGATTTAAGCAGGTGGATGAAGGCATTCCCACAATCCACTGTTGCTCATTATACCAATAAAGGTCTCACTCTGCTCAACGAATTACATTGAAATGATCCTGGTATGGAGGGATTGTTTTATGTAGAAAAGCTATATAAGTTGGAATCCTAATCACAGTCAAAACGTGTGGTGCTGGAAAAGCACAGCCGGTCAGGCAGCATCCGAGGAGCAGGAGTGTCGATGTTTCGAGTGGAAGCTCTTCATCAGGAATGTGGAGCTAATGAATATGCTTTTCCAGCACCACACGTTTTAACTCTGATCTCCAGCATCTGCAGTCCTCACTTTCTCCTGGGATTCTACTCACTGCAGTTTAGAAGAATGAGAGGTGATCTCAAAAATATTAAGGATTTTTGAGGGTGAATACTGAAAAGATGTTTCTCCCTCATCGGCAGTAGAGGGCACTGACACAGAATAAAGAGTCGCCAATTTAAGACTGAGATGAGGAGCAATTTCTTCTCTCAGAAAGTTGAGAGTCTTTGGAACTCCTTGCCACTGAGAGCAGTGGAGGAAGTGTCCTTGTGTATATTTAAGGCAGAGATAACTTCTTGATCAGGAATGGGGAAAGGACAGAAAAGTGGATGTGTGAAGTGTTGGGTCTGCCATGATCCTATTGACTGATGGGGCAGGGCTCAAGGGGCCGAATGGCCTACTCCTATTCTTATTTTTATGGTATAACTATCATTCAGACAGCAAGTGTCCATGGAATACAGGTCTCGCACCTCCCAATCACACACTCTACCTCACCCATAACTATCTAACAATTCATCCGGCCCGCACCTCTTACTTTCAGTCACAGAGTGATCACAGGCACAGTACCATCCACCATCTCTAAAACTCTGCCCTCCTTTGCTGGAGAGGATAGACAATCATATCGGAGAGAGGGGAACATTAGCAACTTCATTCCCTAAGCCCTTTGAAACAGATTGTGTTCCACATCATGAGGCTGGAGATACCACAGTCCATGTGGAGCAGAATGACAGATGACAGTAAGCGTCAGTCCGTAGATCTTTCTTTTTAAACTTTTCTACTCACCCTCCATCCTGAATTATACCAGCAAGTTCAAGCTGACGATGTCGCAACCATCAATCTCCTGACTTGCACCCACTCTCCGTCCTTACTCTACTGTGTCCAGGAACAGAACGTCCCGCGTGACAACCACAACAGAGGCAGAAGGGAGAGGAAGAAAGATGTTGCCTGGATTGGAGAGTATTCTTTATAAGGAATGGTTGGACAAACCTGGATTGTTGCTACTAGAGCATCGGAGGCAGAAGGGTGACCTGAGAGAAAGCTGTATAATTATTGGAGACACGGCTAAGATGTACAGTCTTTTTCCCCAGGGTGGAAATATCAAATTGGCTGAAAGTGAGAAAGGGAAAGCTTAAAGGAGATATACGAGGCAAGGATTTTTCCATAGAGAGTGGTAGGTGCCTGGAACGTGCTGCCACAGTAGACACAATAGTAACATTTAAGGGACACTTAGACAGACATATGACCAGGCAGGGAAGAGAGGGATACAGACCATGTACAGGCAGATGGGATTACCTTAAAATAGCATCACGGTCAGCACAGAAATGATTGGCCAAAAGGTCTACTCCTGCGCCGTACTGTTTTATGTTTGAAGAAGAATGACAAGTGCCATTACTTCATTGTACAAACAATGTCACTGGCTCAAATACTTGCACTGTGGGGAGTTCAGAGACTCACATAGAACACAATGAGTCATGAAGAATGGGTTGCAACCAGGTCAGAGAGAGAAAGGGTAGCTTTTCTGCCAGCACCCTGGGTGCAAAGGAGTTCTTCTGCAGAACAATCAGACAAAGATTTGGATGGAGCAGCGTAGAAAGGAATGTAAATGAAAATCCATCCTGAGATGTTTGGAGCTTGGACAGGCCTGCTACACAGGCAGTATTAATTAGAACAGGATCACGCCATTCAGCCCCTTGAGCCTGTTCTACATTCAGTTCGATTATAAGATTCAGGTATGAACTCAGCTAATGTTAATTTTGGACAAGTCAGATCTCGGAGTTAAATCTAGCTTGTTAAATCCTAACTTAGTTTCATTTTAACCATGGAGATCAGTGACTAAATTCATTCTCATGGACCCGATCATTTATAAACATTTTGTTCCTTTTTGTCTTTTAAAAAAAAACAAAGTGAAAATAGCATATTAGGAAATTAGCTGGAAAACATTTCATTACTGGCTTTTATAGCAGCAAGCTGGTGGTGGTGATGGCCTAGCGGTATTATCACTAGACTATCAATGCAGTGACCCCAGGTAATGATCTGGGAGCCTGGGTTCAAATCCTGCTATGACCAATAGTAGAATTTGAATTCAATAAACATCTGGAATTAGGAATATAATGATAGCTGGTGATGACTGCCATCTGGTTTACTGATGTCCTTTAGGAGAGGAATCTGTTGGCCTTCATGTAACTCCAGACCCTCTGGCCGATTAGGGATGACCTCATCAGTGATACCCATAACTTGTGACTGGGTTAAAAAGACAGACACGAAGACTTGCCACTACCTCTGCATTAAAGTTGCCTTACAAAGACAGGCTAGGACAGCTGCAATCAGCTACCTCACTGCAAAGTTCTGGTAGTAACTGATGCTTTCTTTTAAAACCCTTTCATCTAGGTGTCTCAGCCCTAAGATATCTGAAACCTAAACTCATTGGGTAGACTCTTGGTCCATCCAAGTCCACATTGACCCCAGTCTCCTCAGGTTTCTTTCATTCATTCAGAGGATGTGGGTGTGGCTGAATAGGCCAGTAGGAATTACACATCCCTAGTTGCCCTCAAAGAGAGTGCCTTCGTAGCTATTTCTGAGGGTCATTAAGAGGCAATCACATTGCTGTGGGTTTGGGGTCACATGTTAGGTTAGAATAGCTAAGAATGGGAGATTTGCTTCCCCAGCAGATATTAATGAGCCAGATTTTTGTTTAGGACAATGGTCCCACAGTCACCATTAGCTTGTAATACCAGATTTTTAATTGCAGTTCATTCAAATTTCACCATACACCATGTTGGGATTCTAACCCAGGACCTTAGCCTCAGGTTCTGCATTACTAGACCTGTGACACAATCACTTCCTTTAAGAGCAATACTGGGAAAGAACTGGTGTGCACAGCAAAGAACCCCCAAGCACTGTAGACAATGGAAGCATTGTACCTGAAGGTGACGTAGCTGTCACTATATGTCAAACGCTACTTCTATGATGGGATAGTACAAAGGTGCCCCTATCCTTGAGCAGCCAGTCTCTCGGTCTTCCTGAATGCCTGGAGATAAACGGTTTGTAGGATTGACTGACACATACGGCCAAACAAACTAGAAACAGGAGTAGACCATTCAGCGCTTTTAGCCTGTCCTCCACTCAATAAAACCATGACTGATTGGATTGCAACCATAAATCCATATTCCTGCCCATCCCTCTGACAGGGTTTTCTAGTCAATGGTGAAGGTTAAGACCATAAGGAACAGGAACAGAAGTTGGAAACACTTCATCGCAGACATCAAAAAGTGATTCAAACTCACCTTGTTCCTTTTCTCTCAGCAAGATCCTGACAGATCATTGTGCCTGCTCCACCATTCAATAGTGTCATGGCTGATCGTTTAATAATAATCTACCTCTGCATTAAGGATCCCACTTTAATCACCTTTTCAGGAAAGAGAATTCAAAAAACTCATGGCCTTAAGAAACATTTGCTTCTCATCTTGGTTTTAAATGGATAACATCAGATTTCTTAACAATGTTGCCTAGTTAGAAGTTCTCCCATAATAGGTAACATCATCTCCACATCTACCATGACAAGACCACTCAGGAACTTGCTTTTCAATCAAGTCACCTCTTAGTCTAAACTACAGCCGATACAAGCCTGGCTTATCCAAAGCACTGATAAATTAGCTGTACATTTTAATGTTGTCATATGACCATTGTCACAAATGTGACAATGGCATTGTCCTTTGCAAGTTAAATCACTGATTTCTGTTTAAAATTTGTAAAAGACTAAGCAGTCAGGAAAGAAATGAACACAAGTACAAAACATCTTTGTCATTCAGCAAGGCATAACGGACCATGAATTATGGTTTGTTACTCATGCATCACATTCTAGAGCTAACAGTTATGTTCTATAAATAATATATGTTGCATAGCCAAATATTTATATTACAATGGCACTTCATTACAAGGGCTTAACAATGCACTTTAAGTTTTGGAAAATGGTTAAATTTGGCTTGAAGTTAATGGATCATTTCTCTATTATTTTTGTGGGCACATTATTTAACTGGGAACAATTGGTTGAAACAGAATGTTTTTGTCTAAATTAAGCTATTTACTAACATATCATTGGCTCAAATTTATGTCTTGTTTGCAACAAAAGCCAATCAGTAATAAATTTACCATTAATGTTTGTGTTCGTTTTTGCTGAAGCATTCTGATGAAAGCAATATCAAACAATGAGAGTTAAAGTTTGTTTAAAAACTTTATACTGAGCTCTCTAATTCCTCCTTCCCTAATTCCTCCATTGGAATAAAGAGTACCACACCATGGCTCTCAGACGTTTCTCAAACTGAATCCTCCATGCCAGTGAAACTTGTCTCTCTCTATGATACACCACAAGTGACTGCTCTTCAACAGAAAGTCCAATCTCTCTGAGCATAACAGCCTCTCAAACATAGTTTGCAAGTTTACTGACTAGAATAGTAAAGAGGACATTTGGTATGCTTTCCTTTATTGGTCAGTGCATTGAGTATAGGGGTTTGGAGGTCATGTTGCGGCTGTACAGGGCATTGATTAGGCCACTGTTGGAATATTGCATGCAATTCTGTTCTCCTTTCTATCAGAGAGATGTTGTGAAACTTGAAAGAGTTCAGAAAAGATTTACAAGGATGTTGCCAGGTTTGGAGGATTTGAGCTGCTCAAGGAAGTGGTGGAGGCTGGTACAATTACAACATTTAAAAGGAAAGGGATGGGGATATGAATAGGAAGAGTCTGGAGGGATATGGGTCAAGTGCTAGCAAATGGGACTAGATTAGGTTCAGAAATCAGGTTGGCATGGACTGAAGGGTCTGTTTCAATGCTGTACACCTCTATGACTCTATGACTTGATGATCTCTTGCCCTCTTCAGTAAGAACTCTTCTGCTCTTATATCATAGCAATCCGCTGCTCAGTGAATGCTTTCAGGATCACGACCCACCAATGTGCACTGGGATTGCCCTATAAAATGGCACGGGCCTTTTTTAAAAAAAAAAAATTCATAAGTGCACTAACATGTGAACATTTCCCCCCCAAATCAACAAACCACGTGTAGTATTATTTGCATCTATTAATCAAAATTAGGGGGCATAATTTTATGGTGAGAGGAGAATGATTTAAAAGGGTCCTGAGAGGCAATGTTTTCGCATATAGGGTAGTTCATGTGTGGAATGAGCTGCCAGAGGAAGTGGTGGGTACTGGTATAGTTACAAGAGTTAAAGAAGACTTTGGGTAGGTACATGAATAGGAAAGGTTTAGAAGGATATGGGCCAAACGTAGGCAAGTGGTACAAGTCCAGATTGGGAAACTTGTTTGGTATGGATGAGTTGGACCACAGGGCTGCTTCCATGACTCTATAACCACAACCAGTAAATCACCCACATTTTCCAATTGATTTACATGCAAAGCCCCATTAAGGCCAATGCAAACCATCAAAGGTGAGGAGCGGGGTGGGCAGGCACAAGCAGTGTTAAACTTTAACGTATTGCTACTTTAATTAACTTGATTAGTCATTATTTAGTCATTAGCCCTAAATGTGGATTCCAAATTTGCACTTCTTTGACCAAGCACTGGACCCCAATTGAAATTCCACATGAATGAGCCCATTTCAGGCTGCAGGTGCATGGTGCAATTTATGACAAAGCCATTTGGACAGTGTACTTGGGGCATATGAAATCTTTTGTCAAAATGATGTGTAGAGCATGAATCTGATACAGGTAGTTCTGGGATAATGCGCGGTCCAGCAGTGCGAGTAGGCTATAACATCGCTGAAGAATTAGCGAATGGTATTCTCAAGAACACTTGCCTCCATTCACAATAGCACGATTCCAGTGGGGATCAGTTCCTGTGCTTCGTTCCACACATGTGTGATGTCAGCTGCCAACAGAGCAACTTTCTGTGAGATGTACTGTACAGAAAGCAGCTTTCTTACATTTATTAAATTACTGTGTTAAATTTACTTTTGTTTCATTAATAAATATGATTTTAATCTTGATTCAGACTGTGCTATATTTTGTATTACACTTTTGAGTGATTTTTGAGCGATCGGGAGTGATATTTTTTGCTGGGTCTGCCCCAGCCCCACTTTTCCCATCAGCCCCATTATTTATATTAAGCGATTTCTATTAAGCGAGTTTTTGTTGGAATGCAACTACGGTATTACAGGAGAACTACCTGTAGCTGAAAACCAGACGTTATGCAAGGTTTTCACCTCATGCTCCTACTTTTTCTGAAATAAACTATCCCCTGTTATTGGACGGCAAGGTGGCTCAGTGGTTTGCACTGCTGTCTCATGGCACCAGGGATCTGGGTTTGATTCCAGCCTCAGGTGACTGTGTGGAGTTTGCATGTTGTCTCTGTGTCACCAGCAGGGATCACTTGAGTTTCTCATTTGTATAAATGATTTGGATGAGAATATGGAAAGCATGATTAGTAAGTTTGTGGACGACACAAATTGGTGGCATAGTGGACAGTGAAGAAGGTTTTCTAAGATTAAAAAGGGATCGTGATCAAATGGATCAATGGGGTGAAAAATGGCAGGTAGAGTCCAATCTGGATGAATCAAGGTGTTGCATTTTGGTACAACAAACAAGAGTATAAGGCTTATACAATTAGTGGTAGGGCCTTGAGTAGTGTTGTAGAACAGAGGGACCCAGGGGTTCAGGTACATAATTCTTTGAAGTTTGCATCACATATAGACAGGATGGTTAACAAGGTGTTTGACACGCTTGCCTTCATTGCTCAGTCCTAATAGATTAGAAGTTGGGACATCATGTTGAGGTTGTACAGGACATTGGTGAGGCCTCTTCTGGACTACTGCGTCCAGTTCTGGTTGGCCAGTTATAGGAAGGATATTATTAAGCTGGAAGGTTCAGAAGGTATTTACCAAGGTTTTTGCAGGATATGGATGGTTTGAGTTATAGAGAAAGGCTGAATAGGTTGGGACTTTTTTTACTACAGCGTAGGAGGTTGAGAAGTTTATAAAATAATGAGAGGTATAGATAGAGTTATTGGGAGTTGTTTTTACCCCAGAATGGGCAATTTCAAGATTAGGGGGCACATTTCTAATGTGAGATGAGAGAGAATTTTTTTTAAAATGAGGCTTTTTTTTACAGAGAGAGTGTAACGAACTTCCTGAGGAAGTGGTGAATGTGGGTACAGTCATAACATTTACAAGGATAACATTGGAGGGATATAGGCCAGGAGCAGGCAGGTGGGACTAGTTTAGCTTGGGATTATGTTTGACATGGACTGGTTGGACTGAAGAGTCTGTTTCTGAGCTGTATGACTCTATAACTCTATGTACAGGTTCAGTGGTTCGGCCATACTAAGCTGCCCATAATGTCCAGTGATGCGCAGGCTCGGTGGGTTAGGCATGGAAAATGCATGATTATAGGGTAAGGGGTGCATATGGGTGGGATGCTCTTTGGAGGGTTGGTGTAGACTCAATGGGCTGAATGGCCTGCTTCCACATTGTAGATATCCTATGAAATGTCTTTTGATTTACTCCAAATCCAACTGTTGTGAAAGAAAAATGTTGTTTCAAAACCGGTGTTGGCAGACAATAGAGAACAATTTGAACAACAGTTCAAAACAACAACAGCTTGAAGAATCACACTAGACTTGAATTGCTTCTCTCTCACAGATGCTGCAAGACCTGCTGAGCTTCTCTAGCATTCTCGGTGTTCGCATCAGGTTTCCTGCATCCGCACTAACTTGCTTGCAACAGATTACCTTTCACCATTCGATTGCTTGTCAGATTACCATTTTGCCATGTTAACTTTATCAGAGATCAATTTTTTCCAACCTCGGAATTGCTCAACTGTCTCAACCATAAGATAATAAAGATGTGAAGTGTTCACAGTAAAACATCCTGTCGAATTAGACACAAATATCTACACGGTTCAAACCACAAAGGTGCCAATTGCAACACCTGAATATCGGTATTTCCTTTATTCTGGTCCCCGATTCACAACTAAGAAGGGAGAATAGTCAAAAGAATGAAATAAAATAATCACAGGTGTAGAATTCAGAATGGCTAGGTACTGATACAGAATAATGGCTATTATTCATGAGAATTAGAATTCACTTTATTTTCAAGTACTCAAATTAAAAGTTTACAAATCGCCACTTACAGTGCCATTATAGGTACAAAGGTACCTGGGTACAGACTCTTAACTACAAACTCTTCGGGAAAAATTAGGACAGTTACTGTACAACCAAATGAATCACAGACATTGTAAATGGTAGCAACATCCTTGTGGTTTGTAATCATCTGGACCAACAAAGCTGTGTAACAATTTGAATTCTCTCCTTGTTATCTGATATTTAAAATTAAATACAAACTATGTGATTTAAATAAAATGATTATGCATCACTCTTTTTATACCATGAATGTACTGATCCAGAGCATAATCATTGCAATATGTGTGCTCTGACACTGATTTGAATTTTGCCATGGTAGTAATGGCAAAATGGTCAGTGATTGTCATCATTACTCCACTGAAACTGATACCTACTCTTGCAAAGCATAACTTGCAAATCCAAAAATAATTGTCAATACTTCCATCCATCTTCAGAGGGAAGGAGGTTAGGAATCCACAGAGAGCTGCCAATGGAATCGATGGGAATTTTGCAGTGATCCTCAGTAAATGCTGTGAAATCCTTGGAAATCTTGGCAAAGTTGACCCTCAACCAGCTAACCTGTTCACTATGCCCTTTAGTGAAAAAGATAACTTCTGCCTTTTTACCTGGTCCAACAAACACTGTACTCTTTTTATGTTTCTGGACTTTCTGATTGTGGACTGCATTAGGAGAACAACTGGTTTAAAAACCAAAGGGTTGTTGAAAGAATGCTGCACTTTTTAAAAAGCGGGTAATGTGACACTCGTAAGTGTTGTTTGCGCAGCTGTTTGGGCAGTGGGGGAAACCTAGACACTGATGCACTGGACATAAGAACGAAGAGCTGGAGCAGGCCTTAAGCCTGCTCTGCCATTTCATATGATCGTGGCTGATCTCAACTCAGTCTCAAATCCACTTTCCTGCCCGCCCTCCATAACCCTTCAACCCATGACTCATTAAAAATCTATTTCCTCCTTAGATGTACCAGCATCCACCACACTCTGGGATAGTGAATTCCACAGATCCACAACTCTGAGAGATGTAGGTCCTCTTCACCTCTGTTTTAAATATGCTACTATGTCCTCTCATTCTGGATCACCCTGTATGAGGAAACATCCTTCCTACTTTCTCAATCCCCTTTAGTGTGTCGTATACCTCAATTAGATGTACTCTCATTCTTCTAAACTCCAGTCAGTATCGGCCTAAACTGGTCAGTCTCTCTTCACAAGACAAACCATTTAATACTGGAAACAATCCAGTGTACTTCCTCTGAACTGTCTCCAATCCAGCTACATCCCTCTTCCATTAAGACTACCAAAATTGTATGCAGTATTCAAGGTTCAATGTCACATATTGGACACCATCATTTGCTGATCCTGATTTTTCATACCCACCCGATATGACATAACAAACACTGCCCAATAGGCAAGAACTGAAAAACAAAAATGAAAAACCAAGGACGTTGAATGCTGAACTCAGCTCTCATTTTTTGGTAAAATAAATCGACCACCAAACTAATAAATTGTTACAACACACACCTGCCCATCAAAGGTAGTTAACCACAACTAAACCAAACAAAGGAGGAGACTATAACAAAAATCAAAGAGGCAGTTGGAAACCATGGAAATCATGCCTCATGAACGTGATTATGTTTTTTGAAGTAATAACAAAGAGGATTGACGAGGGCAGAGCGGTGGATGTAATGTGTATGAACTTGAGTAAAGCTTTCGACAAACTTCCTCATGGTAGCTTGGTTAGCAAGGTAAGATCACATGGAATACACGGTGGGCGGCACGGTGGCCCAGTGGTTAGCACTGCTGCCTCACAGCGCCTGTAGACCCGGGTTCAATTCCCGACTCAGGCGACTGACTGTGTGGAGTTTGCACATTCTCCCCGTGTTTGCGTGGGTTTCCTCCGGGTGCTCCGGTTTCCTCCCACAGTCCAAAGATGTGCGGGTCAGGTGAATTGGCCATGCTAAATTGCCCGTAGTGTTAGGTTAAAGGGGTAAAGGTAGGGGTATGGGTGGGTTGCGCTTCGACGGGTCGGTGTGGACTTGTTGGGCGGAAGGGCCTGTTTCCACACTGTAAGTAATCTAATCTAACTAGCCATCTGGATACAGAACTGGTTCAAACGTAGGAGACAGAGGGTGGTTGTGATGGGTTGTGTCCAATGGTGTGCTACAAGGATTGGTGCTGGGTCCACTGCTTTTCACATTTGTATAAATGATTTGGATGTGATCATAGGCGGTATGGTTAGTAAGTTTGCAGATGCCACCAGGATTGGCGGTCTCGTGAAAAGCGAAGAAGTTTACCTCAGAGTACACCAGGACCTTGATCAGAGGCCAATGGGCCGAGGAGTGGCAGATGGAGTTTAATTTAGATAAATGTGAGGTGCTGCGTTCTGGAAAGGTATATCAAAGCAGGACTTGGACCCTAATGATAAGGTCTTGGGGAGTGTTACTGAACAAAGAGACCTCAGATTGTAGGTTCATAGTTCCTTGAAAGTGGTGTCATAGGTAGACACTGGTGTCAGAGGAAGAGAAAGTGAGGACTGCAGATGCTGACAGGTTAGTGAAGATGGCGTTTGGTATGCCTGCCTTCATTGGGAGATCATACTGCAGCTGTAGAGGACATTGGTTAGGCCACTTTTGGAATATTGTGTGCAGTTCTGGTCTCCCTCCTATGGGAAGGAATTTGTGAAACTTGAAAGGGTTCAGAAAAGATTTACAAGGATGTTGCCAGGGTTGGAGGGTTTGAGCTATAGAGAGAGGTCGAATGGCTGGGGCTGTTTTCCCTGGAGCATCGGAGGCTGAGGGGTGACCTCATAGAGGTTTATAAAATCACGAGGGGCATGGATAGGATAAACAGACAAAGTCTTTTCCCTGGTTTGGGGGAGTCCAGAACTAGAGGGCAGAGGTTTAAGGGAAAGATTTATAAGGGACCTAAAGGGCAACTCTGTCCATGCAGAGGGTGGTGCTTGTATTGAATGAGCTGCCAGATGAAGTGGTGGAGGCTGATACAACTACAACATTTAAGAGACATGTGGATGGGTAAATGAATAGGAAGGGTTGAGAGGGATATGGGCCAAATGCTGGCAGATTAATCCAGGATATCTGGTCGGCATCTATGAGTTGGACCGAAGAGTCTGTTTCCGTGCTGTGCATCTTTATGATTCTTTGACTTGATGAGTTAGGATGAGGGGAAGCTACAGGGTCATTTTGTGAATCGTAGGCAGTGACTCATGGAGTACTATAGGCATCAGTGTTTGGACTTCAAATGTGCAAAATATATATTGATTCAGATAAGGGACCTATGTGCAATATTTCCAAATTAATGTCAACACAAAGCTGGGTGGGAAGGTGAATGCTGAGAAGGATGCAGAGATATTTCAGTGTGATGTGGACAAGTTCAGTGAGTGGGCAAATCCATGCAGATGAACAGTAGCAAAAACACCGAGGCAGATTGCAGTCAGTTCTGATACAACACGATAGGTCCATTCTCGTGCGATCTCACATTATAAGAAAATCGTGCAATAGCCGTGCCACTTAAACTAATGGGGCTAGAATCATGTTGTAGCCAGTACAGGTAAGGAAAGTTCGCATTCCACAAATAACAGTCTAAAATCTCCAATCGTGTCAAAGCCAGTTGGCATCGAAGAAACGTATTATGGTGGAACTGACTGTATTATCTGAATGGGGTAGTGCCAAAAGATTTGAACGCCCGATGGTGAAGGTAAGCATGCTGGTGCAGGAGGTGATGGAGAATGCAAAATTGAAGAATGAGAGAATTGGAGTACAGGAGAAGGATGTCTTACTCCTATTGTACAGCGCCTTGGGAAGGCCACACCTGGAATACCATGTACAGTTTTGTTCTCCTTATCTAACTATGGAGGGTGTGTAACAAAGTTTTACCAAACTAATTCCTGGGATAGCAGGACTGACGTATGAAGAGAGTCAATGGGGTGAATTTGCATTTGCTGATACATTCTATTTTGTTCAAAAAGCACACAATCTGCAGGCAATCAATACATATAATATTTTATAAATTCCTACTTTGGAAATAGAACCACTCTGGCTCAAGACTGGGAGACAGCCAGACTCTAACCTCACATCTTTGATAGATTGTCTGAGTTGAGATGTCACTTTCTTTTACTAGAATGTAAAGTTATCCAAGAATGTCACTTGAAATTCTGGGATTTACATATTAATGGACCGAAACCTGCAATCCATTCTAAAAGATGAAAGACTTAACAGCAATCTAGGTTTGTTCAATATATCATTTCAGTTGTATGACACTGATCTTTTTCCATAAATTCTGTGTTTTATGATCCTGCTCCACAGCTACCTGATGAAGGAGCAGCACTCTGAAAGCTAGTACTTCTAAATAAACCTGTCAGACTATAATGTGGTGTTGTGAAATTTTTGACTTTGTTCACCCTAGTCCAACACTATGACTAGACAAAGCAAACACAAGAACAATATTCCTGATGACCACAGTCCAGAACCAGGGGTCACAGTCTAAGGGTACCTTTCTGACCGAGATGAGGAGAAATGTTTTCTCCCCACAGGAGAATGGGGATTTTATTAGATTAGATTACATTACATTACAGTGTGGAAACAGGCTCTTCGGCCCAACAAGTCCACACCGCCCCGCCGAAGCGCAACCCACCCATACCCCTACATTTACCCCTTACCTAACACTATGGGCAATTTAGCATGGCCAATTCACCTGACCTGCACATCTTTGGACTGTGGGAGGAAACCGGAGCACCCGGAGGAAACCCACACAAACACAGGGAGAATGTGCAAACTCCACACAGTCAGTCGCCTGAGGCGGGAATTGTACCCGGGTCTCTGGCGCTGTGAGGCTGCAGTGCTAACCACTGTGCCACTGTGCCGCCCATAGAACATAGAACATAGAACAATACAGTGCAGAACAGGCCCTTCGGCCCTCGATGTTGCGCTGACCTGTGAACTATTCTCAGCTCGTCCCCCTACACTATCCCATCATCATCCATTGGCTTATCCAAGGATTGGTTAAATCTCCCTAATGTGGCTGAGTTGACTACATTAGCAGGTAGGGCATTCCAAGCCCTTACCACTCTCTGCATAAAGAACCTGCCTCTGACATCTGTCTTAAATCTATCACCCATCAATTTGTAGTTATGCCCTCTCGTACACGTTGACGTCATCATCCTAGGAAAAAGATGTTCACTGTCTACCCTATCTAATCCTCTGATCATCTTGTATGTCTCTATCAAATCCCCTCTTAGCCTTCTTCTTTCCAATAAGAACAGACCCAAGTCTCTCAGCCTTTCCTCATAAGACCTTCCCTCCAGACCAGACAACATCCTGGTAAACCTCTTCTGCACCTTTTCCAATGCTTCCACATCCTTTCCGAAATATGGCGACCAGAATTGAACACAATATTCCAAGTACAGCTGCGCTAGCGTTTTGTATAGTTGCAGCATGATACTGCTGCTCTGGAACTCAATCCCTCTACCAATGAAACCTAACACACTGTATGCCTTCTTAACAGCACTATCAACCTGTGTGGCAACTTTCAGGGATCTATGTACATGGACTCCAAGATCCCTCTGCACATCCACACTACCAAGAACCTTTCCATTGACCCAGTACTCTGCCATCCTGTTATTCTTCCCAAAGTGAATCACCTCACATTTAGTTGCATTGAACTCCATTTGCCATCTCTCAGCCCAATTCTGCAGTTTATCCAAGTCCCCATGCAACCTGTAACATTCTTACAAACTGTGCACTACTCCACTGACTTTAGTGTCATCTGCAAGTTTACTAATCCAGCCACCTATGCCTGCGTCTAAGTCATTTATAAAAATGACAAACAGCAGTGGTCCCAAAACAGATCCTTGTGGCACACCACCAGTAACTGGACTCCAGGCTGAATATTTTCCATCAACCACCACTCGCTGCCTTCTTTCAGAAAGCCAGTTTCTAATCCAAACTGCTAAATCACCCTCAATTTCATGCCTCTGCATTTTCTCCAACAGCCTACCATGTGGAACCTTATCAAAGGCTTTACTAAAGTCCATGTATACCACATCAACTGCCCTACCCTCATCCACATGCTTGGTCTTGTGGAATTTTCTGCCACAGAAAGTAGTCGAGACCAAAACATTAAATGTTTTCAGGAAGGAGTTTGATATACAGAGGAACCTTGATTATCTGAATGTCGAGGACCCGAATTTCAGATTATCCAAACAAGATCGCAAGGTCCTGGTGTTTGGCTAAACTGTGTTATCTGGCATTTGATTTTCTGAACAAAATATTCCCTGCCCCATGTCATTCGGATAATGGAGGTTCCTCTGTAGTTCTTAGAACTAAAGGGACTGAAGGGTGTGGGAAGAAAGCAGAAACAGAGTACTGAGTAGGATGATCAGCCACAATCATATTGAAGGTGGAACAGGCTTAAGGGGCCAAATGGCCTACTCCTGTTCCTATTTTCTAGCTGTTATGTAATAAAGATTGGGGGTGGGGAGGTGGACATCCAGATGGGGAAGATAATGCAGTCCATTTCCCACCTCTTCCTAAATGCTACCAGTGGATGCCATATGCTCCCAATTTCAGGTACATTACAGGTTAAGTAAATTTCAACCAAATTGAATAAGTAACAATTCACAGTAAACATACTTCAGGAAACTGGGAAATATCACACCAGCAAAGCCTGACAAATGTTGCAGTTTGCACAAGCATAGATCAATTCCATTTTGATTTACAAAACTCAAACTTGAGTAGAAAGAATCAAAGAGTTTGCCAGAGTCCTTTCTTGCATTGACATGAAGCAGAGTCTTGCAATTTCAAAGCACAAACAAAAATATCTTATTACTTTGCTGAAATAGCTCCTCCCTCACTTCACCGGATTAATAAAACTAAACTTTATAAACCACAGTCAAACAATTATCACGTGGAGATTAGTTTAGTTTCCCTACAGTGTGGAAACAGGCCCTTCAGCCCAACACGTCCACACCAACCCTCCAAAGAGTAATTCACCCAGACCCATTTTCCTCTGACTAAAGCACCCAACACTATGGGCAATTTAGCATGGCCAATCCACCTAACCTGCACATCTTTGGACTGGAGGAAACCGACACAGACACGGGGAGAATGGGGAAACTCCACACAGACAGTCACCCGAGACTGGAACTGAACCTGGTGCTGTGAGGCAGCAGTGCTAACCGCTGCGCCACCATGCCGCCCCAAATGTTAGACACCTATGAAGCAGCAAATCCTTTTAAAATTTTCATCCATGTAGTGTTGTTCAATAAAAAAACTGTATAATTTACTAGCTTTAATAAGTTTATGCCACTTAACAGAATTAATTCAAAAGGATGGTTGAATGTTATCAATTTTAATCACAAATCTTGAAGAGTATGGCTTCTAACAGAGGAATCTTTAAAGTCAGGTGCCTGATCAATACTGCCTGCTCAAAATTCCTCAGGTTAAAAGTTCAATCATACCTTTGGGCATTCATCCTTCTATAAATGCGCATATGTGGTGCCTCATGTTTCTGTATTGTCTTTTCTACAAACTGGCAAGGAAAAGGTTTGCTGGACTCCAGCCACCTCTCATACATGGTAGACTTGGCTTCAATCACATTTTCTCCTTCATTTCCTCTTTTGACTTGCACTGGGGCAGCACGCATGAACTGATTATTTCTATTCACCGATATTTGTGTGAGTACACTTTGAAAATAATTAATTGGCTCTAATGTGCTCTCACATGCTCTGATCAAAAATGGACAAATTTTCAATCTAAATCTGACGTTTTGAATATTTCTGAAGCTATGACTACAAATTTCGAATCAGCGTTGTGTGGACCAGTATAAGAGGCTTGTGAAAAGTCCTGAATTTTGAACAGTATGCCTCAATGCTCACTGGTTTTCTAAACTTGATAAGCAGCAGTTCCTTTGGACTACTTGGAGGCTGCATTAATTGGTGTTGATAAGCTGCCTTACATGAACAATTGTTCTGCTGAAAGATCAAATAGAAGACATCTGTTAAATGAGCCACAATGTTCTTCAAATTAAATGAGAACAAAATACATTCATTAATCATTGGAAGCTAATTCTTCAGAAGCAGCATTCACACACTTAATTGTGAGAAAGAAACATAGTCTTTGACACATTAGGAACTAATCATATTCCTAAATTCATCCCATTGCACTCTCTTTCGATTTAATAAAATACAATGCAAAACATTAGGAATTTAGTTCACCATTCAGATAAAGAAATTTTCAGTCAGATGAATCAATATTAAGAATAGTCCAAGAACTGAACACATTTAATCAAAGAATCGTTATAGCGCAGAAAAAGACCATTCAGCCCATCAAATCTGTACCGACCCTCCAAAGAGCATCCCAACCAGGCCCAGCCTTCTACCCTATCCCCATAACCTTGCATTTCCCCTAGCCAATCCACTTGGCCTGCACATCCTTGGATTCCATAGACACCTCAGCGTGGCTAATCCACTTAACCAACACAGCCCTGGAAACTATGGACAATTTAGCATGGCCAATCCACCTAACTTGCATATCTTCAGACTATGGGAGGCAACTGAAGCATCCAGAGGAAACCCACGCAGACGTGGAGAGAATGTGCAAACTCCCCATAGACAGATGCCTGAGGGTGCGATCAAACCTGAGTCCCTGGCACTGTGAGGAGCCATAGTGCCACCCACTGAGTGAAATTTATTCTGGCTGATAGAGGCCTTCCCCACAAATGGACAGAAATGCATTCTGGGGAGAGATCAAATTATATACCAGTTAACGAGCTTAAAAAGTGGTGAAGGGTCTTCTTATGGGAACGAAAACATTATTGGAAGGGCAAAATCACTTTCAGTAAAAATAATCCTTGAAAATTATACTTGGACTTCCATTTTGATGTATATGAGATGTGTCTCAGTCCCAGCTTTACTAGTTTCTCCATCTGAGTGAGGGCAGAAATTGCACCTCCAGGCAATCTCTGCAAACAGCGTAATGGTGGACGTGAAGATACCTATTGGCAATGCACCCATTAGAGTTCCTTAATCACTGAAGGATACAGGGAAGTAAGGGAAGGATAGGCCTCACAAGGCTGGCAGAAGGTGGGGTAAGGGGGCTGGCAGCAAGTGCAGACCATCTCTTCCCAATGCCAGATCCGTCAATTTGGCACTGAGTGCCTGACAATGAGAGATTCCCACCAACATCACTGGAAATATACAATCAAACAGGCCTGGGTTTATTTCCCCCTACTCCCTGGACAGAGACAGCCCCAAACCTCATCAAGGCAGAAGGAAAAAGGCAGCAGGGATCTCCACTCAACACCCTCCAACCCAATTAAATGCCACTCCTACCTCCAATCTCATGTTGAAGGAGTATCCATTACCTACTGTGTGATATAATCCAAGGAATTGCTCATATTAAATTACAAAGATTTTTTTTGAGGTTGGGAAGATGTTAAACACAGACACCCTGAAACTGAATGGTCTTGACTATTCTTGGATTTGTATCTATTTATCATCTACAGCAGTGTTCCCATGTTAATTTGTGTAGTCGGCTCATGTATAAGTTCTTTGGCAGTTCATTAATTCTAATCCAATGGAAGAAAGGAACATTACACCCGGATCACTGCAGTAGAGTGGGGGCCTGTTTGAAGGGGATAGGGTGGTCAGCATTGAAAGACACAAATGTAATTGGGGGTCAGAATTACGTTCAACAAAAGGCTAAGACCTAAAGCTCTGTAAAATTAAAAGCTATGGATTAGAACACAGAAGTAGCCCCAAAATTACAACTCAACAAACAGGAAATACTTCCTTGATTAGGGTCTATGAATGGAGGAATATCTTGCGAATGAGTGTGTGTGTGTGCATGTGAGAGAGAGAGATTACATCATACAGAAAGCGAAAGCAGCAAAAGATTGAAATGATGGTACAGACTTAATTAGGGAAAAGTGGTTTGCAAACTACTTTAGACAAAGGCAATAATGAGACTCAATTCTCTCATATTCAGACAAACATGGCATTCAATGACCTGTATTAAAGCAGGAAGGTTAACATTGAATGTCTTGTGATACAGGATTAGGAGGTTCAAGTCCCATCTGACCCAGAGGTGTGTAACAGCATCTCTGAACAGGTTGATTAGGAAAAATAGGTTAATGAGAAAAGAATGACACTCTTCCCTTTTTGAACTTTGAGAATCAAACCCACTCTTGGTCCCTGCATCAAGATCTGCTCGGATATTTGTCTCATTGAAGACAGGCTCAGGTGCTGGTGGGTATAGATGGAATTAAACAAATGACAGATGTCACACCAGGTGACAAGCAGATAGTAAAGTCCCCAGAGGAGCAATGATTGGATGAGGATGAGCTACCCATCTGTGAGAGGTTCTCCTCAATGAGAGAATCATGAATTAACAGCTCATAGTTATACAGGTGAAAAGAAGAAGGTTTAAGGAACACCACTATTGCATGATGACACTGAAGTCCACTGCTGAATATCAGACATCACGCTGTAGCTTCGATCTGATTTCTGGCAATATCGAGGAACCATTTTCTTCATTAAAAGCCTCAAAGCATCCATTAATGTTTTGCGTGAGCCTCAAACTACTCAATGCCACATTGTAGCTCTCCTCTGCAATTATTCTTGAGACCTTTAAAGAAGTAATTGTCCAGTTCATAAAAGTGTATATTTCAACACTCATGTCATATGCTGACATTATTTCTGCATTATCATGAAGATTTCAAAGAGGGCAGAATAATTAATTATGAAAATCTCTTGGTAAGCTCCTGCAAATCACACTTGGACTGGAAGTACAGTTTTGTATTGGTGGATGTAACCTGGGCAACGCACAGGGGTCATCCTTGCTGTTGAGGAAGTTTAGTAGGTTGAGAGGAAATTCACAAAACAACATGGGATTCACTTATTAAGGAATTTAGCCACACTATAAAACTAAATGGATCGATCTTGTTATTGTCTTGATGTGATTCCAACTGATTGAACTTCCCAAATCTCCTTAAAAGTGGATCAAACTTTGTTTTAATCTTCACCTTATGAACCGGCACTCTTGATAAACCAGCAAAAATTAGATACCTGAAATGGCAGAAGTTTACCATTCTATCGCAATCTCCATAATGTCCCAAGTAATCAGTTGAGGGCGTGAGTAAGAAGGCTGTCTGCTGGTATGTTTTATTTAAGGCAGAATTGCATTATTATTTAAGTGATTTATGCTGTAAACAGAGTATAACTGTGATGCGTATACTCCCCTGTATTACATTTCGATTACTTAGAGTGTGTTTTTACATTGATTATGAGGACTCCTTGATTAACCAGAATAGTTTATCAACCAGCCCACTCTTTTACCAAAGCTGCTGGTTAATAAAAAAGTTTGCTGTATTCCAGTTCTCTGATAAATGCCAGCTCATTCAACATCTTGGCCAGTAATGTACTAGTCGGTAGTTAGCAGCAGTAAACAAATTGCTGTACACCTTTTCTCATGAGTAAGCTATCCACCTCATTGTGCCAAGGTATCAGTTTCTCTAATCCTTACGATGATCTGAGGAAGAGTCACAGGATGCAAAATATTAATGTGGTTTCTGTCCACAGATGCTGCCAGACCTGCTGAGCTTTGCCAGCATTTCCTGTTTTTATTGATCATGATCTTTATGGCTGATCAGAACCGTAGTGCTCAGTTGGCTTTCTGTGGATACTTCCGCTGTTGCGCAAGGGACACAAAATGATTGGTTCATTTATAACCGGTCTCACAGTTATTCCAGCTGACAAAAACTGCTCCAAGAAAGAGAAACTGATTTTCTTCAGGTTTAAGAGGGTTTTACAGTCATAGAGTCATAGACATGTACAGCATGGAAAC
Source organism: Chiloscyllium plagiosum (assembly GCF_037043375.1). NCBI lineage: Eukaryota > Metazoa > Chordata > Chondrichthyes > Orectolobiformes > Hemiscylliidae > Chiloscyllium > Chiloscyllium plagiosum. The sequence goes on from NW_028270146.1 coordinate 22,503,636, forward strand.
AGACCCTTCAGTCCAACCCGTCCATGCCGACCAACCCAATCTAGTCCCACCTGCCAGCACCTGGCCCATATCCCTCCAAACCCTGAAGAAAACATACAGATGCTCCATGAGCTGGTGGAGATCAAACCATTTTCTCTCTCTGACCTGTTCCCATTTCCAAGCCAATCAGTAACTTGACAACCAATCACAGAATTGTTGCCAGGCAGAAGATTTTTGTCATCAGCAACAGGTCACTCACCTATAGATCAATCAACTTCTTGTTGCCACCCAGCTGCGTCCATGCATAATTCATCTGCAATTAAGATGCTGCTTGCTCAAACAATTATTCACACAATGCTTGCCACATGGGGAAGGTCAACTAGGAGAAAGTGAGGACTGCAGATGCTGGAGATCAGAGCTTAAAAATGTGTTGCTGGAAAAGCGCAGCAGGTCAGGCAGCATCAAAGGAGAAGGAGAATCGACGTTTCGGGCATAAGCCCTTCTTCAGGAATGAGGAGGGTGTGCCAAGCAGGCTAAGATAAAAGGTAGGGAGGAGGACTTGGGGGAGGGGCGTTGGGAATGCGATAGGTGGAAGGAAGTTAAGGTGAGGGTGATAGGCCGGCTGAAGAGCTTCAGGGCACACCCTCCTCATTCCTGAAGAAGGGCTTATGCCCGAAACGTCGATTCTCCTTCTCCTTTGATGCTGCCTGACCTGCTGCGCTTTTCCAGCAACACATTTTTAAACACGGGTAAGGTTACTTGGCTTTTAAAACATACAGCAATCCTCAAAAATGACTGGTTTTAAAATAGCTCTTTCCCATTTCAGTCCACAATTCATCTGGACAGGTACATGAATACGAAGAGTTTAGAGGGATATGGGCCAAATACTGGAAAATGGAACTAGATTAATTTAGAATATTTGGTCGGCATGGACTAATTGGACTGAAGGGTCTGTTTCTGCTTTGTGCATCACCATAACTCTATGACTCTAATTTTAAAAAGCACAAAATTAAGATACATGGTCTTTTCCTTATGTTAAACCTGTGTCAAACCATAAGTAAATCATATCAGGACGGTGTATAATGGTGTACATATCAGGAAAGATCAGTTTGGGTCATTTTTCTCTTGAGACAAAAAGACTAAAGAGATTGCTTTTTTCATTCATTCACAGGATGTGTGAGTCACTAACTAGGCCAGCATTTATTGCTCATTCCTAATTACCCATAAAGCAATTAGAGTCACCCAAATTGCTGTTAGTATGGAGTCACCTGTAGGCCAGACCAGGTAAGGATGGCGGTTTCCTTCCCTGAAGGACATTAGTGAACCAGAAAGGTTTTTCCAACAATCAACAATGGTATCATAGTCATCTTTAAACTCTTAATTCCAGATACTTATTGAACTCAAATTCCCCCATTTACTGTGGCAGGATTCGTGCCGAAGTTCCCAAGGCATTACCTGGGTCTTTGGGTGAATAGTCTAGCATTGAAACCATAAGGCCATCACAGATGGTTAAACAAGAGAGCTTCAAATTCTGAAAGGTTTTGGATCAGTTGGGTAAAGATTGACTGTTTCCAGTTGTGAGTGAGGGCACACACCTGAGGCCATCAATATCGGTTAGTCACCAAGAAAGCTAGCAAGACATTTTTAAGAAACCTCTCATCCCAAACAGTGATAAGAATGTGATACAGAAACAGAAATTACTGGAAAAGCCAAGTAGTCCTGGCAGCATCTGTGGAGAGAAATCAAAGCTTACGTTTCAGGTCCGGTGACCCTTCCTCTACTTCTGAAGAAGAGTCACTGGATCCTAAACATTAACTCTGATTTCTTTTCACAGATGATACCAGACCTGCTGAGCTTTCCAGCAATTTCTCATTTTGTTTCTGATTTACAGCATCCACGGTTTTTTCAGTTTTTAAAAGAATGTGATACGCGTTAACACAAAAAAAAGGCTCAAGAGAATAGCATTTAAGGTGAAGTTGAGAAGGATACCGGGGAAAGAAGGGGTTAGATGCTTACAACTTTAGTCTTAAAGCAGAGAGGAATGCTCATCTGGACAAAAAATACTGGCATGGAATGGTTCAGCTGAATATTCTGTCACTGTAACCCTACGTAATACATACCAGCCAAAATTTATGAGTGTGGTGCTGGAAAAGTGCAGCAGTTCAGGCAGCATCTGAGGTGCAGAAAAATTGATGTTTTGGGCAAAAGCCTTCATTAGGAATCAGTCAAATCCCAAACTTCTTAAAGCAGTTTGGCCCTAACAGAAAGATTCCTTTGAGAAGTTAACATCATACGTTGAATTTTATTGGAAGGCAAACTGACATTTTTGGATCAAGAGGGACAGGTTAAATTGACAAAAACTTTTTTGCCGACATAACCCCACCTATTTCTGGAGTTAACTGACGGTTGAAAGTGGGCTGGGGTCTGACCCAATGGAAAGAGTTGGCTACAACATTAAGTATGAATATAAGGCTGCAACTTTACCGGAGAGAAACATAGAAACCTAGAAGATGGGAGCAGGAGGAGGCCATTCAGTCTTTCAAGCCTGCACCACCATTCATCATGATCATGGCTGATTGTCCAACTCAACAGCCTAATCCTGATTACTCCCCATAACCTTTGATCCCATTCGCCCCAAGTGCGATATCTAGCTGCCTCTTGAATACATTCCCGCCTCAGGCGACTGACTGTGTGGAGTTTGTACGTTCTCCCCGTGTCTGTGTGGGTTTCCTCCGGGTGCTCCGGTTTCCTCCCACAGTCCAAAGATGTGCAGGTTAGGTGAATTAGCCATGCTAAATTGCCCGTAGTGTTAGGAGTAAGGGGTAAATGTCGGGGCATGGGTGGGTTGCGCTTCGGCGGGTCGGTGTGGACTTGTTGGGCCGAAGGGCCTGTTTCCACACTGTAATGTAATGTAATCTAATCTAATCAATGTTTTGGTAACAACTACTTCCTGTGGTAATAAATTCCACAGGCTCACCACTCTCTGGGGGAAGAAATGTCTCATCTCCAACCTAAATGGTCCACCCCAAATCCTCAGACTGTGATCCCTGGACGTACCCACCATTGGGAACATGCTCCCTGCATCTACCCTATCTAGTGCTGTTAGAATGTTATAAGTCTCTATGAAATTTCCCTCATTTGTCTGAACTCCAGTGAAAACAATCCTAATCCAGTCAATCTCTCCTCATACGTTAATCCTGCCATCCCTGGAATCAGGCTGGGAAACCCTCACTGCACTCCCTCAAGAGCAAGGACATCCTTCCTCAGAAAAAGAGACCAAAACTGCACACAATATTCTAGGTATAGCCTCACCAAGGCCCAGTATAACTGCAACAACATATCGCTGCTCCTGTACACGAGACCTCTCTCGATAAAGACCAACATGTTATTTGCCTTCTTTACCGCCTGGTGCACCTGATGCATGCTCATCTTCAGTGACTGGTGCACAAGGACACCCAGGTCCCACTGCACACTCCCTTCTCCCAATTTACAGCCATTCAGGTAGTAGAACATAGAACATTACAGCGCGGTGCAGACCCTTCGGCCCTCAATTTTGCGCTGACCTGTGGAACCAATCTGAAGCCCATCTATCCTATAGTATTCCATTTTCATCCATATGCCCATCAAATGACAATTTAAATGCCCTTAAAGTTGGCAGGTCTATCACTGTTTCAGGCAGTGCTTTCCACATCCCTACTACTCCCTCTGTAAAGAAACTACCTCTGACATCTGTCCTTCTTGTTTTTGCTTTGAAAGTGCAAACCTCACATTTATCCAAATTATTCTGCATCTGCCATTGATTCGCCCACTCACCCAACTTGTCCCGATCACGGTGAAGGGTCTCTGCATCCTAGTCACAGTTCACCCTCCCACCCAGCTTAGTGTCATCTGCAAGCTTTGAGATGTTACATTTTGTTCCCTCATCCAAATCATTAATATATATTGTGCATGGCTGGGGTCCTAGACCTGATCCCTGTGGCACCCCACTATCTGTCAATTTGAAAAAGACCCATTAATTCTCCTAAGTGTCAAGAGCTTCCTCAAAGTGAGGACGTGCTGGATTCAGGGAAGGGAAATGGCGTTATACTTCCTTTCAGAATCCAGACATCTGCCAGAAAAACTTCTGCAATAGGCGACCACCCTTAAGAAAATAAGATGTAAAAGCAGTCAGGCCATTCAGCCCATCGAGTCTGAGCTGCCAATCAAGAGATCATGGATGATCCGTAATCCTCTAAATCACTTTCCTGCCTTTTCCCACAACCCTTGATTCCTTTAACAATTAAAAATCTGTCTGTCTCAGCCTTGAATGCACATTAATATCTAGTGCTTCCAATTAAACCTGTTGGCTATAACCTGGTGTTGTGTGATTTGTAACTTTGTACACCCCAGTCCAACACTGGCACCTCCAAATCAGATCTAGCCTCGACAGCCTTCCACTGTTGTCTGCCCTCACTGCCGTCTCTTGTGATGAGAGAAAGCGATGGACTGAGTGATTTGAAAGTGGGTGGATCTACAGTAATGTTAGTCCTGATGCAGGTTGTTGAGAGGTGATGAGATACTCCGAGGGAGTAAGGAGAAAGTGCACAGATCATGCAGAGGTGGTGGGAGTAGGAGACTGAGAGACAGCTGGGATCGAGTGAGGGAAGATGTTGCAGCCCACTATGAGAGTGGTAGAAGGTGAGCCTTGGTACGATGTGGGTGCAGTGACAGAGATAGAGCAAGTGTGAGGAAGTAGAGAGTGTGGCACTTATCCTGTAGGAGCAGAAAAAGACGTGACATTCTCACAGCACTGGGAGAAAGTGAGGACTGCAGATGCTGGAGATCAGAGTGAAGAGTGTGGTGCTGAAAAGCACAGTAGGTCAGGCAGCATCCGAGGAGCAGGAGAGTCGACATTTCTGGAATGAGGCTTGTGAACCAAGGAGGTAGACAGATAAATGAGAGGGGGGTGGGACTGGGGGGAAGATAGCTGAGAATGTGATAGGTAGATAGAGGTGGGAGTAATAGCAATAGATCAGAGAGGAGGGTGGAGTGGATAGGTGGGAAAGAAGATGGACAGGTAGAACAGGTCAAGAGGGTGGTACCAAGTTGGAAGGTTGGATTTGGAATATGGTGTGGGGAGGGGAAATGAGGAAACTGGTGAAGTCCACATTGATCCCGTGTGGTTGGAGGATCCCAAGGTGGAAGATGAGGCATTCTTCCTCCAGGTGTCAGGTGATTAGGATTTGGCGGTGGAGGAGGCCCACCACTTGCATGACCTTGGAGGAGTGGGAGGGGGTGTTAAAGTGTTCCGCCACAGGGCGGTGGGGTTGCTTCGTGTGTGTTCCCCAAGGCAGAACACCTTAACTGCCCCTCCCACTCTGCCAAGGACATGCAGCTGCTGGGCCTCCTCCATCAGCAAATCTTAACCACCCGACGCCTGGAGGAAGAACGCCTTATCTTCCGCCTTGGGACTCTCCAACCACATTAATGTGGATTTCATCAGATTTCTCATTTCCCCTCCGCCCACCTTATCCCAGATCCAACTTTCAAACTCGGCAGCACCCTCTTGTATTGTCCTACCTGTCCATCTTCCTTCCCACCTATCTGCTTCACCCTGCTCTCCGACATATCATCTTCACCCCCAACCTATCTCACTCTCAGCTACTTTGCCCCCAGTCCTACACCCCTCCCATTTATCTCCCTGTCCCCTCGGCTCACAAGCCTCATTCCTGATGGAGGGCTTATGCCTGAAACGTCGATTCTCCTGCTCCTCGGATGCTACCTGACCTGCTGTGCTTTTCGAGCATCACATTCTCACAGCACCGCTGACCCTTCTTCAGCACTGTAGATACTACCCTGACCTAGGTGGCCAGCTCTAATCAGTCAGGGTGGTGGTGGTGGTGGTTAAGATCAGTCTAGAGTCAGATGGTGAGGGACGCCATATGGTGGGGTAAGTTATTAATGGCACTAGTTTGGGAAGATACAGCAAGAAAATTCAATAGGCCATGTTGTCAAAATTCCTCCAAATAATCAACTTAGACATTACCAAAAAAAAAAGTAAGAGTCAACCCATTGTGAATGCCTTAAAAACACAGTGAAACTCCAGGCTGTGTCATCGTGAGAGTGGACTTGCAGTTACCTTCTCAAAACATCTCTGAAGTTGAAGTCAGCCAAGGCATCAACATCAACCTCCATCAAAAACCCTTACACAATACATTCGCAAGTTCTCCACCATCTTATAGATGCACATCTTAATGACTTCCCATTTAATCCCTCAAATAGGGCATTGACAATGATCCCTTTGCAAAGCAACCCATTGTTTCTCCTTCCCTAGCAGGCTTGGTCACATGACTCTCAATATTAACCTCAACTACTCTTTCGCTGCCCACATTTGAAATCGCAGGCAGTTCAGGGTCAGCACTACTCCAGACATCAGTGATGACAACATCAACACTTCTAACTCTGAGATACAAAGGAAAAGACTCTGGCCTATACAAAAGCAGCAACAACCCAAATTTATGCACTATGCAAGAAAAAAACTCCTTTTATGAAAGCACTGAGGCAGAAGTTATATTTCAGTAAATCTTTCTCAGACAATTTGCAAAGGGGTTTTAAAGAGAAAACACAGCCTACAACTCGGCTGTTGGACAGCCAGCCAGTCAGTCATCCACCGAGACTGGTAACTCCAATCCACCGAATCCGAGACTGGTAACTCCAATCTTTGGAGTTTTGGGCTCCATTGTAAAAGCAAGAACACTGGTGTCCCTTGGTTGTATTTCAATAAAGTTGTTACTAATTGAATAATCTCTTCTTCATTCCAATTCTATGTTTCACTTATATGTTTGCTTGTGTTGCTTGGTTTTCCACTCTTATCTAATCATTAAATAAACCTTATAAAATCAGAAATTGCTGGATAAACTCAGGTCAGGCAGCATCCTGGAAGAGAAGGTAGACAAGCAGTAGGCTGGAAGAACTCAGCAAGCCAGGCGGAATCAGGAGGTGGAGAAGTCAACGTTTCGGGTCTTCTTCAGGACTACGTTCAGGATTTTGGTCACACCTGAAACATTGACTTCTCCACCTCCTGATGCTGCCTGGCTTGCTGTGTTCTTCCAGCCTCCTGATGGTCTCCCTCTGGATTCCAGCATCTGCAGGTTTTTTTGTCTCTGTAGAGAGAAAGCAGAGTTAATGTTTTGGATCCAAAACAATTCTAAAGAAGGGAGGGTCACTGATCCTGAATCGTTAACTCTTTTATTTTCTCCAGAGATGCTGCCCGACCTGCTGAGTTTTTCCAGTAATTTCAGATTTCCAACATCTGCAGTTCTTTGTTTTATTTTTTAAATATGCCTCACTTCTGGTTTAGCTTTACCAGAGTGACGCTGTGGTTCCTGTAAAGCCATGGCCCAGAATGGAGCATGGAAATATTGTTTTAAGATAGTTTAAATCACTTTATGCTTGCAGATGGCTGGAGAAAACAGGGAGAGAGGTTAATTCGAAAACTTACAAACTGGCTGTAACAATATTGATTGCCAAAACACTGCATATTAATAGAACACTGATGGGAAAACCATTTTCCTGATGTTCAAAACACCCATGTGGAAGAATAAATCAAACGGCTACTTACACAGAGCTTTGGCCTATTAGTGAAGCTCTATGTCCTGCTGGGGGCTCATTTTTACTCCTTGTCGTGTTTTTTGTGCTGCTGTCAGTCCTCTGGAATACGTTTGAGCGCAAAGCAGACGACCGAGATGAGAAGGATCTTGACGAGAACATGCGGGGTATGTAGGGCTGTTCTGGAACAATTTCTTCACACCTTGAACCCTGGAACCCTGACCGACAGACGCAGAGCTGAGGTCGTGAACACGAGCCTCTGTTCTGGCACGGTGGATCACACACGGCTGTTGAGAAATGCCAAATTAGGAAAAATCAGCAGAATAGAGATTTCAAAAGCAAACAATGTGGACAACACTGATATAGAGAAACTCGCCCTCTTTTTGACAGGGATTAATAAAATGGAATATTTGCAGTTCTTTTCTGCCAACAAAGCAAATGATGAGAGAGGATGTCTTTGATTTGAAAATCATGATCAGAAAACTCATAAATGTCTGTTGCTCCCTCACAGCATATTCCTTTTTGAAGTTTGTATTTATGGCCTGTGTCATTTGCAACTCAGATGTTTGCAGTTTCAGAGTCAGAGGTTGTGGGAATAAATCTCAACCCAAAGTAGGTCCTGTAAATCAGATCTAGCATCAAACCCAAGCATGATGTCTCAGTCCTATTGCTAACTGCCCTTGTCACATGGCTGTCACTTCGCACTTGAAATGGAAGGTTGGGAATCTACCTTTTCTACCCAGTCTCACTGATGTATGACCCTCAGAAATGTGATTGTCTCCCAACAGCCCCCCCCAAAACGGATGAGTATTCCACTCAGTTGTCTAAAGTCATTTTGAGAAAGTCTGCGATGATGCATTAGATAGTTGGATAGAGCTATTTAGGATAGTGGAACCAAGGGTTATGGGGATAAGGCAGGAACAGGGTACTGATTGAGGATGATCAGCCATGATCATAATGAAAGGGCAGAATGGCCTACTTCTGCACCTATTGTCTATTGTTAGGTCTATCTAGAAATTTCAAAATGGCGGCAGAGGAGTGCTCCTGAGCTCAATCGTGGAGGCAGTGGCGGTGTTGGCAGCAGCTAGGGACCAAAAGCAGGGACTTTGCCAGTTAGCCACAAGGTTGTTGGTGTACCCGGGCAGAACTCTGGCAGTCAGCGGCATCATGGAAGTGGCTAGGGGCCCAGAGTGGCACCAGCTCTGGACTCTGGAGGCCTGTGGCGAGGCTGATGAGCCTGGATGGCAGTCGGCAGTGAGACAGCAGTGCAGAGGCATGGAGACGGAGAACTCGAACCTAGCGTGGGGATCAAGAGATGGGGGAGAGATTGAGCTGAGTGTGGAACGATTGCAGGCCCATGGCTAAAGAAGGACTGTAATTTGTAACTTTTAACTTTATTTCTTATTTACTACTTCATACTGTGAAGAACTGTCCTGTTGAATTTATAACTTATTTAATCATAGAGTCATAGAGATGTTCAGCATGGAAACAGACCCTTCTGTCCAACTAGTTCATGCCGACCAGATATCCTAACCTAATCTAACCTAATCCCATTTGCCAGCACTTGGCGCATTCGCCTCTCAACCATTCCTATTAATTTACCCACCTCGATGCCTTTTAAATGTTGCAATTGTACCAGCTTTCACCACTTGTTCTGGCAGTTCATTCCGTACACGCACCACCCTCTGTGTGAAAAATTTGCCCCTTAGCTTCATTTTAAATGCTTTCCCTCTCACCCCAAACCTATGCCCTCCAGTTCTGGACTCCCCCAACCCAGGGAAAAGACCTTATCTATTTACCCTATTCATTATAAACCTCTACAAGTTCACCCCTCAGCCTCTTACACTCCTGGGAAAACAGCCCCAGCCTATTTAGCCTCGCTCTATAGCTCAAGTCCTCCAACCCTGGCAACATCCTTGTAAATATTTTCTGAACCCTTTCAAGTTTCACAACATCTTTCCGATAGGAAGGAGACCAGAATTGCACGTATATATATCAACAGTGGCCTAACCAATGCCCTGTACAGCTGGAACATGACCTCCCAACTCCTGTACTCAATACTCTGACCAATAAAGGAAAGCATACCAAACGCATTCTTCACTAACCTATCTACCTGCGACTCCACTTTCAAGGAGATATGAACTCCTTTATTTTTCTACTCTTTACATAAGATTTTTATATGAGATTACAGAGCAAAAAGGGCTGGATTTGCAGTCGTTGCTTCCAGTGCCAATGTTGATGCTGAGTGCTCGATTAGTTCCTTTCTGTAGATTTCATCCTGATTTGATACAACTAACATGCTTGCTGGGTCATCTCAGGGGACAGTTCAGAGTCAACAACATCGCTCTAGAGTGTTTGGAGTCACATGGAGGCCAGACCAGGAAAGGACAACATTAGCAAATCAGACGGCGGCTTACAAAAGCAATTGGCTTCATGGGTCACCATTCACCTCGCTTTATAATTCCAGCTTTATGAATTTCACCATCTGCCAGAGTGGGATCCAATGCCATGTCCCCAGAGCATTCAGCAGGATCGCTGATGCAGCGATATTGCCCACTACTTTACCACCTCTTACCCGAGATTTCCAAGAGTTTCTATTGTCTACAAGCCTGGAGTGTGATGACGTTTCCTCCACTTGCCTGGATGAGAGCTCATCCAACAAGAGCTCAACGTGCCAGGAACCCGGGTTCGATTCCACTTCCAGGAGACTGTCTGTGTGAAGTCTGCATATTCTCCCCTGTGTCTGTGTGGGTTTCCTCCGGGAGCTCCAATTTCCACCCACACTCCAAAGATGTACAGGTTAGGTTATTTACAGATTACTTACTTACTTACAGATTACTTACAGTGTGGAAACAGGCCCTTCGGCCCAACAAGTCCACACTGACCCGCCGAAGCGCAATCCACCCAGACCCATTCCTCTACATTTACCCCTTCACCTAACACTATGGGCAATTTAGCCTGGCCAATTCACCTAACCTGCACATTTTTGGATTGTGGGAGGAAACCGGAGCACCCAGAGGAAACCCACGCAGACACAGGGAGAATGTGCAAACTCCACACAGAGAGTCACAGAGAGTTAAGGTGGATTGGCCATGCTAAATCGCCCCGTAGTGTCAAGGGACGTGCAGGCTAGGTGGATTAGCCATAGGAAATGCAGGGTTACAGGGATAAGGTAGGGAGGGTGGATCTAGGTGGGATGCTCTTCGGAGGGCCAGTGTGAACTCAATGGCCTGAATGGCCTGCTTCCACACTGTAGGGATTCTATGAATAAAATTCAAGAAGCTCAACACCATCCAAGGCAGAGGGGCTCCCTTGACTGACACCCTGTATGTGCTCCTCCTCTACCAAGACTGCACCATCGATTATTCTGTCTACAAAATGCAATGTAGAAATGTGCTAAATCTCTTTCCAAAGCAGATACTTTTCAAACCCACAATCTGGAAGAGTAGGAGTAGCAGATGCATGGGGACTATTGCCTGCAGCTTCTCCTCCAAATCCCTCACTATCCTGATTTAGAACCCTCACCATTAACTCACTGTCACTGGGCCAAGGTCCCTGAATTCTCCATCTAATTGCATGAGATATGAGTATCCACATCACAAAGGTTCAAGGAGGCAAATCACAACCACATTCTCAAAACCTTTTAGGCAATAAATTCTGACCTTGACAGTGATGTTTGCATCATCCCATCAAGAATAAAAAAAAGTTAGCCAGCCCTAAAATAATCCTCCTCACGAATGTCCATGGACATGCCAAAATTGAGAAAGCCATTTCACAAACTACATACACATTCGCGAGGGGTGGTGGTGTCGTGGTTATTCACTGGTCTAGCAAACCAGAACCCCAGGCTGATGCCTAAAGACACAGGTTTGAATCCCACTGTGACAGACTTGGATGGCATGGTGGCTCAGAGATTGGCACTGCTGCTTCACAGCACAGGGAATCCCCATGGCTGACTGTCAGTGTGGAGTTTGCACATTCTCCCCGTATCTGCGTGGGTTTCCTCCCATAGTCCCAGATGTGCAGATTAGATTGATTGGCCATGCTAAATTGCTATGGAGTCCAGGGATCTGCAGGCTAGATGGATTAGCCATGGGAAATATGGAGGTAGAAATGGGCGGGATGCTCCTTGGTAGGTAGTTGTGAACTTGATGGGCAGAATGGCCTCCTTCCACACTGTAGGGATTCAATGATTCTTTATAAAAAGCACATCTAATGCTGAACAAGTAACCACTGTTGTAAAAACAATGGTTCGCTAACATATTTTGAGAAGGAAATCTGCCATCCCCACCTGGTCTAGAAGTAACTCCAGATGCACAACAGTGTGGTTTATTCTTAACTAGGGATAGGTCATCAATGCTGGCCCAGCCAGAGACATTCACATCCTGTGACTAATTTAAATCACACTGGAAAAATCAAATTAGCAGTAGTAACTTGGATGAAGAGTTCAGAGAATGTTTTTGAGATCATTTCTTAGAGCAGCTCGACCTTAGAGACAGAACACAAAGCTTTGTTGCTGTCTAGCTGTTAGTCTGATGTACGGTCCTGATTGAACTAAAATTCTCTCCAATTCAAAATTAAAATGAAAGAAGTTTCTTTAGCCTCAAACACAAACTCTGTTTCCAAGCGACCAAATCCATTACACAGCTTGGACACTAGACGACCTCCTCCTCTGTGACCAAGAGCAGGTGCCTGATCTGATTCTGTTCCACCTTCAACTTATGTGCTACTCAAACCTCCATCCATGATTTTGGTTACATCTTCCACCCTTGGAGCTCTCTCAATCTCCTCTGCCTGAACCCTATCGCAACGTGTGCCATTCATTTCTCACCACTATGTCAACCCACAACCACTGGATCCTCATCAACCAATGCCTTGATTTTAAAATTATCAATCTGTTCAAATTATGGTCTCACCCATCCCCAACACAGTTACCTCCTCCAGATATGCAATCTTCCCAAGTACTTGGTATTCCTCCCATAACCCAACAAAGATCTTTACATAGCGCCGTCCAAACCCACAAATACTTCCATTTAGAAGAACAAAGACCGCAGATACTTAGGAACATAACCACCTGCAAGCTTCCCTCCAAGCCACTCACCGTCCTTACTTGGAAATGTATTGCTATTTCTTCACTGTCACTGGGTCAAAATTCTGGAATTCCCTCCCTAATTGTATTGTGGATCTACCCACAGTGCATGAAATGCAGTGATTCAAGATGGCAGGTCATCCCCATCTTCTCCAGGGCAACTAGGGACAGGCAATAATTCCTGACACAGCTCGTGTTGCACACATTCCATGAGTGAATTAAGAAAAATTGGTATGTATAAACTCCCAGTCTATCCTCTACATGCTACTTTGATTATCCAGTCTTGTTTCCTTTAAAATATTTCTTAAGGCTCTTTGTGGTCACCTGTCCTAGAGTCTCCACCTTTAGTTCAATTTTTTGTCACATTATGTTCCTACAAAACATCTTGTGTCATTTTTCAATTTCAAAGGCTTTTTCCAAAATGAAAGCATTGCTATTGTTTTGTATAAGTACCATGGACAGTTCTGCAATGGCCACTGGATGGGACCTGATTTTCTTTCACATGTAGGTTTCTCCAGATTTTTCACCCCTGTCATTACTATTCGCAGACAATCTCAGTCGAATGAACAAACCTAATAATGATTAACTCTTATTGGTGTTGCAAAGTTCTCAGAAATCTCAGCATGTCACAGTGCCTATGACAATGAATTTGCCTGTAGGAAAAATACATTCTATCCCATCTCACTGATTAAATGCTACAACTGGAGCCAATGGCTTGAGAAATCAGCAGATCACTGCTCCCACTTTTGATTACAATAAGTGGTGGTCATGAAATAGAAAGTTTCTTTTTGTTCTTTACTCAACTCTGCATATTCTCTGCTTTTGCACTTTCTGAAAATCTGTCTCGAACTTAAATCTCCAAGTTTTTGCTGAAAGACCATTGACCCAAAATAATAGTTCTCCTCTCCGATGCGACCTGACCTTAATGAGAATTTCCATCAGTTTTTGTTTTTATTAACAAAAACCCAGTTTGAGGCTTACAGCTTGCAATAAATCATCTACTAAAACGTTAAGTTTTAACTGGAAGAAAGTTTTGTTCCACTTAAAACTTTACTATCTGTAAGATTAATTTAGAAAACAAGTGTTAATGGAAACAAAATAAGAGAACTATCCCTCAGTTCCAATTTAGCAATAAGACCATTAATGGATCTTGTCTTGGAGATACTAGATAGTCCTTACATTAAATCCCTAATTTAGAAAACAACACTCACAGTTGCTTTGGCTTGGTAATCAGTTTTTATTGGGGAGAAAGTGAGGTCTGCAGATGCTGGAGATCAGAGCTGAAAATGTGTTGCTGGAAAAGCACAGCAGGTCAGGCAGCATCCAGGGAACAGGAGAATCGACGTTTTGGGCATAAGCTCTTCTTCAGGAATCAGTTTTTATTGTCACATGTACTCAAGTATAGGTGGAGAGTACAACATTGCCACATGAGGTGCCATCTTACGTACAAAGTACCTCGGTACAAAATCTTAACGACAGATGTAGATAAAGAAAGAAAGAAGTTAAAAAGTTCAGCACAAGAGACGTCTTATAATAAAAGTTGGAAAATAAAGAAAACTAAGTTTAAAAAGTCAAACATTACAATCCTTTATTAAGCCTTGAACCTGCAGACACTCCTAGCTGGGCTATCCACAAGAGGGCTTGCAGTCCACTGCACTGGTAATGCACTGTACGGGCGATACACTGCACTGGCTATACACTGCATTGGCGATACACTGCACTGGCTATACACTGCACTGGTAATGCACTGTACGGGTGATACACTGCACTGGCTATACACTGCACTGGTGATGCACTGCACTGGCGATGCACTACACTGGCTATACACTGCACTGGCGATACACTACACTGGCTATACACTGCACTGGGTATGCACTGCATTGGCAATACACTCCATTGGGTATACACTGCACTGGCGATGCACTGCATTGGCTATACACTGCACTGTTGATGCATTGCACTGGCCAAACACTACATTGGTGATACACTAGATTGGTCATTCAATGTACTGGATATACACTGCACTGGACATGCACTGCACGAGTGATACACTGCACTGGTGGTACACTGCAGTGGGTATGCATTGCACTGGTTATACACTGCAATGGTGATACACTGCAGTGGGTATACACCGCACTGGTTATACACTGCAATGGTGATACACTGCAGTGGGTATGCACTGCACTGGCTATACACAGCACTGGTCCTACACTGCATTGGCGATACACTGCATTGGGAATGCACTGCACTGGAGATAAACTGCACAGGCTATACACTGCACTGGCTATACACGGCACTGGTGATACACTGCACTGGTGATACACTGCACTGGTTATACACTGCACTGACTATATACTGCACTGGGTACGCACTGCACTGGTTATACACTGCACTGGGTATACACTGCACTGGCAATACACTGCAGTGGGTATACACCACACTGGCCATACACTGCACTGTGTATACACCGCACTGGCCATACACTGCACTGTGTATACAATGCACTGGGTGATATAATGCACTGGCTATACACTACACTGTGTATACATTGCATTGGCAATACACTCCATTGGTGATACACTGCATTGGTGATACACTGCACTGGGTATACACTACACTAGCTATACACTTGCTATATGCTTCACTCGTGATACACTGCACTGGTGATATACTGCTCTGGTGATATACTGCATTGGCTATACACTGCACTGGGTATGCACTGCACTGTTGATACAATGCACTGGCCATATACTGTACCGTGTACACTTTCCCCAGCACTGGGTATACTTTCCCCTGCACTGGGTATACTTTCCCCTGCACTGGGTATACTTTCTCCCTGCACTGGCTATACCTTCCCCCTGCACTGGGTATACTTTCCCCGCCATTGGGCATAATTCCTCCCTGCATTGGCTATACTTTCCCCTCCACTGGGTATACTCTTCCCCGCACTGGGTATACTTCCTCCTGCACTGAGTATACTTTCCCCCTGCACTGGGTACACTTTCCCCCCGCACTGGGTATACTTTCCCCCCGGACTGGGTATACTTTCCTCCTGCACTGGGTATACTTGCCCCCTTCACTGGGTATACTTCCCCCCCACTGGATATACTTTCTCCTGCACTGGGTATACTTCCCCCCCCCCCCACCCCCACCCTCACTGGGTATACTTTCTCCTTCACTTGGTATACTTTCCCCCTGCACTGGGTATACTTTCCCCTACACTGGGTATACTTTCCCCCTGCACTGGGTATACTTTCCCCTGCACTGGGAATATTTTCCCCTGCACTGGGTATACTTTCCCCCTGCACTGGGTATACTTTCCCCTGCATTGGGTATACTTTCCCCCTGCACTGGGTATACTTTCCCCTACACTTGGTATACTTTCCCCCTGCACTGGGTATACTTTCCTCCTGCACTGGGTATACTCCCCCCTCCTCCCCTCCCCGCACTGGGTATACTTTCGCCTGCACTTTATATACTTTCCCCTCCACTGGGTATACTCTTCCTCGCACTGGGTATACTTCCTCCTGCACTGAGTGTACTTTCCCCCTGCACTGGGTACACTTTCCCCCCGCACTGGGTATACTTTCCCCCCGTACTGAGTGTACTTTCCCCCTGCACTGGGTACACTTTCCCCCTGCACTGGGTGTACTTTCCCCTGCACTGGGTATGCATGCCCACTGCACTGGGTATACTTTCCCCACACACAGTATATACTTTCTCCTGCACTGGGTATATTTTCTCCTGCACTGGGTATACTTTCCCCTACACTGGGTCTACTTTCTCCTGCAGTGGGTATACTTTCCCGTGTGCTGGGTATACTTTCCCTCTGCACTGGGTATACTTTCCTCTTGCACTGGGTATACTTTCCCCGGCACTGGGTATACTTTCCTCTCCACTGGTGTATACTGTCTCCCCCCACTGGCTATACCTTCCCCCTGCACTGGGTATACTTTCACCCCGCACTGGGTATATTTTCCCCCTCCACTGGGTATACTTTCCCCTTCACTGGGTATATTTTCCCCCTGTACTGGGTATACTTCCTCCTTCACTGGCTATACCTTCCCCCTGCACTTGGTATACTTTCACCCCGCACTGGGTACACTTTCCCCCTCCACTGGGTATACTTTCCCCCCGCACTGGGTATACATTCCCCATGCACTGGGTATTCTTTCCCCCTGCACTGGTGTATACTCTCTCCTGCACTGGGTATACTTTCCCCCTCACTGGGTATACTTTCCCCCCACACTGTGTATACTCTTTCCTGTACTGGGTATATTTTCCCCCTGCACTGGGTATACTCTCTCCTGCACTGGGTATACTTTCCCCCTGCACTTGGTATACTCTCTCCTGTACTGGGTATACTTTCCCCCTGAACTGGGTATACTCTCTCCTGTACTGGGTATACTTTTCCCCTGCACTGACTAGACCTTCTCCTACACTGGGTATACTCTCTCTTACACTGGGCTACAATCAATTTGTGTTTGTCAGCTGCTGATCATTAATTTATATTTTTTAACACAACGTTTTGATTATATTTTATGCAATATAATGAGGTAGTCAACAGCTTCAAGAAAGCAAGGTCTTTAAAAATCAACATGGTCTGGGGGGAAAGGCTGCTTAGTTGTCTATATAAATATTCAATGCAAAAGGTTTCATGTAAAATTATATTTACACTTTAATGGTGGATAGGTTTGAGATTTACCCATGCTGAACATTATGGTTTGTTCAACTCATGCGGCTCCATTACATACAACCTATGAAATGCGTAACACAAATTTGAAGAATTCATAATTATCGTTGGGCATTTCCAGTCCGGTGTGTGGTGGAATACACACCAGTTGCCGGGATACATGCATTGTCAACACTGTCAAGAACTCAACACCATCCAGGACAAAGTATCAGGAACAAAATGGGAGATTGAAGTGGAAAAAACAAGTCATCAAGAAAGGAAGAATATGGTGAGGTAGGAAACACTGATTAGATTAGATTCCCTTCAGTGTGGAAACAGGCCTTTCAACCCATCTAGTCCACACTGACCCACCGAAGAGTAACCCACCTAGACCCACTTCCCTGACTAATGCACCTAACTCTACGGACAATTTAGCGTGACCAATTCACCTGATCTGCACATCTTTGGACTGTTGGAGGAAACCAGAGCACCCAGAGGGGAACCATATAGACACGGGGAGAATGTGCAAACTCCACACAGACAGTCGCCCGAGGCTAGAATCAAACCCGGGTCCCTGGGGCTGTGAGGCAGCAGTGCTAACCACTGAGCCACCGGGCCACCCCATGTGGAAACGTGTTTCATTTCCCTGCCCCCATCATTACAAAATGCGACTTAGAGCAATCATTTCACCTTCATAATATTGAGTTTCTCTAACCTAAAATTGAAAAGGAACAAACAAAACCACACATCTATATAAAGGACCAAATGAAAATGAAGAATGGAAGAGGCAAAAAAAACCACAGGAAGAGAACATCTGCTGCTTGCATATACAAAGAAAATCAGCAATACAATATAACTGAGGCCACGGGAGCAGGAGTGGGGGGCTTTGGTTTATGAGACAGTGATAACATTTCCCATGTCGGGAAAGTCAGGAAAGCTTTGCCTTGCCATTTCTGGGAGCCATGGCTGAGGTTATAACCTCAGGTAGCGACTGATACTCTGCCAGGGCTCCCATTCCAATAAGGGGATGACAAGGGCTGTCAGTCAAATGGCCAATAGGATTTCAGAGCCACCTGGAGTAATGGCCACTGCTGAAATTACACCTAGCCCTGAGAAGTGTTCTTGGATCAAAATCCATCCAATTTTTGTCACTGGCTCACCAATGCCACTGGGATGGTGTTCTGCGATCCCATTGAGAATCCCCCATCAGCTGTCCAAGCTTGAGAGAGACCACCTATTCCTGGTGACTTTGCCATGAGGCCTCTGCCCAACACCTCCTTTTCCCATCCGCCACTGGGAAAATAGCTGGAACAATGGGATTGGTCCTGAACTCTCAACCTCCCCACCTGCCTGCCCACACTCTTTTTAGTCCTGTGCCCCACCCCAGCCCTCTCCTGCAGGTCTGTTAAATGCTGACCCATGATCAGCAAATGGGGGCTTGACTTCTTGAAAATCTACACACTGGAACATCAGAAAATACCAGCCTGCCAACGTACACGTGGTAGTCATGTGTGAAGTTACCCTTTGATTCATGAAGAGCAATGTTTATGATTGTAGTGGATTTTTCTCTTCCCACAAAGAAGCAGGACAATTCTGGCAAGTTAACATCCCAACAGCCTACTACCTTCAACAAAGGGATGGAAGGGTCAGGGAGCAGCGCCCCCAAGTGACACTGATCCAGTATTCGATTTCTTGTTCAGAACCAAAATATTTTTCCAGCCTTAGATCAAAATAAACAAAATGACTTCTTGTTCGAGACTGTCCCACAAGGGGGAATATCTGTTTACCATCCACCTTAACAATCTCCCCTTTAGAACTTTATATACTTTGATCAGAGCCCCCCCTCATTCTTCAGAACTCCAGTAGGTACAAGCCCAAGCTATTCAACCGCTCCTCACATGACAGCCTTTTCATCCCTGGAATTAACCTGGTGAATCTCCAATGGCACCACATCCTTCGTCAACTCAAGGAGACCAAAACTGGACACAATATTCCAGGTTAGTCTTACCAATGTCTTATATAATTGCAACAACATTGGCAGCACGGTGGCACAGTGGTTAGCACTGCTGCCTCACAGCGCCAGAGACCCGGGTTCAATTCCTGCCTCAGGCGACTGACTGTGTGGAGTTTGCACGTTCTCCCTGTGTCTGCATGGGTTTCCTCCGGGTGCTCCAGTTTCCTCCCACAGTCCAAAGATGTGCAGGTCAGGTGAATTGGCCATACTAAATTGCCCGTAGTGTTATGTAAGGGTAAATGTAGGGGTATGGGTGGGTTGCGCTTCGGCGGGGCGGTGTGGACTTGTTGGGCCAAAGGGCCTGTTTCCACACTGTAAGTAATCTAATCTAATTTATAACCCATGCCAGGATTCCATTCGCCTTTCTGACTATATGCTGCACCTACTTGCCCACTTTCTGTGATTCGTGCACAAAGATGGCCACATCCATCTGCACTGACACACTTTGAATCTGCTTCCCAATTAAACAATAATTTGCCTTTTTATTTTTCCAAACAAAAGGACAACTTTGTGCTTATCCACATTAAACTCCACCTGACTGATTCTGACCCATTCTCCTAGCCAATCAATATCCATCTGTAAACTCTTTATCTCCTCATCACTGGGCGAAAGTGAGCACTGCAGATGCTGGAGATTAGAGTCCAGAGTGTGGTGCTGCAAAAGTACAGCAGGTCAGGCAGCATCTGAGGAGCAGGAAAATTGACATTTCGGGCAAAAGCTCTTCATCAGGAATCTACTTTCCCACCTATTTTAGTATCATCCACAAATTTTGCTATGTTACACTCAGTCTCTACTTGCAGATCATTTATACAGATTGTAAATAGTTGAGGTCTGAGAACTAAACCCTGAGGCAACCCACTAGCTATAGCTCACCATCCAGAGAAGGATCCATTATCCCAACCCTCTGCTTTCTGTTAGTCAGCCAATCCTCCATCCAAGTCAACACTCTACCATTAATGCCCTGGGATCTAACCTTCTGGATCAGTCTTTCATGCGGCTACCGCCACGCAGTGGCAGTTGGAGGTTCCGCTTGTTGAGGAACTACTGGCCAATCAGAGGCAGCACTCTTTGGGAACAGTGACTGCTACAGGTAATGCTCCAGTAAAATCATCGTAGGAACCCTCTACTCAGGCAAGGATATCACAGGATATACAGATGGCAGGGGTTTCAAAGGTGAGGACTTACTGGAGAGCCTCCACTTCCTGATGCCAGGTCCCTTGATTGGGCACAAAGTGCCAGGCAAATAAAAAGTTCCTTCATAGGCTGCTGACTAACCTAACAACATGTATTGAGCAGCCTTCAAGAGGCGTATGAAAGCAGTTTGATCCCTACTTAATCCATTGAGTCAATACTGAACACTGGTCGGCTCAGGCATAATTGGTATCAACTGGTTCATTTAGGAGCCTAATTAACATTTCACCACAGTAGAGAAGTTTTCACATGGGATTGGATCGTCCTGCCTCCATCTTAATCATAAGACAATCTCCCGCCAACAGACTAATGGGCACGACTGCCATAAGTCTCATCTTGATGAGGCACCGTGGCTCAGTGGTTAGCAATGCTTCCTCACAGTGCCAGGGGACCCAGGTTTGATTCCAACCTCGGGAAACTGCCTGTGTGGGCACTGCATGTTCTATCCCCTCCCCCGTTGGTGTGGATTTCTACCAGATGCTCTGGTTCCCTCTCACAGTCCAAAGACATGCAGGTTGGGTGGAGTGGCCATGCGAAATTGTCTAGGCTGTGCAGGCTAGCTGTGGTAAGAACACTATGCACAGTTACAGGGATGGGATGCTCTTTGGAGGGTTGGTGCAGGCTTGGGCTGAAAGGCCTCATTCTTCATTGTAGAGATTCTACATTGAATTAAATTAATGCTTGAATTTTCTATCTTTATCAATAGAAAATATGATTTCACGAACACATCTTATATATGTTATTGCATGTTCACATTTACTTCTAACGTCTGAAAATGAGACAATAATGAGTAGTCAGTGCCTCTAATGATACTCCAAATAACTCTACTTCTCTCCTTTCTAATTAGTTGTAGGTGAAATAAAATCAAAGTACTGTTACATCAATCTTTCAAGGATGTAAGACTTTAATACAGGAACAGAATTCCTTCTCTGCTACCTGATCTCATTTCCCCATCCTTCTATTCCCACTTCAAAAGAAGAAGGTATTTTGACTCTGGGCAGGAAAGCACAAGAGCTCAGCTGGTACACAGCAATAGTTAAGCAGTAACAGTGAAAGCTTTGTGGAAAGTCAGAAGGACACTGGGAGGTCTGAAAGTGGTCCTTTTGTCACTTAAAATGCCTTTGCTCAACCTCAGAATCACTTCTGCAACAGTACAACCTTTCCCCCAAGTATAAACCAGTGAAAAGTCTGAATGACGTTGATCTGATTCGTTCACCACAGGACAGTGCTCCAGTATGACCAGTGCATTCATTTCCAAGTATTACAGGTTTTTTTTTTACTGTTTGCTTTCCCCCCCTCTGGGTTGTAAATTCTTCTGAGCAGAAAAGCATAAATTTCTTGCAAATTGTGTAACTGCGAATTGTGACTCCGAAACTTAAATTTACTCAGGACCCTTGACCATCACCAGGATGGAGAGACCTTCAGCATCTCAGCCACAATTGGACAAACATTTTAAAACATGAATCAATCATCTCTTCATTGAATTACTTTGATTCACAAAGTAATGCACAGGGCAAAGCTTAATTACAAAGTAGCATCAATATCACTCCAGAGATCAGTTTCTCCTCGGATGCTGCCTGAACTGCTGTGCTCTTCCAGCACCACTAATCCAGAATCTGGTTTCCAGCATCTGCAGTCATTGCTTTTACCTTTTTACTTCATCATCAGCAGCTATAGCATAACAATGCTGCTATCACAAATTACTATCCTTAGCCCTCTGTGGATAACTCAACAGAAAACATTTCTTTCAAGTGATATGCCAGTTTATTTTGTACACAGTAAAATCATTGTACAAATTCCACGGTGTCTGCACAGGAAAAGAAATAAGTAGTGTGAGTGCCCCATGTTTCCAATGAGTTATGTTCAGTGCCTGGAGCAACATTTATTCCTCAGACAGCATCAACAAGTGGATTATCTGGTCATTATCAATTGCTTTACATGGGACCTTGCTAAATCCAAAGCAGTTGCCATGTTTCCTAAACTACAATAACGATTCCACTTAAAATGTACTGCTTCGGCTGCAAAATGCTTCTGGTACATCTTGCAATCTTGAAAGTGTTTTATAATTACTTTTTTTTACTTATACAAATTACAGCTAAAACTTATTTTACTTAAGTATGTTCACACTGCTCATACCGTCCACATAGAAAAAGGACAACTACAATGTTTAAAATGTATGTAACACACTGCATTTGAAACACCACATTGTTAAAGTAGAACCTTAGGGTTCTACTTTAGGTTTAGGGTGAGAGGGGAAAGATATAAAAGGGACCTAAGGGGCAACTTTTTCACACAGTGAGTGGTACGTGTATGGAATGAGCTGCCAGAGGAAGTGGTGGAGGCTGGTACAATTGCGACATTTAAGAGGCATTTGGATGGGTATATGAATAGGAAGGGTTTGGAGGGATATGGGTGCTGGCAAGTGGGACTAGATTGGGTTGGGATATCTGGTCGGCATGGAAGTATTGGACTGAAGGGCTCGTTTCCATGCTGTACATCTCTATGACTCTATAATTTGCTGTTACTAATGACTAGATTATCTTCCAGCTCAGCACTGTCCCCATGACTGGTCCTACCTGCCTATCTTCTTTTCCACCTATTCACTCCACCCTCCCCCCCCCCCGACTTATCACCTTCATCCCCTCCCCCATTCACCTATTGTACTCTATGCTACATTCTCCCCACCCCCACCCTCCTCTCACTTATCTCTCCACCTTTCAGGCTCTCTGTCTTTATTCCTGATGAAGGGCTTTTGCCCGAAACATCGATGCTGCCTGAATTGCTGTGCTCTTTCAGCACCACTAATCCAGAATCAGGTTTCCAGCATCTGCAGTCATTGTTTTTACCTATTAGTTGTATATCTTCATCAGTAATAGACATTTTATTTTCACTGCCCCTGATATTGTTGTTAAAATGAATCACTGCAGATGCAAACTCACAGCTCCACATTTGATAGCGACATTGTCAGGTTATAACTATTCAAAATTACCTGTGGAGCCATATAGTTGCTACTTTGTAATTAAGCTTTGATTTCTGATTTGATGTACATGCGAACCAAAGGAATTAGATTCTGAGGAACCCTGTTTGCACTCTGATACAGCTGGCATTGGCCAGATTCTCCAAAGGAAGGAAAACTGATGTCTTCCTGCCAACACAGTATACATTGAGAGACAGGAACAGCAGCAGTTTACACTTTAAGCTAATTAGCTTGTCGGAGAGGCGGTGGCCAAGTGGTAGTATTGCTGGACTATAAATCCAGAGGTTCAGGTAATATTCCTGGGGAACCAGATTCAAATCCCATCATAGCAGATGGTGGAATTTGAATTTGATAAAAATCAGGAATTAAGTGACTAATGATTGATTTTCGGGGAAAAGCCCATCTGTTCATTAATGTCCACCCTGACCTGGTCTGACCTACAATGTAGTTGACTCTGAGCTGTCCTCTGGGCAATAGGAATGGGAAAAAGATTTAAGGCCCTTCAACATTTGAACAGCAGATTAACAACCCAATAGAGACAGTTGGATTCATTCCTAATCGAATCCCAGTTAGGGAGTACTCCAACTTCCGTTCAGGGGTTTTCCTTGTCTCACAGTGGGACCTCCCCCAGTAATAATCACTCCTGTG
The DNA here is from genome assembly GCF_037043375.1 of Chiloscyllium plagiosum. Classification (NCBI taxonomy): domain Eukaryota; kingdom Metazoa; phylum Chordata; class Chondrichthyes; order Orectolobiformes; family Hemiscylliidae; genus Chiloscyllium; species Chiloscyllium plagiosum. The sequence continues at coordinate 22,527,793 of NW_028270146.1, forward strand.
GTTCTCTCACTACACCAGTGGAGAGTTTGTTCAGTCACCAGAGCCTGCCTTAATGGACCTCGCATATTAAAAAGGAAACTCTGAGTATTCTTCAAGAACATAGAGAAACCTCACCATCTGTCTGTAGCTCCTGCAGCAGCAGTCATCTCCACGGGTGACACTGCCAAAGTCACTAAGCGTCTGAACAAACCATTGGCTCAGAGAGGCAGACCACTGTCCTTAATGGGGTAGCTATCTCAACAGTAGCCTCTGGAATGGCATTCGATAGTAACTTCACTCCACAGATCCATCATCTGTCAATGCAAGCTAGAAACCATCTCCAGTATGAATGTGTAGGTGTTGTTACATTGACTTAGTCTCCTTGACTGGAATTTTACTAACACGACGGGGATTCCATCATCTAAATCAAATGATCAACTGAATCAAAGGAGTCTAGGTCAGTGTAACACCTACACATTTATACCGGAGGACAGTATCCCACAGGAATACCCAGAGGAGGAGAATGTCATGGTGGAACTTGGCTTCCACAACGAAGTCTGCAAAGTTGCTCATTGACCTTCCCATTATTATTGATGGTACATGACATGTGGCAAGGAAAAATGCTTGTCTTTTTGTTGGCTAATACTGAACTTTTCTGTTAGGTTTTGGGTTTTCATGTTCAGCTAAAGGACTTGAAGACCTCAACCAGATGCTTTCACACAGGAATCTGTTTCAAAAGGCAAGTATTCTTTTCCACCACAATGTATAAATTGAGATAGACTAGTGATCAAGGAACTCTGCCAAATCTAGTGTTATCCAAAAAAGCAGTATAAAAACATACAGTTTACAAATTTCTTAGTAGAACCCTCTATCATTTACAGCAAGCAAATAAACTTGCATCAATGCAGCCAATAAGGAAGAGGAACTGCAGATATTTTCTCAATCCTTTATTGCCAGGTTATAGATAAATGATTGGAGCTCTTTCTGGGGTAGGTGGGACCTCTACAAACAGGATGGTCTTCATCTAAACCAGAGGGGTACCAATATCCTGGGTGGGAAATTCACTAAAGCTATTAAGGTGGATTTAAACTAATACAGCAGGGGGATGGGAACCAAAATTGTAGGACAGGTACAGAAGAGGATGAGAGTAGAGAGTTCCAAAATCAAGTATCTGACACTGGCAAGCGAGAACCTGGTTTGAAGTGTGTGTACTTCAATGCGAGGAGCATCCGAAATAAAGTGGGTGAACTGACAGCGTGGGTTGGTACCTGGGACTTCGATGTTGTGGCCATTACGGAGACATAGATAGAGCAGGGACAGGAATGGCTGTTGCAGGTTCCGGGATTCAGATGTTTCAGTAAGAACAGAGAAGATGGTAAAAGAGGGGGAGGTGTGGCATTGTTGATCAGGGACAATATTACAGTTGTAGAAAGGATGTTTGGGACTCGTTAACTGAGGTAGTATGGGCTGAGGTTAGAAACAGGAAAGGAGAAGTCACCATGCTGGGAGTTTTCTATAGGCCTCCGAATAGTCCCAGAGATGTAGAGGAAAGGATAGCAACGATGATTCTCAATAGGAGTGAGAGAGGCAGGGCAGTTGTCATGGGGGGCTTCAACTATCCAGATATTGACTGGGATCACTACAGTACGAGTACTATAGATGGGTCAGTTTTTGCCTAGTGTGTGCAGGAGGGCTTCCTGACACAGTATGTAGACAGGCCTACAAGGGGCGAAGTCACTTTAGATTTAGTACTGGGTAAGGAGCCTGGCCAGGTGTTAGATTTGGAAGTAGATGAGCACTTTGGAGACAGCAATCACAATTCTGTCAGGTTTACTTTAGTGATGGAAAGGGATAGGTGTACTCCATCGAGCAAGAGTTACAGCTGGGGGAAGGGGAATTATGATGCAATTAGGAAAGATTTAGGAAGCATAGAATGGGGAAGGAAACTGCAGGGGATGAGCACATTAAAAATGTGGAGCTTATTCAAGGAAAAGCTTCTGTGTGTCCTAGATAAGTATGTACCTGTCAGGCAGGGAGGAAGATATAGAACGCTTGAGCCATGGTTTACTAAGCAAGTGGAATCCCTGGTCAAGAAGAAGAAGAAGGCTTATGTTAGGACAAAATGTGAAAACTCAGGGCGCTTGAGGGTTACAAGGAAGTCAGGAAAGACCTAAAAAGAGAACTCAGAAGAGCCAGGAGGGGACATGACAAGTTGTTGGCGGATAGGATCAGGGTTAACCCTAAGGCTTTCCATAGGTATGTCAGAAATAAAAGAATGACGAGAGTTAAATTAGGGCCAATCAAGGATAATAGTGGGAAGTTGTGTGTGGAGTCAGAGGAGATAGGGGAAGCACTAAATAAATATTTTTCGACAGTGTTCACTAGAGAAAATGAAAATGTTGGTGAGGAAGATAGAACATAGAACATAGAACAATACAGCACAGAACAGGCCCTTCAGCCCACGATGTTGTGCCGAACATTTGTCCTAGCTTAAGCACCCATCCATGTACCTATCCAATTGCCGCTTAAAGGTCACCAAAGATTGTGACTCTACCACTCCCACATGCGGCGCATTCCATGCCCCCACCACTCTCTGGGTAAAGAACCCACCCCTGACATCTCCCCTATACCTTCCACCCTTCACCTTAAATTTATGTCCCCTTCTAACACTCTGTTGCACCCGGGGAAAAAGTTTCTGACTGTCTACTCTATCTTTTCCTCTGATCATCTTACAAACCTCTATCAAGTCACCCCTCATTCTTCGCCGCTCCAACGAGAAAAGGCCTAGCACTCTCAACCTATCCTCGTACGACCTATTCTCCATTCCAGGCAACATCCTGGTAAATCTTCTCTGCACCCTCTCCAAAGCTTCCACATCTTTCCTAAAGTGAGGCGACCAGAACTGCACACAGTACTCCAAATGTGGCCTAACCAAAGTCCTGTACAGTTGCAACATCACTTTATGACTCTTGAATTCAATCCCTCTGCTAATGAACACTAATACACCATAGGCCTTCTTACAAGCTCTATCCACCTGAGTGGCAACTTTCAAAGATCTATGAACATAGACCCCAAGATCCCTCTGTTCCTCCACCTCACTAAGAACCCTACCGTTAACCCTGTATTCCGTATTCTTATTTGTCTTTTCAAAATGGACAACCTCACACTTGGCAGGGTTGAACTCCACCTGCCACTCCTCAGCCCAGTTCTGCATCATATCTAAGTCTCTTTGCAGCCAACAACAGCCCTCCTCACTATCCACAACTCCACCAATCTTCGTATCATCTGCAAATTTACTGACCCACCCTTCGACCCCCTCTTCCAAGTCATTAATAAAAATTACAAACAGCAGAGGACCCAGAACTGATCCCTGCGGAACTCCACTTGTAACTGGGCTCCAGGCTGAATATTTGCCATCTACCACCACTCTCTGACTTCAACCGGTTAGCCAGTTTTCTATCCAATTGGCCAAATTTCCCTCTATCCCATGCCTCCTGACTTTCCGCATAAGCCTACCATGGGGAACCTTATCAAATGCCTTACTAAAATCCATGCATACTACATCCACTGCTCTACCCTCATCCACATGCTTAGTCACCTCCTCAAAGAATTCAATAAGACTTGTAAGGCAAGATCTACCCTTCACAAATCCGTGCTGGCTGTCCCTAATCAAGCAGTGTATTTCCAGATACTCATAAATCCTATCCCTCAGTACCATTTCCATTACTTTGCCTACCACCGAAGAAAGACTAACTGGCCTGTAATTCCCGGGGTTATCCCTATTCCCTTTTATGAACAGGGGCACAACATTCGCCACTCTCCAGTCCCCTAGTACCACCCCCGTTGACAGTGAAGACGAAAAGATCATTGCCAACGGTACTGCAATTTCCTCTCTTGCTTCCCACATAATATATCCCATCAGGCCCGGGGGACTTGTCTATCCTTAAGTTGTTCAAAATGTCCAACACATCTTCCTTCCTAACAAGTATCTCCTCTAGCTTACCAGTCCGTTTCACACTCTCCTCTTCAACAATACGGTCCCTCTCGTTCGTAAATACTGAAGAAAAGTACTCATTCAAGACCTCTCCTATCTTTTCCGACTCAATACACAATCTCCCACTACTGTCCTTGATCGGACCTACCCTCGTTCTCGTCATTCTCATGTTTCTCACATACGCATAAAATGCCTTTGGGTTATCCTTGATCCTATCCGTCAAAGATTTTTCATGCCCTCTCTTAGCTCTCCTAATCCCTTTCTTCAGGTCCCTTCTGGCTATCCTGTATCCCTCCACTGCTCTGTCTGAACCCTGTTTCCTCAACCTTATGTAAGCCTCCTTCTTCCTCTTTACAAGACATTCAACCTCCCTCGTCAACCAAGGTTCCCTCACACGACCATCTCTTTCCTGCCTGACAGGTACATACATATCAAGGACACGTCGTATCTGTTCCTTGAAGAAGGTCCACATTTCCACGACATCCTTCCCTGACAGCCTATGCTCCCAACGTATGCTCCTCAGATCCTGTCTTACAGCATCATAATTACCCTTCCCCCAATTGTAAAACCTACCCTGTTGCACGCACCTATCTCTCTCCATAACCAAGGTGAAAGTCACAGAATTGTGGTCACCATCACCAAAATGTTCGCCCACTAACAAGCCCATCACTTGTCCCGGTTCATTACCGAGTACCAAATCCAATATGGCCTCCCCTCTGGTCGGACAATCTACCATACTGAGTTAGAAAAGCTTCCTGGACACACTGCGCAAACACCGCCCAATCTACTTGATCTAAAGAGCTTCCAATCAATATTTGAGAAGTTGAAATCGCCCATGACTACTACCCTGTGGCTTCTGCACCTTTCCAAAATCTGTTTCCCAATCTGTTTCTCCACATCTCTGCTGTTATTGGGGGGCCTATAGTAAACACCCAACAAGGTGACTGCACCTTTCCTATTTCTGACTTCAGCCCATACTACCTCCAAAGGCAGATCCCCCTCGAACTGCCTTTCTGCAGCCGTTATACCATTTCTAATTAGCAACGCCACCCCCCCCCTCCTTTTTTACCACCCTCCCTAATCTTACTGAAACTTTACCAACAACTGAAGTGAAACTCACTGGTCTGTAATTACCAGGGTTGTCTCTACTACCCTTTTTGAACAAGGGAACCACAGAAATACTTGCATCTAGACTAGATAAGATTGAGGTTCACAAGGAAGATGTATTAGAAATACTGCAGAGTGTGAAAATAGACAAGTCCCCTGGGCCGGATGGGATCTATCCTAGGATCCTCTGGGAAGCAAGGGAAGAGATTGCCGAGCCTTTGGCATTGATCTTCAAATCATCATTATCTACAGGAATATTGCCTGAGGACTGAAGGATAGCAAATGTGGTTCCCTTGATCAAAAAGGGTAGTAGAGACAACCCTGGTAATTACAGACCAGTGAGTCTCACTTCAGTTGTTGGTAAAGTGTTGCAAAAGGTTATAAGAGGTAGGATTTATAACCATCTCGAAAGGAATAATCTGATCAGGGACAGTCAGCACGGTTTTGTGAAGGGTAGGCCGTGCCTAACGAATCTTATTGAGTTTTTTGACAAAGTGATCAAACAGGTAGATGAGAGTAAACAGGTTGATGTGGTGTATATGGATTTCAGCAAGGTGTTCGATAAGGTTCCCCACAGTAGGCCATTACACAAAATGCGGAGGAATGGGATTGTGGGAGACATAGCAGTTTGGATCAGTAATTGACTTGCTGAAAGAAAACAGAGGGTTGCAGTTGATGGAACATGTTCATCTTGGGGTCCAGTTACTAGTGGTGTACCGCAAGGGTCGGTGTTGGGTCCACTGCTGTTCATCATTTTTATAAATGACCTGGATGAGGGCTTAGAAGGGTGGGTTAGTAAATTTGCGGATGACACTAAGGTCAGTGGAATTGTGGATGGTAACGAAGGATGTAGTAGGTTGCAGAGAGACATAGATAGAATGCAGAGCTGGGCTGAGAGGTGGCAAATGGAGTTTAATGTGAACAAGTGTGAGGTGATACACTTTGGACGGAGTAATCGGAATGCAAAGTACTGGGCTAATGGTAGGATTTTTGGGAGTGCAGATGAGCAGAGAGATCTCAGTGTCCATGTATACAGATCCCTGAAAGCTGCCACCCAGATTGACAGGGTTGTTAAGAAGGCATACAGTGTTTTGGCCTTTATTAATAGAGGTATTGAGTTCCAGAACCAGGAGGTTATGCTGCAGCTGTACAAAGCTCTGGTACGGCCACACTTGGAGTTTTGTGTCCAGTTCTGGTCGCCGCATTATAAGAAGGATGTGGAAGCTTTGGAAAGAGTGCAGAGGAGATTTACTAGGATGTTGCCTGGTATGGAAGGAATGTCTTATGAGGAAAGGCTGAGGGCCTTGAGGCTGTTCTCCTTAGAGAGAAGAAGGTTGAGAGGTGACTTAAGAGACATACAAGATAATCAGAGGGTTAGATAGGGTGGACAGGGAGAGCCTTTTTCCAAGTATGGGGACGGCAAACACGAGGGGACACAACTTTAAAATGAGGGGAGATAGGTATAAGACAGATGTCAGAGGTAGTTTCTTTACTCAGAGAGTAGTAAAGGTATAGAATGCTTTGCCTGCATCAGTAGTAGATTCGCCAAGTTTAAGTGCATTTAAGTCGTCATTGGACGGGCAAATGGACGTACATGGAATAGTGTAGGTGGGATCGGCTTCAGATTAGTATGACAGGGCGGTGCAACATCGAGGGCCGAAGGGCCTGTACCGCGCTGTAATGTTCTATGTTCTATATTCTATGAAACATAATTGCACCAATATTTATAGTGCATAGTTGAAGTGAACTGATAATATATTAATTATACAGAATGCAGCTCAGCTACCCTTCTGCTTTTGACCTGTACCACTGTTGTATGTAACACCTCAGGTAGCTATAAATTCAACAACTCTGGAAGTCAATGTGAAAAAAGACAGTTAAAATCACCATCAATATATTCACCTCGCATATATTTTAACCTCAGCTGTATTATTTTCCCAATAATTATTTCAATGAAAACAGCCAAGATAACAAGAAATTTCCAAAGTTGTTTTCATTGCAATACTTACGTTTTATACATCTGTTTGTACCAGGGCTCACAGTCCATCCAGAACAGCACTGTCTTCCACAAACATTAGCTCTGAAAGAAAATTAGCGTGCAGGTTAATTATGAGGTTCTTTCTTCGATTCATTGTGTTTGCTATGTTAGAAAAGATGTTCATTCATTTGGCCATGTTACCTATCAAATCATTCACAAAACTATTGCAAGCAATGCCTCTGGGACTCCCCAGTGAGTTAGCAAGTTCATCCAGTGAAAACCAATTAGATCAAAGGTGTTGCAAATATGATAACAATATGGGTTCTGCTGTGATGTGTCAAAGATGAAATAGGAGCTGATGTTCATCGTCAAGCTCTATAATGGCCTCATCCAGGACCCTGGTTCATGTCACATTACAGGTGACCCCACTATACACACACACACACCTATACGGTCACGCAGACCCTCTCTCATACACAAGCTCCCTCTCATACGTTCACACATACACTCCCACACTCACACACGCACCCTCTCACAGACTTATACCCCTTTACAGCCAGAGTCACACACATACTCACACTCTCTCAAAGACACTCATATCTCCCCTCTACACACACACCCACACGCACACACACACACACACATACACACATAAGTTTGTGGGGTGACGTTGTACTTACAGAATTATATTTCTGTGTTTCCTTAAACACAAGTGAGGTGCCGGAGGACTGGAAGGTTGCTCATGTTGTCCCCCGTACAAGGAGGGTAGTAGGGATATTCTAGGTAACTACAAACCAGTGAGCCTTACATCAGTGTGGGAATGTTGCTGGAGAAAGTACTGAGGGATAAAATCTACTTATGTTTGAAAAAGAATGAGCTTATCAGTGATAGGCAACATGGTTTTGTTGGGGGAGATCGTGCCTTACCAACTTATTTGAGTTCTTTGAGGAAGTGACCAAGTTGATTGATGAAGGAAAGGGCTGTTATATCATTTACATGGACTTTAGTAAGGCATTTGATAACCTTCCCCATGGTAAACTAATGAAGAAAGTGAAGTCACATGGTGTGCAAGGTGTTCTAGCTAGGTGGATAAAGAACTGGTTGAGCAACAGGAAACAGAGAGTAGTAGTTGAAAGGAGTTTCTCGAAATGGAGAAAGATGACCAGTGGTGTTCCACAGGGATCAGTGTTGGGGCCACTGTTGTTTCTGATATACATAAATAATCTGGAAGAGGGCACTGTTGGTATGATCAATAAGTTTGCAGATGAAATGAAGATTGGTGGAGTAGCAGAAAGCATAGTGGACTGTCAAAGAATACAGGAGAATATAGATAGACTGGAGAGTTGGGCGGAGAAGTGGCAGATGGAGTTCAATCCAGGCAAATGTCAGGTGATATATTTTGGGAAGTCTAATTTGAGAGCAAATTATACAGTAAATGGAAGAGCCTGATGGGAAAAGTTGATGAGCAGAGAGATCTGGGAGTTCAGGTCCATTGTACCCTGAAGGTGGCTCCACAGGTGGAAAGAGTGGTCAAGAAGGCATATGGTACGCTTGCCTTCATCAGACTGGGTATTGAATGTAAGAGCTGGCAGGTCATATTAAAATTGTTCGGTCGCATTCGGTCGCATTTAGAATACTGTGTACAGTTCTAGTCACCACATTACCAAAAGGATGTGGACGCTTTGGAGAATGTGCAGAGAAGGTTGACAAGGATGTTGTCTGGTATGGAAGGTGCAAGCTATGAAGAAAGATTGAGTAGGTTAGGTTTGTTTTCATTAGAAAAAGAAAGATTGAGGGGAGGACTGATTGAGGTCTACAAAATCATGAAGAGTATAGACAGGGTAGATAGAGATGCGCTTTTTTCCCAGGGTGAAGGATTCAATAACACGAGGTTACACTTTCAAGGTGAGAGGTGAAAACTTTAAGGGGGATATACGCGGCAGTACTTTACACAGAGGATGGTAGGTGCCTGGAATACGTTGCCAGCAGAGATAGTAGAGGCAGGCACGATAGATTCGTTTAAGATGCATCTCGTCAGATGCATGAGTAGGTGGGGAGCAGAGGGGTATAGATGTTTAGGAATTGAGCAACAGGTTTAGACAGTGGATTTGGATCAGCTCAGGTTTGGAGGGCCGAAGGGCTGTTCCTGGGCTATAAAGCTTCTTGGTTCTTTGTTCTCTTTGTTGTAAATGTTATTTTGCTCAAAACCTGCATGAATCCATGTCAGATTAAATAAATCCCTTTTTTAGATTGGAATCAGTCTGAACATTGGGACATAGACAGTCTCACATAGGGTACCTCGCACCATCAATGCATTATATGAGCCAACATGGGACCTATTTTTTAGATTTATTTTTTGATTAGATTCCCTAGAGTATGGAAACAGGCCTTCGGCCCAACAAGTTTACATCGACCCTCCAAAGAGTAACCCACCCAGACCCATTACCCTCCTCTATATTTACCCCAGACTAATAAACGTCAATTCTCCTGTTCCCTGGATGCTGCCTGACCTGCTGCGCTTTTCCAGCAACACATCTTCAGCTCTGATCTCCAGCATCTGCAGACCTCACTTTCTCCACCTAACACTATGGGCAATTTAGAAAGGCCAATTCACCTGACCTGCACATCTTTGGATTGTGGGAGGAAACCGGAGCACCCGGAGGAAACTCACGCAGACACGGGGAGAATGTGCAAACTCCACACAGACTGTCACCCGAGGTGAGAATCGAACTCGGGTCCCTGGTGCTGTGAGACAGCAGTGCAAGTTCACTCGAGAACGTAACTTTAAGAGAAGTTCTGGGATTTACATATGAAAGAAGTGAAACTAACATGGTCATTCTAACAGATGAGAGACTTAACAAACAATCCAGGTCTTTTTCAATATATAATTTCAGTTACATCACACTGTAAACTTTTGCTGTAAATTCTATGTCCTTCGATCTTATACTCCACAACCACCTGACGAAGGAGCAGCGCTCCAAAAGCTAGTGCTTCCAAATAAACCTGTTGGTCTATAAACTGGTGTTGTGTGAATTGGCCATGCTAAATTGCCCGTAGTGTTAGGTGAATGGGGTAAACGTAGGGGAATGGGTGTGGGTGGGTTGCTCTTCGGAGGGTCGGTGTGGACTTGTTGGGCCGAAGGGTCTGTTTCCACACTGTAAGTAATCTAATCTAATCTAAGTAAAATATAATTTGGCATTAGGAGCACATAGGTGACTGAAAATTGCAACTAAAATATTTCTTAAAATGCCAAGTGTATAAACCTCAATGCAGCTTGATGTTCTCTGGGATTGCTTTGGCCCATTTGATAGTGTTCAAAATGCTAACTCACTCAGGCAAATTAACAAATGCGTGTTTCTCGTTCGACCGATATTCCTCCCCCAGAGAAGTGTGTCACGGGGCATATTTGAATTCAGTCTCATTTGCATATATTTGTTGCTCCAGTGAATTCTGTAAGACCCAACAAAGTTATTTTCTTCTGTGCTGCAGATCACTTTGAACCCCTTGGCTTTTCCTGACTGAATTCAACCATATATTGCCAAGGAAGCTTTTCTGGGATTGATCTAAATCTGGGATTATAAGCAAAAATTCAAATGCAGCCAAGACAGATCCAGAAATTTAGAAAATATGTCAGCTATTCATGCATTAATTTGTAGAAATTGAGAGCAGATGATTTCCTCAGTACTTGTTTACATGCTTTTGACAATCGGTTTTCTCATACAAGTTTTTTGTTTTTAAATTATTTATCTTAAATCCAAATGCATTTCTTCATTTGCCAGACTAAGATATAATCTATCTGCCCTCTGCTTTTACTCAGCAACAAAGCAGTAGCAACATGAATCTAATTCAACCTTCAGACCACAACATTCTATCTGCTACATGAAGATACATAAAGTTCAATAACAAATAACGATTGGAAGGGGATTTAAATATACCTCTGTCAAGGAAAATTCTCGATGCCGAAACATGCTGCAAGAAGCAATTGAGCAAGTATGGTAGAAAATAGCAATGCCAGGTCAGAAAAAGACTCGGAGAAAAAGGAAATATTAGATAGCAGAACATTATTTCCTCCTGTTCTTTATATTTTAGCAACCCTTTCACAGACTTGAATCCAGTGTTTTGTTTTAAATCTAGCCAGGCATCTAATCCCATTTGGCCCTATTTTCTGGTCTTTCATGGTGTTTGTGGATCTCACTCAGTTTTCAATCTATTTTGGCACCATCCTTTAGATCTCTGAAGCTCTTCATATTTTGTGAATATGATCTAAATCAAACTCAGTATGAAAATGACTTAAGTACTTTGGTATTTATTGACACCAGTCATCTCTGTGTGCCATTTAATGATATAATATAATTCATTACAATTATTTCTGGAGCATCTGTTTTTTTATATAGAAAACTGCTATTGATTTTCTTGCATTTTGTATTCTCTAATTTGTGTGAAAGTTGAAAGCCGGGAGGCAGTACTTTCAAACATTATTTCCTTGTTCATGCTTGCAGCTGCCATGTAAGACCATAAGATATAGGACCAGAAATAGGCCATTCAGCCCATCAAATCTGCTCTGCCTTTTGATGAGATCGTAGCTGATTTGACACTCCTCATCTCCACATTCCTGCCTTTTCCCCGTAACTCTTGGTTTCATTATTGATTAAAAATCTGTTTATCTCAGCCTTGTATATATTTAATGACCCAACTTCAACAGCCCATTGTGGTAAAGAATTCCACAAATTCACAACCCTTTGAGAGAAGAAATTCATCCTCACCTCACTCATAATTGTGCAACCCTTTATTCCCAGATAATACCCGCTGGGCCTAGATTCTCCTATAAGAGGAAAACAATCTTACTGCATCTACCCTGTCAAGTCCCCTAAGAATCATGTCTATTGCTATAAATTCATAAGAACATAAGAAATAGGAAGAGGAGTAAACTATTCAGCCCCTCGAGCTTGCTCAACCCTTCCATAGGATGATGGCCAATCTGACATTCCTCATATCTATTTCCTTGCCCTTTCCCCCATGTCCCTTGATTCCCCCACTAATCAAGAGCCAATCTATCACAGCCCTAAATACACACAAGGACTCGGACCCCACAGCTCTCTGTGAGTCCAAAGACTCACAACCTTCTTAGAGAAGAAATTCCTCCTCATCTCTTTCCTAAATTGGTGCCGCTTTATTCTGAGACCATACCGTCTGGCCCATGAGGAGAAACGTCCTCTCAGCATTTACATTTTCAGGAATTATATATGTTTCAATGAGATCACGTCTCATTTTTGTAATTTCCAATGAATAGAGTCACAACGTTGTTCATTAAACGATCCCTCCATAAGGGAATCCTCCTCGTGAACCTTCTCTGGATTACCGCCACTTAAATGATAGCTTCCCTGAAATAAGGGGACAAAACTCCTCACAGTACTGATGTGATCTCACCAGCACCTTATACAGTTAGCAAGACTTTTCCTGAAATCCTATTAAAATAAGGACCAACATTCCATTAACCTTCCTGACTACCTGCCGCACCTGTGTGCTTGCTTTCTATGTTTCATGTGTGAGGCTTCACAAGTCCCTTTGTGTTGCAGCTTTCTGCAGTTTTCTCCATTTAAATAATATTCTGTTCTCTTGCCCTCCCTTCCAAAATGAACTGTCATACATTTTCCCACATTATACTCCATTTGTCAACTCCTATTTAACCTATCAATATCTCTCATAAACTGTTTGTATCGCTCTCAAACCTACTTTTCCACCGGTTTTTATGTCGTCTGCAAATTTGGCTCCAACCCATTCAGTTCCTTCCTCCAAGTCATTGTTAGATATTGTAAACAGTTGTGGTCACAGCATTGATACCTCCTGGTAATAGGTTGCCAGCCTGAGAAAGAACCCTTTATTCGCTGTTTCCTATTTAGGAGTCAAATCTCTACCCACACCAATATATCTCCTCCAACATCATGGGCTCTTATCTTGTAACTTAACCTTTTTTGAGGTATGTTTTCAAACAGGTGTCCAAATAAACAGGTGTCCAAATAAAACACCTCTACTGGTTTCCCTCTATCCAGTTTGGTTGAGTCTTTCACAAAAAACTCTTGCCAGACACGATTTGCTTTCATGAAGCCATGTTGGCTCTGCCTGATTATATTATGTTAAAAAACACACAGCACACAGATTATAGTCCAACAGTTTAATTGGAAGCACACTAGCTTTCCAATTAAACTGTTAGACTATAACCTGGTGTTGTGTGATTTTTAACTTTGGACACCCCAGTCCAACACCGGCATCTCCAAATCATGATTATGTTATGCTGGTTTTCCAAATGTTCTGCTATTTCTTCCTTAAAAATTTATTCCAACATTTTTCTAACAATGCTGGGCTAATCCATCTCCACCAACCCATTTCTGCCTCCCTCCCTTTCTGAATAGAGGTGTCACATCAATCATTTTCCAAGCCTCTGGTACAATTCCAGATCTTTGGAAAGTTACAACCAAAGCATCCATGACCTTTGTAGCTATCTCTTTAAGATCCTAACATGAAGCCATCATGGCCAAGGAACTTATCTGTGTTCAGGCCCATTAGTTTGCCTATTACTACTTCTCTCATGATGATGGTTCTTAATTTCTCCTCTATATTCTTTAGTATTAATGCAATGTTCAAAGTACCTTCCACTGTAAAGATTGATTCAAATATCTGGTTAACTCCTCTACATTTCCTTGTTCCCCATAACTGTCTCCTCAGATTCATTTTTGAAGGGGCCTATGTTCTCTTTGATTTCTCCCTTTCATTGTTTTTACATCTAAAGAAGCTCATACTGTCAGTTTTTTGTATTTGCCTTCATAGTTTCTGGGCTCACCTCACATTTTGTTACATTCCAACATGTACAGAGCCAATCTACTCAACCTCTGCTCATAAGACAGTCCATCCATACCTGGTATCAGCCTTTTGCCTAATGCTATAAACAAGGTCGGATGGACACATCATTTCCTTTCTACTCCCATTCTTCCACCAGTCACAATAAACATTCGATGTTGACAGGATGATGATGTGACCTATTATCAGGAAACATAAAAACTGGGAGCAGAAGCAGGCCATCGGCATTTTCAGCCTGCTCTGACATTCAGTCAGATCATGCAAACATTTACACATAGAAATATGGAAAATAGGAGGGGAGGAGACCATTCGGCCCTTCGAGGCTGCTCTGTCATTCATCACAATCATGGCTGATCATCCAACTCAATGGTTCCCCTCCAAGCACGGGATTGATGTGGATTTCACCAGTTTCCCAAGGACAGAAATCTCCCCCCGTCCTCACCTTCCACCCCACTAACCTCCAGATACATCGCATCATCCTTCACCATTTCCACCACCGGCAAACGCATCCCACCACGAGAGATATATTTCCTTTCCCACCCTATCCACTTTCCATAAAGACTATTCCCCCTGCGACTCTCTTGTCAGGTCCACATCCCTCACCAGCCCATCCTCCCCTCCCAGCACTGCCACTGCAGGAATTGCAAAACCTGCACCCACACCTCTCCCCTCACCTCCGCCCAAAGCCCCAAGGAGCCTTCTACATCCATCAGAAATTTGCCTGCACTTCCACACATCATTTACTGTATCCATTGCTCCCGATGTGGTCTCCTCTATGCTACTTACACATCGCCTACTTGCAGAACGCTTCAGAGAACATCTCCGGGACACACGCACAAAGCAACCCCACTGCCTTGTGGCTGAACACTTCAACTTCCCCTCCCACTCCACCAAGGACATGCAGGTGCTGGGCCTTCTGCATCGCAAAACCCTAACCCCACCCAACACCTGGAGGAAGAACACCTTGGGACCCTCCAACCACACCGGATTAATGTGGATTTCACCAGTTTCCTCATTCCCCCTCCCAGATCCAACCTTTCAACTCAGCACTGCCCTTATGACCTGCCATATCTGTCCATCTTCCTTCCCCCCATCCACTCCACCCTCCTCTCTGACCTATCACCTTCACCCCATCTCCATCCACCTATTGCACTCTCAGCTAACTTTCCCCCAGGCCCACCCCCCTCCAGTTTACGTCTCCATCCCCTCGGCTCACAAGCCTTATTCCTGATGAATACCTTTCCTAACAAGAATCTATCCACCTCTGTCTTCAAAACTAATCAAATAAGCAAAAAAACCAGACTCCTCTGGTTTCTAAAGTTCTAAAGTCACACAATCCTCTGTTCTCCTCAATTCTCTCTAAAAAGGGCAACCCCCTCATTTTAAAACAAAGCTGACCACCAACAAGAAGATGACTATTCAGAATCTTCTCTACTTCAAATAAATCACCCCTCACTCTTCAAAACTCCAATGGAAACAAACTCAGTCTGTCCAACCTTTCCTCATAAGATACCTCACTCATTCCAGATTTTCATCTTGTAAACTACCTCTCACATAATTGCATCCTTCGTTTAAAAGGAGACCAAAGCTGCACACATTGAATCCCTATAGTGTGCAAACAGGCCATTTAGCCCACACCAACCCTCTGAACGGCATCCCACCCCACCCTCCTACCCTGTATTCCCCACATTTAATCTACCTAGCCTGTACATCACTGAATGCTATGGGTAATTTTGCACAGCCAATCCACCTAACATGCACATCCTTGGACTGTGAGACGAAACTGGAGCACCCAAAGGAAACCCATGCAGACACGAGGAGAATGTGCAAACTTCGCACAGACAGTTGCCTGAGGGTGGAATCCAACCCAGGTCCCTGGCACTGTGAGGCAGCAGTGATAACCACTGAGCCACTGTGCCACCTCACAGTATTTGAAATGTCTCAGAAATGTCCTGGAAAACTGAAGTATCCTATCCTTACTTTTATGTTCAGTTCCTCTTGAAATAAAGGATAGGATCCCATCAGCCTTCTTGATGCCAGATCCCTATATTAACATTTGAGCCATATGCAATAGGACACGTAAATCTGTCCCCACTTCAGAATTGGGCATATGTTCTCCATTTAAGGTCTGCTCTGCCTTTTTAAAGTGAACATCCTCACATTTCCCCACATTATTTTCAAATCTGCCAGATTTTGCTCATGCACCCAATCTAGCCATATCTGTCTTCATCCTCTTTGTGTCTTCATCACAACATAGCTTCCGATTTATCTTTTTATCATGTGCAAATGCTGCCGCCATGCTTTTCATTTCCTTCATTTATTTCAGTGACATAATTTGCATAAAGCTGAGGCACCAGCACAGACCGCTGTGGGCTGGGTAATCCAAGATGGAGGATGGGAAACAATTGTTGCTGTAAGAGCTGCTCCCTTTTTGAGGTATTTCAGGTATTGGAGCTGATTCCCTCGAATTCTAGGAGCAGTAATTACTGTTTTATAAGCTGTTGCATTGGTTTGGAACTTTGAGAACAAAAAGATCAAAACAACGGCACTTTAAAAAAGACGAAGAGAGATAAATGCAGAGACCACATGGTCAGTGTAAGAGAGAGAGAGAGACAGAGAGAGAGAGAGAGAGAGAGAGAGAGGGAGGGAGGGAGGGAGAGAGAGAGGGAGGGAGGGAGGGAGAGAGAGAGAGAGAGAGAGAGAGAGAGAGAAAGAAACCTACGTGAATCTGCACAGCTACTGCCTTTGCTGTTTGAGTTCAAGTATTTGTATTGTGTGGAATTCTGGTCTCCTTCCTCTAGGAAGGATGTTGTGAAACTTGAAAGGGTTCAGAAAAGATCTACAAGGATGTTGCCAGGGTTGGAGGTTTGAGCTATAGGGAGAGGCTGAATAGGCTGGGGCTGTTTACCCTGGAGCATTGGAGGCTGAGGGTGAGACGTTTTACAAAATCATGAGGGGCATGCATAGGGTAAATAGACAATATTTTCCCTGGGTTGGGAGAGTCCAGAATTAGAGGGCATAGGTTTCGGGTGAGAGCGAAAAGATTTAAAATAGGACCTAAGGGGGGGGTGTGGTGCGTGTATGGAATGAACTGCCAGAGAAAGTGATGGAGGCTGGTACAATTACAACCTTTAAAAGACATCTGGACCTGTATATGAATAGGAAGGGTTTAGAGGGATATGGGACAAGTACTGGCAAATGGGACTAGATTAATTTAGGATATCTGGCCAGCATGGACGAGTTGGACTGAAGGGTCTATTTCTGTGCTGTACATCTCTGTGACTCTATGACTTCACTTATTACGTCCTGCCAATCAGAAAAGAGACTCATTTATGCATATTCCCTGTTTTCTGCCAGCCAACCAATACAACCAGAAGATAAAACAATAGAGCGTAGAACAGGCCCTTTGGCTCTCGATGTTGGCGCCGACCTGTGAACTATTCTCACTACACCATCCCATCATCATCCATCTGCTTATCCAAGGATTGTTTAAATCTCCATACTGTGGCTGAGTAAACTACATTGGCAGGTGGGGCATTCCACATCCTTACCACTCCATGTAATACCTGATACCGTGAGTTCAAACTTTGTGCAGTAACCTTTGATGTGGAACCTTGTCAAAGGTTTTCTGGCAATCGAAGTATAATATGTCTATAATTGCCCCTTTGTGCACAACGCAAGTTACACCTTCAAAGATTCCAGTAAACATTGGTTAAAGATAATTTCCCTTTCACGAAACCATGGTGACTTTTCCAATTATTTGGAGTATTTCAAAATACCTAGTGGAAATCTCCTTAATGATCAAGGAGTTTTTTTTATAGATTTGAGACTGAATCTGGTTTCATATTAGGAACAAGTTATGCAGGTTCCTTTAGCTAGCAAAGATTAACAGCTTTATTTGAAATAAAGCTAAATGTGCATAGATTATTGCAAAGAAACGGTGCAAGCTGTGCCAAGATAGGTATAACATATTCTAACAATCCAAACTTAACCTGAGGAAAATGTTAGAATACCCCACAGAACACATCAAACAACAACCAGGATTGATACAGACCCTATGGGTTTCTCAGCAGTTCCTCAGAAGTTAGTGACACTGTGGGTGAGCAAATCTTGTTAAAATTTCAGGAGAGATTCTAATTGTCAACTTTTGATGATATGGCCTGGAAATTCTTTCAAAAACTACTGTCATGCACTGTCTCAATGACTGCTCATGTTTTGGTGTTTTGCCCCCCCCTCTCCTAGGTTTACGTTCCCAAGGATTCTGGAAACTGCACTCTAGCACTGACTCACAAGCATATTTCACAAACTGCAAACTTCACCAAGTCAGTGCAATACTTGTTTCTCCAGCTATATTCCGGCTCAGTTACACAAAGTAAAATGCTGACTTACGGCTCTCCTTCTCCCTCATTCACTGAACTATCAGCGCTACACAGTTTCTCTCAGGTCCCCACAGCATTTAGGATGTTCCCTGAATGAATCTTCTGCCTCCTAGAACAAGGACCATCGCCAAACCCTAACCACCTGATGCCTAGAGGGGCTTCCAATACTTTGAGCCAGTGACACTGAGGAACGGTGATATGTTCCTAAGTCAGAATAGTGTGTGGCTTGAATGATAATTTCCCATGTATCCTTCCCGGGAAGTGGTGAGTATTCCATCACACTCCTAACCTGTGCCTTGTAGATGGTGGACAGGCTTTGTGGAGTCAGAAGATGACTTAGTCACTGCAGGTTACCAAGCCTCTGACCTGCTCTTTTAGCTACAGTACTTGTATGGCTAGTCCAAGGCACAACCTTCAGGGTGAAGGGCCACACTTTAGAATTGAGATGAGGAGATATTTCTTCAGTAATGAGGGTGGTGAATCTGCGGAACCCATTTCCGCAGAAAGCTGTGGAGGCCACGTCATTGAGTGTATTTAAGATGGAGATTGATTAGTAAGGATCAAGGGTTTTGTGGTTCTGGAGTCACGTGTACATAAAACAAGTTAAGGATGGCAGATTTCTTTCCTTAAAGGGCATCAGTGAACCTCGTAGATTTTTATAGCAATCAACAATAGTTGCACTTCTCTACTTTCTAATTCTAGATTTTTATTGAATTCAAATTTCACCATCAGCCATGGTGGAACACAAATGCAAGTGCCCAGAACATCAGCCTGGGGTTCTGGATTACTGGTCCACTGACATTTCCACTACATTATCCAAATCTAGATCTCCACAAGTAAAAGTGTGGTTACAAAAGCATTTAGCATGTTTGCCTTCATTGCTCAGACTTTGAGAATAGGAGTTTGGAGGTCATTTTGAAGTTGTACAAGACATTAGTGAGACCTCTTCTGGAGTATTCTATCCAGTTCTGGTCCCCCCGCTATAGGAAGGGAATGATGGTTCACTGGTTAGCATTGCTGCCTCGCAACACCAGGGATCCAGGTTTGATTCCCACATTGGCTAGATGTCTGTGTGAAGCCTGCAAATTCCCCCTATGTCTGCGTGGGTTTCCTCCCACAATCCAAAGATGTGCAGGTTAGGTGAATTAGCTGTGCTAAATTGCCCACAATATTCAGGGATGTGTAGGTTAGGCACATAATTTCGAGGGAAATGGGTCTGGGTGGGTTGCTCTTCAGAGGGTCGGTGTGGCCTATTTCCACACCGTGGGGATTCTATAGTCTTGGAAGGGTTTTCTTAAATTGAGAGGGTTCAGAAAAGATTTAC
This sequence comes from Chiloscyllium plagiosum, assembly GCF_037043375.1. Classification (NCBI taxonomy): domain Eukaryota; kingdom Metazoa; phylum Chordata; class Chondrichthyes; order Orectolobiformes; family Hemiscylliidae; genus Chiloscyllium; species Chiloscyllium plagiosum. The sequence goes on from NW_028270146.1 coordinate 22,547,409, forward strand.
CAGAATGTCGCTGGGACTGGTGAGTTTGAGTTATAAAGATAGGCTGGGATTTTCTTCAACCAAGTGTAGGAGATGGAAGGGTGACCCGATAGAGGTTTACAAAATCATGACCGGCTTAGACAAGGTGAATAGCAAGGGTCTTTTCCTTAGGGTGGGGGAATTCAAAGCTAGGGTCATATTTTTAAGGTGAGAGGAGAAAGTTTTAAAAAGAACACGTGGGGCAACTTTTGAATGTAGAGAGTGTGTAGAATAATCTGCCAGAGGATGTGGTTAACGCAAGATGTAAAAGACATTTGGACAGGTAAGGTTTGGAGGGATATGGGCCAAATGGAGACAAGTGGGACTTCTTTCGTTTAGGAACATGGTTGGTGTGGGCTAGTTGAACCGAAGGCTCTGTTTCCATGACTTCTAAACATTTGCCAGCCAAGCTGATGGAAACGATCTAAATCTATAACAATATATCATACAGTGAATACAATTAATTTGCAATATTTCATTCTAGCTTCATTTACGCTTTTTCAAAACCAAAATGGCTTTTAAACTATGAAATTAAAGTGTAGCTTTTAAGGCTGTGCTGTTCACTACACATCAATTACACATGAAAAATGGCAATTTGTTTATGTTTGTTTACAACTTATAAATATATTTGCTCAGATAGCTCTTTTTTTCTGTTTTAAGTCCTGTGTGTTTTGATCTCCTAAATATCAAGCATTGTTTCCGTTTCTGTGTCCAGTTGGTTTTAAGACAAGTATGTTAATTTCTGGAATAATACTCCCAACATGTGTGCCAGATTCATTTCCAGCCTCAAGCAGAGTTACAGAAAAAGCACATTGAGGGTGGAACCTGACCTGAATTTCCAAACTTTAACGAGGCGAAAGTGAGGACTGCAGATGCTGGAGATCAGAGTCGAGATTAGAGTGGTGCTGGAAAAGCACAGCAGGTCAGGCAGCATATGAGCAGCAGGGAAATCGACATTTCGGGCAAAAGCCCTTCATCAGGTTTCCTGATGAAGGGCTTTTGCCTGAAACGTCGATTTTCCTGCTCCTCAGATGCTTCCTGCCCTGTTGTGCTTTTCCAGCACCACTCTAATCCAGACTTCCCAAATTTTAACCCAGGACAAGCCTTCATAACAGGGGATACCTTGCTAGTAACAATGATCCCAGTATCCGAGGGGCAAGAAGGCTGACTGGGTTGAGAAACATATCAGCCATGATCAAATCGTGGAACAGACTTGACAGGCTGAGTGGCTTAATTCTACATCATTTAACATTACTTTCATAAACATGTATTTCTCAACACACAAAATTGACTACATTTCAAAAGTCCTTAATTAACTGGAAGCCAAATCTTTAGATGACATTGTTTTGCTTTCAGCTGGAATTATGTGTCCGAAGTGTCCAAAATAATTAATGGTTTTAATGGAGCAAATAATGGCTGCGCTCCAAAAATATTGGATTGACATTGAATGAGGCATTCATGCCCGATAAGAATGGAGTGTTTTTAAAATGTTTGCCCTGTTAAACTTGTGCCCTATCAACATGTAATCCAGTTCTGAGCACCAGATTGACACTGCATGAGGCACATGTATCTGGTGAGAGTCGAGAGAATTTAAACTGTTAGAATATAGTGGTGAAAGCAGAATCTATAATTGCTTTTAAAAACAAGGCAGATGAATGTTTAAAGAAGAGAAAATTGAATCTGTATGAAGAATAAACGGGGATAGGACTAAGCATACACTTCTTTCAGGTAATTGGCATCAGCATGATAGACTTATAGCTTCCTGTACAGTGGAAATTATGCAACTTCGCTGGGCTCAAGTTATATACAAAACAGTACAGAATCAACTTGCAATGTTATAGCAATAAAGTTATTCGGGCATTTAAACAAACAAGTAATAGCATGATATGGTGTAGTATATAGTGCAGAAATAGTGTTCTGAAAAATTGCCAAATTAGTTTAAAGTAAGCATTTCCAAACAGTGTGCAAGTGGTTGAGCTGTAAAGCACATCTGTGGCACAGATTTTCCGTTGACCTCCTACTGAAAGACAGCACTAGACTGTAGACATCACAAGCATGTTAAATATCCCACATAAGATGGATGTTGCCTTTTTGTCACAGAGCCATCTCTTGGAATCCTGCTTGTTTCTTTGATTTGTTGCTTTCTGCTATATGCTTTAAAAGAAATAAATATACTTCTACAGTACTACATTCGGCAGAACAAGTTCCTGAAGCCCAATAACTGTGAGCAAATTTGTTAAGTTATGGCAATTACATTAAATCCACAATAATTCAAAGATTCAAAATCTTAAATATGAATGTCTTATTTTGTTTGGAAGGTTAATTTATTCTCAGTACCAGAATGATCTTCCCTATTTTAATCCTACAATACAAGCAAATAAATATGTTTAGAAGCTGACTCTATCTCTTTAAGTGCTTTTTTATTAAAGTCTAAGATTTGTGCATACCAGCGGTGATTTTAATTGCAAATCCGAAAATCTCGGCAGTTGGGAGCCTCAAAGTCTGTGTTTCATCTGGACAGGACTCTATCCTGACCTTCTTTTATGGCTTCTAACATATTTTGCTGCTACCCCCCCCCGCCCCCCCCCCCCCCTCCCCCCACCTCCAAAAGTAGGCAATATCTGCCATGTGAAAGCATGTGCTTATGAGAAGTAATATAACTTGACTGACTGGCACACTCAGAAATCATACCCATGTTATACCATTTATCAAAAGCACTCTATAAAGTTGTGATTTTTTTTGCCACACTGTGCGGAAACATAACAGTGCTATCTCTCCTGCCAATTAGTGTTTTTTCAATCATTTACCATTCAGTAGCCATAATGTAATCAGACCTGGTGTAATGTTAGCCTACCTGTATTTTTGAAAGTTTATCACCTCTCCTGAGTTTTCAGGAATCACTGGAGTCAGGAAGGGTGTCAAAGGACTAGAAAACAGCCAATGCAACATTCGTGTTCAAGAGGCAGGGAGGCGGAAGACGGGGAACTATAGGCTGGCTAGCCTTCCTCTTGTCATTGATAAGATTTTAGAGTCCTTAGATTATGGAGAACTTGGAACTCCATGGAAAATTAGGGTGCAATCAGCACACAGTTTCATCAAAACAAGATCATGCTTGACAAATCTGTTAGACTTCTTTGAGAAGGTAACGAACCAGTTAGACAAAGGATAGCCATTGAATATGATCTGGATTTCCAGAAGGCCTAGGACAAGTTGCCATACAGGAGTGTTTGACTAGTTCAAAATATAGTGCTTTTATTACATTGAGACAGCAAGTTTTTCGCCGAATGTTAGTACTTATCCCTTTTCAGCCCTTCACATTGCAAACACCATCTCTCAGTGAATGGCTAAGCAGCACACCTAATCAGGGGCATATTTATATTTGAATGAAACCTTGAGTTTCGATGAATGGCTCATTTCTAAAATGAAATCCATGAAATAATTTGGATTTGTATGTTGAATTTGGAACACATGTAGTTTATATAACTCAAGTTGTTTTGAGGTGAAAGCTAAGTCAAACATAATTTTGTCTGTGTTCCTAACATATATGGAAACCAATCAGTACGGTAAAGGGGCTTGAGTTAAATTACTGAAATAGTTATATTGGCATATTTTCTGGGTGTCCAGTGGAGAGTACATGTCCTCCTGCCTTCAGAAAAGCTACTGTTTTCTTAAGTTCAGAGAATTCTATCACAGGTTGGCAGACCTAAGGCTTCAGGACCATCATGTGGGATCAGGGATGCTGCTGAGGTTTCCCTATGGTAAATCTTCACACAATACCAGAAAAAAGCATAGAGAAGTCTCTGAATGCTTATTCAGCTGTGACCATAGGATTGCAGCAAAGTTTGGAGCCAATTGGAAACTTGACAGCACTGGCATCTGTGCAATAATGTGGAAAATTGCCCAGGTATGTCCTGTTCACTAAAAGCAAGACAAACTTAAGTCTGGCCAATTATCACCTCAGCAGTATATTCTCAATCATCCGCAACGTGATGAGAGTATTGTTGAAAATTCTATTAAGTAGCACTTACACAGCATTAACTAACTCACTGAAGCTCATTTTGAGCTTTGCCAGGACCACTCTGCTCCAGATCTCCATGGTCCGAATATGAAAGAGCTGAATTCCATAAGTGAGGTTAAGAGTGACCGCCCTTGACATTCTGGCTGTATTTGGCATCAAGGCATGCAAGGTGTTGATGAGAGTCAAAGGAAAGTTCTCTATTGGAGTCCTGCCTAGCATAATGAGGGATGATTGCGATGGATGAAAACTGATTATCTCCGTCTGAGGTCATTGTTGCAAGGTTCCTCAAGGCAATGTCCAAGGCCTTCGCCACTGAACGTTACTCCAACATAAGGTTAGAGGTGGGGATGTTAGTTGATAATCTCCCATTGTTCATGGCTCTCCAGATACTGAGGAAGTTCATGTTTTTATTTATTCATGGAATGTGTGCATTGCTGGACAAGCCAGCATTAATTGCCTATTACCTAATTGCCCAGAGAGCAGTTAACACACTGTTATGGGTCTGGAGTCGCAAGTAGAACAGTTTCTTTCTCTAAAGGACATCAGTGAACCAGATGGGTTTTCCTGACAATTGACAATGGTTACATGGTGATTATCAGACTCTTAATCTCAGATTTCTTTCATTGAATTCAAATTCCACCTTCTGTCATCGATTCAAACCTAAGTCTCCAGAACATTACCTGGGTCTCTGGATTAGTAGTCTAGTGATAAACCACGAGGACATCAGCTCCCCTTTGTATACATCCAAGACCCTGGACAATATTCAGGTTGGAGCTGAAAAATGGCAAGTAACAATCGTACCACATAAGTGTTAGGCAATAATTATCGCCAACAAACTCTAATTATCGCACTTTGACATTCCACAATCACTCTTTGACTAGAAACTTAACTGGATCGACCTCCTAAATACAGAGACTACAATAGCAGGTCAGAGGAAGGGTGGATAATCACATGATCAGCTGTTCACAATGCTCTACATCAAGCGCTGACTGAGTGACAGCTTTGGGGAACACTCGTGTCTGTCTGCAAAAATGACCTAAGTGTCTGGTTGATTGCCACTTCAACACACCATCTTGTTCCCTGGCCAAAACATTAGCCTTGGATTTGCTGCAGTGCTCCACTCCAAGCTGGAAGAACAGCACCTCATTTTCCACTTGGGGACACTGCAGCCTTCGGAACTTTGTATCAAGTTCAATAATTTTAGGGCCTGAACACCTTCTTCCATGTCCTTTAGCCAACCCCTTCCCCTCATCCCAGGCCTTGTCATGACCTGGGCTTCCTTTAGCACAGCCGATCTATTTTCAACTACTTATGGCCCACATTAGGAACTCCTCTTTCTCCCTGGCTTACCAATAGACATCCCTTTGTCTGCCAAACTGTTTTTCTCTCCTTCTAGACTTCACCTCTACCTATCACTTACTCCTTTAGCCCACCCACCCACTCCCCCTTCCTGCCCCACCACCACCTTTTGCTAACCTTCATTGATTCTGAAGAAGGGTCACTGGGCCCAAAGTGTTAATTTTGCTTTCTGTCCACAGATGCTGCCAAACCTGCTAAGTTTTTTTAGCAGTTTATGTTCTTGCTTTGGGTAATCACATCCTGGCTCCCCGAAATATCTAAAAAGTACAAATCAGGAATACTCTCTACTTCCACTAATGTAACAATCCATTGACACTTGATCAATTTGCCATGTTCTTCAACTGCACCTTGAACCTAAAATCTCTGTCACCCAGAGGGATAAGGGTAGCAGCTGAATGGAATTGTTGCTACCTGCAAGTTCACATTGAAGCTATATACCATCCTGACTTGGAGTCATATCCCCAGTCCTTCCTTGTTGTTAGCTCAAAAGCTTGCAACTCTTTGCCTAATAGCACTGTACACTACTTGGATTTGAGTACTTCAAGAGGGTAGTTTACCTTCACAAAGGAAGTCAGGGCTAGGCAATCAAAGTTGGCCTTTGCAATGATGCTCACATCCCATGGGCAAAGAAAAATTTTAGTGACAGGTCTATCTTTCCAGGTTCTTTTCACAAACTAGCCTGGTCAATCATTAATATTGCCCTAGAGTACAACAGGCCTGTCTGGTGCATGTATCGTATTACCAAGTCTGTTAAAGGATTAACTTCGTTCTGAATTTCCATTAGCAGGCGTGTCTTTCTGAAGCCACGTCAACCTTAAAGATACCCTGCTCAAAACAATAAAGAATACTTAAAAGCCAGATTAGTAGCAATGCTGCAAGTTCAGTAATGGTTAGACCTCCTTAAATGTGAGTTGTATTTAAATGTTGAATATAAAATCGAATAAACTCCACTTCTATTTCTTTTTGAAAGCTGTTTCCTCCATCCTTACATTCTTTTTCGCTTTGCTGTATTACATGCCAAGGCAAAGAACCAGTCAAAAGAGTTAGCAGGGACAACGTTTACAGATTTATCAATCTGCTGTAACACTGAAGTGCAGGAACAAGAGAGTAATAAATGACCATGCATTCCACACATCAAACCTTCAGTGAAGCAGCACTTCAGGCAGATCTTAAAGGCCTCATGCCACTATTTGAGGAAGAGTAGAAAACTGAGGGATTGGCTCACTCCAGAGTGTTAGCATATGGTTCCGAGTAACACCAATGGCTTTGGCTCCTGTTCTGACTGAGGTGGCTTTGGGACTTGTCACCTTCCCCTATCTCTGAGGCTGGCAGGCATTGGCAGTACACCACTGACAGAAACTGCCACAAGAAAAACTGAGGTTGAATCAGCAGTGAGCCCAGGATTAAGTATGACAAATTCTGTCAGTGCCCAGGCCAAAATTTCCTCCTCACTCAACATGAACAAAAAGCAATGAATAGGTCATTCATCACATTACTGTTTGTGGGAATGTATATAAAAATGCCATTGTATTGCTGTTAAAATTAAACAATGATACTGCATGTTGCATATGAGTGATATGGCAGAGCATTTCAGAAGCGCAAGTGCTTTTTAAGTCATTTCACAATGCACACCAGAGAAAGCATGAAAGTGAACTGATTTAAGATCCTACAAGTGTTTTCCTTCTCATTGGAAAAAGCATTAGTTAGTCTCTGAAAACTCATCTGATAGAACAACGAGGATAGTAAATTCACAGCAAGGGGAGTCACAGGGATAAAACTACATCTTACTTATTAGTACTGTACCTTCACTGTATAATATTGTGCTGAATTATGAGTTAGGAACAAAAGATGTACAGAGAGTGGTGAGCCTATAGAATTTTCTGCCACAGGAAACTGTTGAAGCCAAAACATTGAATGCTTTCAAGAGGGGGTTACACGTACGTCTTAGGGCTTAAGGGATGAAAGAGTATGGGGAGAAAGCAGGGAGTGGGTTCTAAGTTGGATAATCAGCCATGATCATAATGAACAGTAGAGTGGAAACTCAGGGCCAAAAGGCCTACTGCTGCTGCTCTATTCCATGTTTCTATGATGTGAAGGTGCCGGTGTTGGCCTGGGATGGACAAAGTTAAAAATCACATGAAGGAGCAGTGCTCTGAAAGCTAGTGCTTCCAAATAAACCTGTTGGACTATAACCTGGTGTTGTGTGATTTTTATCTATATTTCTAGACAACTTGCTTAGTTTGTTTCTGCTACAACATGTATTAAAATTTAATTAACTTTTTTTTATTATTCATTCATGCGACATGGCTGTGTCAGTATTTATTGCCTGTCCCCAGTTGCCCTGGAGACGGTGATTCAGGAGAAATGTTAGGAAGTACCTTTACACAGAAAGGGTGGTAGAGGTTTGGAACTCTCTTCGAAATAGCAGTGGATGCCAGATCAGTTGTCAATCTTAAATCTGAGGGAGATAGATTTTTGATAAGCAAAGGTATTAAGGGACATGGGCCAAATGCAAGTATATGGAGTTAGGCTTACAAACAGGAATATCAACAAACTAAACAGATCTTTGTGAGATCTGCCTGCCATTGCTGAAGAGCAGAAGTAGTATGGAAACGTGAAGAGGTGGCTCAGAGAATTGACAAGCTCAAAGGTGAGCTGAAGCATTTGAGTGGTAAGCACATTGCTGTTGGTGAGTGATGGGCATTTGGAGCATTGAGCAGCGGGAAATGTTACCGAAGAACATTCTTTGACAATACATTAATTGGCATTGCTCACATCAAAGAGGTCATTGAGCCTTTTCCAGAATAGCAGCCAGGTCCTCAGGGCCAGACATCAGGAATTAAGTTCCATGGTCATTTATTCCCATTCTGTTGTAAGGGTGCACTTATTGGCTATATCTCCCTCCCCTTCGCTCCATCTCCATCACTTAGTCTGCCTCCAGAAATATATTAACCTTTCCTCTATTCTGCTGCTCCATTAAAAGTCCTCTGCCATCCAACAAAGCCTTTCAGCGGCTATTGCCAGCTGCTATTGTACTATCTTTGTAATTTTCTCGTGAGACATGAGCATCACTGTCTAGCCAGCATTTATCACCCGTCTCTAGTTGCCATTGAGAAGGTGGTGGTGAGCTGCTTTCTTGAAGTGCTTCAGTCCACCCTGTAGGTCGACACACATTGACTGCCCTTATTGACGGAATGCCATGATTGTGACTCTGCAACAGTGAAGAAACAGAGATATACTTCCATGTCAGGCTGGCGAGTGACTTGCAGGGGAACTTGTTTACTGCTCACTTTGAGAGTAAAAGACAGTATTTAAAAGTGCAAACTAGCTATATATGTCATGTCAGTCACACACACTGACACTACTCAGTGTGCCATCAATTGAGATTTTTAACTTTATTGCATATTGTTGTCATATTGATGTGTAGGGAGGTAGCATCAAAATTTGAATATTACGTGCCTTAACCAAACACAGGGTCATCACTCATTCTCAGATTCAGTCCTCATCAAACCGTTACACCAAGGTACATTTTTCTTCCATTTAGTTACCAATTATAACATAAATGTGGAAGCAGGATACATTTTTAAAAATACAATCTTCATGTTATAAAGAAGGATATGAGCACACATCTACTGAAAAAAAAATTACCGATAATATGATGAAACGAACAGAGAGGGAGGGGGTTTGATAGATGAAGAAGTTGAGCTCTTGACTTCCATTTAATAGGTTGCAAGTTCAAGTCCCAAGGCAACCTTTCATTGGCAATAGCTTGTCTCACTTGGGTAAATTCCATCAGTTCCTGTCTAAGACACTAATGAAACACATACAACAGACTTCCAGATGGATGGGGAGGATCAGCATGCATGACAGATGATAACCTGCTAGAAATATGGGGTAGAATGAATGCCTTCTAGAAAACAAGATCACAAAAATTAAGATTGGCAAGCAATCAGTTACAGAACACAGTGCCAGAAATTAAATCTTTTGACTCTGCAATAGGAATGAATTTTAAAGTTAGGCTTTATAAGCTTTTTATAATGCTTTACTTTCAATTGTATTCCTTGATGGATTTGTGCAATGTTACAACGTGAGCAACGGTAAAAATAACTTATGCTTGAGTGGCATGATTTTAAATTAGCTCAACCTTAATGAAATTGATTTTAACCTAGAGTGGGTTTCAGGTGGGCAGTGCCACTGCAGAGAGTTGCCACTTGCCAATGCATGAACTGTGGTAACGGACTAATGTCTGGGTAAGTGGCTCAGCACCAGGTTCCAGAGGGGCGGCTGGGAGGGTGTCTGGTAAAGGGGAATATTTGGAGGTGGGAATGAACATGGCAAGACTGTGACTTTCATTTTTGGCCCTGATGGAATCTTCCTGTTGCTCCTGGCCCCACTGAGAAAAAGAAATTTCGACATTAGCAGTCCGTCTATTCGATCTTCAGACCAGCTGCAGATCTGCTTCTGCCTAGAGGGAAAGGCGCAGAACTTACCCTACTCAGGCCCCAGTTAAAATTGCACCGAGATCCTATTAATATTTTAAGAGCCCAATCTCACATAATTCCTTAAATTTACAAAAAACTGTTATTCATCTGCCAGCTTCATGCAGTAATATTATCAATTTGTATTGCCTGTCCTTCTAGTACCTGCCTTCTGAATCTAAATTTACATCTTCTTTCTTCTTTTCTCTAGATTATTCTGCAAATTTTCAATTTTTATTGATATTCTGTATTTGTAGATGAGCAACAACTTGCATTTATGTAGTGCCCTTTCTGTCACAAAATCAGTAGAAAAACCTTATGAACTTTAGTAATAAGCATTTTTGACATTGAGGCGTAGAAACAGCTATCAGGACAGATGACCGAAAGCTCAGCTAAACAGGTAGGTTTGAGAAGCATCTCAAGGATGCAGAGGCACAGAGATTATATAGGAAACTCCAAAGCTTTGGCTGAAGATGACTGAAAGTAGTGAAAGGATTAAATATCAGTGATGTGAAAAACACCAGAATTGGAAGAGTACAGAGCATTAGGCCAGTGGGCTGGAGGAGTTTACAGACATAAGACAAGCCCATGAAGAAAGATGAAAACATGTTGAGAATTTCTAGGGATCTGAAACCCTCCAGTTGATTCATACATTGACGTCATGAGATCAGCCATCTCCAGTGTGCACTTGAATCCAAGGTTACATTATCCAAGGTTTTACAATACAGCCCTAGTCAATAATCAATGTCAGCACAGTATCAATTTAGTCTACCAGCCTGACAAAGAATATGAGGAACTTCAAACCAACATTCGGCGCCAGAGTTCATGGTCATCAGTATAGCGCCATGTTGTCAAGCAGATAGCATCCAAACTCAACAGACACGCATTCAACTTGGCTCAGTACTGTTGGGAATACAACGTACGGATTGGCTTTCATGCCTAAGGAAAGATATAGCTGGCTGAGGCAAAGATTGTAATCAAGATTCGTTAGATTGATTCCTGGCATGAGAAGGATGTTGGGTTGAGTCAAATGAGCCATGCAAATGGAGTTTAGAAAACTGAAATGCAATTTGATTGAAACATGTAAACTTCTGTGGACCTTACAAGTTAGATGCTGGGAATTGTTTTCCTATCTAGAACAAAGGGAACGGTGTTTTGGGATTGAGATGTGGAGAAATGTCTTGGCTTGGAAGGTTGTGAATCTTTGGACTCCACTACCAGAGAGCTCTGGAAGCTTAGTTGTTGAGTTGATTAAAGACTGAGATCAACAGATTTTCACACCCTGAGGGAAACAAGGGATACAGGAATTGGAAAAACATGTACAGTGGAATTTGTGAGTTATTCAAGGTCTTGTGAAATAGTAGCAGAGGAAAAAGGCAGCTGTAAAGCTGACTGCTGCACCTACTTTAGAAGGAGTCCATTCAATCCATCATGTCTCTTAGATTTGCTTCGGAAAGTGTATTCACGTAGTCCCCTCCCCCAGTCATTTGCTGTAACCCTACAGTTCTTTCCCCACTTCCCAATTTCAACAGAGTTTCGAACTACTTTTCAGGCGATTCATGATCATAAGGTCCCTCTCATTTGGTTGTGTATTGTATTGTCCTGTGTCACCATAGTCTTTCAAAACCACAGGAATGCTCTCTCATTAGAGATAGAGACGACTGGTGGTAGTTTAACCTGAGGGCCACCATTCCTCAGGCGAGGGGAGAGTTGCGAACGACAGTACTTCATGGCAACCTCAGCCAGAGATGGGAATTGAGCCCACACTACTGCTCATCACACTGCTTCGCAAGACAACCATCCAGGCAACTGAGCTAAACCAAACCCCAGTTGCCAAATGCCTCAAATTTGTACCATCTGATTCATGACCTCGCCCTCTATCCCACTGGAAACCATTTCTCCTTATGCCTCATACAACTTTGAACAATTCTATTCAGTATTCCTTTAGTTTCGTCTACTTTGAAGGAAACAATATCTTAGCTTCGCTTGTTTATCTACTTAAGAGTCCCTTAACCCAGGTACCATTCTGGCAAATCTCCTCCGCAATATTTTCAAGGTCTTGACATCTTTGCTAAAATACAGTTCTTAGAATTGTATGGAATAGTTAGGTTTCAGTCAATGTCTTATAAAGATTAGCACTGTTTCTTTGCTTACATTTGGGGTAAGTTCTCTAGCACTTTAAGTATAGCAGATGCTTCAGCTAAGCATGTCAAATTCTACATGACGCAATGTGGTTAACCACAAATTCGACTTGTCTTGGAAGCAGTACAGACAAAGTTCACTAGGATTGGTTAGTGCAATAAGAGGATTTTCCTACAATGAGAGGATGATTTCACCAGGCCCATACTACTGGGGCTTGGCTGCCTGAGAGGTAATCTGAAAATACATGATAGGATAGACACTGAACGGTTGTTTCCCCTGTCTGAAGAATAAAGAAAACCTGGGCACAATCTCACATTGAAATGGATGATTTAGGACCAGGAGGATGAGATTCCAGTGGTTGTAAATCTTTAGAATTGGCTACCCAAAGTATTGTGGATGCTCCACCGCTGAGTATATTCAAGGCTGGTCTCCCTGGGAATCAAAGGACACAGGGAACATAAATAGAGTGCAGGCAGAAAACAACTACAATCCTATTGAACGTTGGAATAGGCTGGAGGGTTAAACAATCCACTAAATCCATCAGGAATGATGAAGGGCTTTTGCCCAAAACATTGATTTTCATGCTCCTTGGATGCTGCCTGACCTGCTGTGCTTTTCCAGCACCACTTTAATCTAACCCCTGATTTGAATACAGTGATGAAGGGCTTTTGCTCGAAACGTCGAGTTTCCTGCTCCTCAGATGCTGCCTGACCTGCTATGCTTTTCTGTCATTACTCTTATCTTGACTCTAATCTCCAGCGTCTGCAGTCTTCGCTTTTGCCTTGAATACAGTGACTGCTAATTCTAGATTATCCCACAAGAATCTCGAATCCTTTCAGTATGCACCTGATTGAGACTGTTCAGCATCTTTTATGTATAATCATGTTGTCTCTTACTTTTCTAAACCCTAGCAGATGCAAGCCTAGCCTGTCCAACGTTTCCTCATAGGGCAATCCACCCATTCTTGGTAAGAATCCATTAAAACCTTTCTGACCTGCTTCCAACATATTTACATATGTACACCCACCCCCAGTCCTGAATGAGGGTTACACCCGAAACATTGACTTCTCCACCTCCTGATGCTGCCTGGCTTGCTGGGTTCTTCCTGCTTGCCATCCAACATATTTACATCATTCATTAAATTTCCTTGGTTCGTCAATGCAGGGTGACAATAGCATAAGTGGCATTCTGACTATGATATCGATCTCGTGATCCCAGATTATTTTCAGGGAACCTGAGCTCAAATCCTGCCATGGGAGATCCTATTCAATAAAGGGGGAATAATCTGGAGTTAAGATTATAATGATGACCATGAAAATATTGTGACCACTGGGGGAACCCCCACTTGGTTCACTAAGACGTTTTAGGGGAGGAAACTAACATGGACTGGCCTACATGTGACTCCAGACCCACAGCAATGTGGTTGACTCTTGACTGCCCTCTGGCCAACTAGGAATGCTAATAAATAAACAAATGCTACCTTAGCCAGCAACACCCGCATCCTGTGACAGAATGTTAAACAAAAAAGTGAAAAATACGTCAAGCCTGAAGAAAGTCAGTTTATTTCCCTTCATCAGTGCTGAGAAATGTGATGGCTCTTATCCAATACATGAGTGATCTTGTGTGAAGGAGTTGTCCTGCAAATGAGTGAAAGCGACAAAAACAGGAATTGCTGGAGAAACTCAGCAGGCCTGGCAGTATAAGGCCTTAAGATTTAGGAGCAGAACTGGCCCATCAGGTCTGATCTATCATTCAATCATGTTTCTCAACCCCATTCTCCTGCCTTCTCCCTATCACCCTTGATCCTTTTATCAATCAAGAACTTATCTATCTTTGTCTTAAATACACTCAGTGGCTTGGTCTCTACAGCTTTGTGTGGTAATGAGTTCCACAGACTCACCACACTCTGGCTGAAGAAATTTCCCCCTCATCTCAGCTCGAAAGGGTTGTCCCTTCACTCTGGGGCTGCGCCCTCTGGTCCTAGTCTCTCCTACTAATTGAAATGCCTTCTCCGTGTTGGCTCTATCCAGGCCTCTCAGTATTCTGTAAGTTTCAAAGAGATTCCCCCCTCACCCTTCTAAACTCCATTGAGTACAGACCCAGAGTCCACAATCGCTCCACATATGACTAGCTTTTCATTCCCAGGAAAATTCTTGTAATCTTCCGTTAGACCCCCACAACTGCAGCACATCCTTCCTTAGATATGGGACCAAAACTGCTCACAAGATTCCAGATGCAGTCAGAACAGATATTTGTACAGCCTCAGCAGTACATTCCTCTGTTCTTGTATTTCACCCCGCTTGAAACAAATCCGAACATTGCATTTGTCTTCCTAACTGCCAAACGAACTTGTGTGTTAATCTGAAGAGAAACCCTGAATGAGGACTCCCAAATTCCTTCATGCTTCAGACTTCTGAAACCTTTCCCCATTTATAAGACAGTGTATGCCTCTTCTTCCTACTAAAGTGCATAACCTCACACTTTCCCACATTGTATTCCATCTGTCACTTCTTCGCCCACTCACCTAGCCTGTCCAAGTCTTTCTGTAGCCTCCCTGCTTCCTCAGTACTACCTATCTTTGTGTCATCTGAAAACTTAGCAACAATGCCCTCAGTTCCTTCATCCAGATCGTTAATGAAAACGTGAATAGTTGTGGTCCGAACAACGACTCCTGTGGAATTCTACTAGTCACCAGTTACTATCTAAGGCCTGCTTTCTGTCATTCCTCTATCCATGCAAGTACCTTGCCCCTAACACCATTGGCTCTATTGTTATTTAGCAACTTCCTATATAGCACCTTATCAAAGCCCTTCTAGAAACTGAAATAGATCAAGTCCTCTGGCTCTCCTGTTTTTAACTTGTTTATTATCTTGTCAAAGAATTCTAACAGATTTGTCAGGTGTGATCTCCCCTAGATGAAACCATGCTGACTCTGTCCTATTTTACAATATTGTCCACAATCTCAACCTTAATAATCAAAGAACAAAGAACATTACAGCACAGGAACAGGCCCTTTGGCCTACCAGGTCTGCGCAGATCCAGATCCTCTATCTAAACCTGCCACCTATTTTCTAAGGATCTGTATCCCTCTGCTCCCTGACCATTCATGTATCTGTCTAGATACAGCTTAAATTGACTATGTAATCTTATTAATGATAAGGTCAGGCTAATCAGCCTATAGGTTCCTGCCTTCTGCCTCTTTCTCTTCTTAAATAGGAGTGTTACAGTAGCTCTTTTCTCCCCAGCCCTCTGGCACCCTCCTTGACTCCAGTGATTCGTGAAAGATCACCAGCAATGCCCTTACAATCTCCTCAGCTATCGTCTTCAGGACTCTGGGGTGTAGTCCATTTGGTCAAGGTGAATTATCCACCTTCAGACCTTTCAGCTTCCCCAGCACCTTCTCCTTAGTGATGACCACAACATTTACCTCTGACTCCTGATACTCATGAAGTTCTGGGATGTTGCTACTCTCTTCCACCATGATGACTGAGGCAAAGTACCTATTCAGTTCGTCTGCCATTTCTTTGTTTCCTATCACTACTTCTAGTACCTCATTTTCCAGCAGTCCAATGTCCATTACTGCCTCTCTCTTACCTCCTGATATCTAAACAAAAACTTACAATTATTTTTATATTACTAACGAGCTTATTCTCAAATTTCATCTTCTTCCCCCTTATTGCTTCTTGCAATATCCTCTGCTGGTTTTGAAAGGCTTCCTAATCTTCTCGTTTTTCACTAATCTTCACCACATTGGATGACTTTTCTTTTGCTCTTATGCTGTCCTTGACTTCCCTTATCAGTCACGGTTGCCTCGTCCTCTCCTTATTCTGGATCAATGGGGCTGGAAGAGCACAGCAATTCAGGCAGCATCGAGGAGCTCAATGCTGCCTGAATTGCTGTGCTCTTCCAGCACCATTGATCCAGAATCTGGTTTCCATCATCTGCAGTCATTGTTTTTACCTCATTTTTACCTCATCCTCTCTTTAGTATGTTTCTTCCTTCTTGATAGGAATTTCTGTTGTGCCTCTCGAATTACCCCCAGAAACTCCTGGCATTGTTGCTTCACTGTCTTCCCTGCTAGGCTCGCCTTCCAACCAACTCTGACTAGTTCCTCCCTCATGTCTTTGTAGTTTCCTTTACTCAGTTGTAACACCATTACATCTGATTCCAGCTTCTCCCTCTTAGACTGCAGGGTGAATTCTATCATACCATGGTCACTGCTCCCTAGGGATTCCTCCACCTTAAGCTCCCTGATCAAATCTGCCTCATTACACATCATCCAATCCTGAATTGCCTGTGCCTGAGTGGGATCTGCCACAAACTTCTCCTATTCAGCCTCTCCCATTAGCTCAAGCCCCCCAACCCTGATTCCTGATGAAGGGCTTATGCCCGAAACGTTGATTCTCCTGCTCCTCAGATGCTGCCTGACTGGCTGTGCTTTTCCAGCACCACACTCTTGACCCCAACCCTGGCAACATCCTTGTAAATCCTTTCTGAACCTTTTCAAGTTTCACAACATCATTCCAGTAGGAGGGAAGCAAGAACTGCACGCAAAATTCGAAAAGTGGCCAAACCAATGTCTTGTACAGCCGCAACGTCACCTCCCAACATCTCACATTAAAGAAGCTGAAAAAAGTCTTCAACCTATTGGCAATTGCAAAGACTGAGGCTCATGTACACCTGACCTCCGGGTCCCTAACCTGTCTCAATCACAGTCACACCATCGTTTCTGTGACCAGAGATCTAATTAGAATATTCGAAGGAGGTGTGACACCCTGCGAACAATGAGATGACGACCCAGTGGTATTGTTACTAGACCACTACTGCAGGCACCCAAGTAATATTCCACAGACCCGGGTTCAAATCCCCCATGGCAGTTAGTGGAATTTGAATTTAATAAAACCCTGAAATTCAGAGTTTAATGATGACCATGAAATCATTGCTAATTGTTGGGGAAAAATACACTAACAGGAGATGGGAAGAACATAGCAAGGCAGGCAGCATCAGGAGGTGGAGAAGTCAACATTTCAGGAGTAACTGTTCTTCAGGACTGGGGCTGGAGTAAGAAGAGCTCAAGATAAAGAGGGGGTGGCGGAGGGTTTTGGGTGGGGAGAGGGGCAGCATGGTAAAGTAGTGATAGGTAAACACAGGTAGAGGGTACGGCCTGCTTTATTGATGGGAGGAATGAATCAATTTGGTGGCTGGAAGGGTTAATAAGTAGAATGAAAGGGAGGAGGAGGGGCTGGACAGGGAGTCAGGTGGATAGGAAGGGAGGTTATTTGAAATTGGAAGTTTTCCAGGCGGAAGATGAGGTGTTGTACCTCAGTGAGTCGTTCCCTAAGTTTACGTTTGGTCTCACTGATGTAGAGAAGACCACATTGGAAGCACCGGATACAGTAAACTCAGTTGGAGGAGAGGTAGGTGAACCTCTATCTCACCTGGAAGGACTGTTTGGGGCCCTGGATGGAGATAAGGGGGGTGGTGTGCTGGCAGGTTTTGTACCTTTTACAGTTGCAGGGGAAGGAACCCGGGGCTTCAGCAGGGAGTATGGCATGAACCAAGGAATGATGAAGGGAGCGGTCCTTGCAGAAGGCAGAAACACCCACCAGCTACACTTATGTTCTTTCAGGAAGGAAGCTACTGTCAGGTCGTCACATGACTCCAGACCCACAGGATTATGGTTGATTCTTAACAGTATTTAACTTAACAATTAGGGATGGGAAATTAATGCTGGTCTGGTCAGTGACACCCACGTCCGAAGAACAAAAATGAAAAAACTTCCTGAATAAAGTGGCCAGTAAGCATTCCTCTCCTGGATACATCACAGTGTCTGTAGTTCACCCTCCAACCTATAAACTCTGAACTGAAGCTGATCAAGCTATGGCAGATATGTTTACCCTGGATCACCTGGGCATCCAGGAACTCCCACTTGTTCTTTATTCACTTGTGGGATTTGAGCAATGCTGACTTGGCCAGCATTTATTGCCTTGTCCCTAGTTGCTCTTGGGAAATGGTGGTGCCTTCTTGAACTGCTCCTGTCCACATGCTATAGGTAGACCCACAATGCTACTCGGGAGGGAATACCAGGGACATCCTGCAAATACATCTCCCAATTTCATTGTGCTTGAATTAAGTAATGTATTTAGTATTTGGTTAATTAACTTTTAAATAAATTAATATCCCTTCTCGCCACGACTCACTGTACTAATTAATATCTTAGAATTCAATAAATTTTACCACTTAAGAATTATATAAATAATGGAAACATTAGATTCTTACTTCCCTTTTGCAATAGGCTTGAGGTTTCCATGATGCTGCTAATTGCCTGTCTTGGGGTCCACTGATTGCTGTTCTATTTTGAATTCCCATTTGAATGCTTCGATTGAATTTGTTCCCACCATAGGCTCAAGCAGTGCACTGTTGACCTTGACCACACACTGCATGATAAAAGATTTCCCTCATGCTGATTTTGTTTCTTTTGCCAAATAATATAAATCTATGCCCTCTCATTTACAAGCGTGGGCAGTTTTTCCTTATCTATTCTCTGTCCATCATTGTGAATGCCTCCATCCAACCTCATCTCAGGCCTCTCTTTGTCAAGGAAGCTCCTCATGCCCAGGAATGTGTTAATAGATTCTGATTCAATCTACCTGCACTCATTAATTATTTGTTCCATTTATCCAGACTGCATTGGAGTGGAGCATCCCACTGCATACACTGCTCTTCACAAATATTCACAGAACTTTAAATAATTTTGTCCATACTATTGCTGGAAATACAATTTAATACAATGAAGGCAAGAAAAGGCTTCTTGGATGTTGATGAACAATTGAACAAACATTCCGTGAACAAATGAATGTAAAGGTTTGGAAAATAAACAAAGGATGAGAAGATTGAAGTGGACAGGATGAATTAATTATGTCAATGCTGGAACGGAGTAGGAAATATTAGATTAAGAAAAGAAGTTTATTTAC
This sequence comes from Chiloscyllium plagiosum, assembly GCF_037043375.1. NCBI lineage: Eukaryota > Metazoa > Chordata > Chondrichthyes > Orectolobiformes > Hemiscylliidae > Chiloscyllium > Chiloscyllium plagiosum. The sequence goes on from NW_028270146.1 coordinate 22,566,398, forward strand.
TTTTAATTTTAAATCTGAGATAGATACTTTTTTTTCAGCAAAGGTATTAAGGGACAAATGCAGATATATAGAGTTCGGTCACTAAACAACCATGATCTCATTGAACAGTGGAACAGGATTGTGGTTTGAATGGCCTACTCCTGTTCTTCTGTTTCTGTGTAAGCAGGACTTTTCTTTAAAGACTGACAAATGTTAGATCTCCAACTTAAAATAACAGCTCTCCACCACCTTCATGACGTCAACTAGAGATAGGCATTAAATGCTGGCCAGCCAGCGAAGCCTGCATCCCACAAATGAAATAAAATAAAAAGTACATAAGTCCCATGCAAGTCACATTTCCAATTGTACACTTTCCTGGTAAGGTTAACAAGGAATGCCAGGAGAGAATACTTACACTGTTAATTATGGACGTACTTCAAATTCTGCATAAAACCTACTTCTTCCACCGTACCTTTGATCATGCAGCTTAAAGTCTCCTCTCAGAGCTTGCTGTCAGCTCTGTAAAGCATCTTGGAATATTTCACTTTATTTAAAGGGACTATTATTATCAATAAAAGTTTTTTTGATTAAAGTTTTGCAGCATGTTAGTGGGCAATTAATCTGCAAATGCTGAAACCTCATGAAAATTACGGAGACATTAAGGGTGAGATGCAGTTTTCGCAAAACTCGTGCTGAAATGTTGCAAATCATCCGACAAATTGGGGCAATTTGCAATTGACAGGGTGTATCTTTTTCACCATTGGCTCATTTGCATGTACAGTTCATACACCATTATTTTTTCTCAGCAAATTCTGGCAATTATTTTGACAAGAGTCAGAGAGTGATAGAAATGTACAACACAGAAACAGACCCTTCAGTCCAACTTGTCCAGCTCGACCAGATATCCTAATCTAATCTAGTCCCATTTGGACAATGTTCCCCTAAACCCTTCCTATTCATAAACCCATCCAGATGCCTTTTAAATGCTGCAATTGTACCAGCCTCCACCAGTTCCTCTGGCAGCTCATTCCATACACGCACCACCCTCTGTGCTGTGGTTCTGTTCGCCGAGCTGGAAGTTTTTGTTGCAAACGTTTCGTCCCCTGGCTAGGCGACATCATCAGTGCTTGGGAGCCTCCTGCGAAGCGCTTCTTTGATGTTTCCTCCGGTGTTTATAGTGGTCTGTCCCTGCCGCTTCCGGTTGTCAGTTTCAGCTGTCCGCTGTAGTGGTTGGTATATATACCAACCACTACAGCGGACAGCTGAAACTGAAAACCGGAAGCGGCAGGGACAGACCACTATAAACACCGGAGGAAACATCAAAGAAGCGCTTCGCAGGAGGCTCCCAAGCACTGATGATGTCGCCTAGCCAGGGGACGAAACGTTTGCAACAAAAACTTCCAGCTCGGCGAACAGAACCACAACAACGAGCACCCGAGCTACAAATCTTCACACAAACTTTGACCACCCTCTGTGTCAAAAGGTTGCCCCTGAGGTCCCTTTTAAATTTTTCGCCTCTCACCCTCAACCTATGTCCTCTAGATCTGGACTCCCCCATCCCAGGGAAAACACCTTGTGTATTTATCCATGCCCTCATGAGATTATAAACCTCTATAAGGTGATCCCTCAGCCTCCAACTCTCCAGGGAAAACAGCCCCAACCTGTTCAGCCTCTCCCTGTAGCTCAAATCCTCCAACCCTGACAACATCCTTGTAAATCTTTTCTGAATCTTTTCAAGTTTCATAACACCTTTCCTATAAGAGGGAGACTAGAATTGCACACAATATTCCAAAAGTGGCTAACCAATGTCCTGTACAGCTGCAACATGACCACCCAACTCCTGTACTCAGTGCTCTGACCAATAAACGAAAGCATACCAAATGCCTTCTTCACTATCCTATCTACCTGCAACTCCACTTTCAAGGGACTATGAACTTGCACTCTAAGGTCTCTTTATTCAGCGACACTCCCCAGGTGTATAAATCCATTAAGTGTATAAATCCTGCCCTGATTTGCCTTTTCAAAATGTAGCACTTCACATTTATCTAAATTAAACTCCATCTGCCACTCCTCAGCCCATTGGTTCATCTGATCAAGGTCCTGTTGTAATCTGAGGTAACCCTCTTCACTATCCACTACACCTTCAATTTTGATGTCATCTGCAAACTTACTAATTATTACCTCCTATTATTCACAATCAAATCATTTATATAAATGACAAAAAACAGTGGTCTCTGCACTGATCCTTGTGGCACATCACTGGTCACAGGCCTCCAGTCTGAAAAAACAACCCTCCACCACCACCCTCTGTTTTCTACCTTGGAGCCAGTTCTGTATCCAAATGGTTACTAGTTCTCCCTGTATTCCATGAGATCCAACCTTGCAAACAGTCTACCATGAGAAACCTGGTCGAATGCTTTACTGAAGTCCACATAGATCACATCCACCACTCTGCCCTCATCAATCCTCTTCATTTGTTCTTCAAAAAAAACTCAAGCAGGTTAGTGAGACATGATTTCCCGTGCTCAAACCCATGTTGACTATCCTTAATCAGTCCTTGCCTTTCAAAATATATGTACATCCTGTCGCTCAGGATTCCTTCCAACAACCTGCCCATCACCAATATCTGGCTCACCGGTCTATAGTTCCCTGGCTTTTCCTTAACACCTTTCTAAAAAAGTGGCACCACATTAGCCAACCTTCAGTCTTCCTGCACCTCATCCATGACTATCGATGATACAAATATCTCAGCAAGGGGCCCAGCAATCACTTCCCTAGCTTCCCACAGAGTTCTAGGCTACACCTGATCTGATCCTGGGGATGTATCCACCTTTAAGATATCCAGCACCTCCTCCTCTGTAATATGGACATTTTTCAAGATGTCACCATCTATTTCCCTACATTCTATATCTTTCAAATCCTTCTCCACAGTAAACACTGATGCAAAATACTAATTTAGTATCTCCACCATCTCTTCTGGCTCCACACAGAGGCTGCCTTGCTGATCTTTGAGGGGCCTTTTCTCTCCCTAGATATCCTTTTGTCCTTAATGTATTTATATAATCCCTTTGGACTCTCCTTAACCCTATTTGCCAAAGCCATTTCATGTCCCGTATTTGCCCTCCTGATTTTCCTCTTAAATGTACTCCTACTGCCTTCATACTCTTCTAAGGATTCACTCAATCTCTGCTGTCTATACCTGGCATACGCTTCACATTTTTTTCTTAACCAAAACCTCAATTTCTCCAGTCATCCAGCATTCCCAACACCTACCAGCCTTGCCCTTCACCCTAACAGGAATGTACTGTCTCTGGACTCTTGTTCTCTCATTTTTGGCTTCCCATTTTTTAGATGTCCCTTTACCTGCAAACATCTGCCCCCAATCAACTTTGAAAGTTCTGGCCCAATACCCTCAATATTGATCCTCCTACAATTTACAACTTCAACTAAAGTATACACAGGGTATGGGTTTCATGTAGGAGACGTACCAGCTTACAAACTGGTGAGAGTCCCATGTCAACTGTTTTTGTGAAGACCTGCCATATTACTGCCAATCACACAACTAAATGGGCAGTGATGGACCTTCTAAAGGATATAGGGACCCAGAGGCAAAGATCCCACCTGCTGATAGCTACCAGAAAAACCAAAGACTAGTTAATCATCATTGCTCAGCAGCACTACTGCAGAATGGTGGCCAATGCCGATAATATTCCCAGCTGAGACCAAGACTGCTGAAGGCTTTGGGCACAGGAGTACCACCAGAGGGTGGGGGTCATGGGGAACCTAGATGAGGTTTTGTTTCAATTCATTCAAAGGATGAGGGTGCCGCTAGCCAAGCCAGCATTTATTGTCCATCCCTAATTGCCCAGAGGCCAGTTAAGAATCAACCACATTGCTGTGGCTCTGGAGTCACGTGTCGGCCAGACCAAGTAAGGATGGCAGTTTTCACCCCTAAAGGGAACCAGATGGGTTTTTCAAATAATCGATAATGGATTCATGGTTATCATTAGACTCTTAATTCTAGATTTTGCTGAGTTCAAAGTACACCATTTGCCATGGTGGTATTCAAACTCATTTCCCCAGATCATTACCTGGGTCTCTGGATTAACAGCTGAAAATGTGTTGCTGGAAAAGCGCAGCAGGTCAGGCAGCATCCAGGGAACAGGAAAATCAACGTTTCGGGCATAAGCCCTTCTTCAGGAAGGGCTTATGCCCGAAACGTCGATTCTCCTGTTCCCTGGATGCTGCCTGACCTGCTGTGCTTTTCCAGCAACACATTTTCAGCTCTGATCTCCAGCATCTGCAGACCTCACTTTCTCCTTCTTTGGATTAACAGTCTAGCGATAATGCCACTAGGCCAGTGACCAGGCACTGAGTGCCTCCGAAATGGGGAACTACCCCCTCGAAACTCAACAGTAAATCGATGAAGATTTGCTATTCAGAATTCTTGTATGGTGCGTTTTTAACTGGGTAAATATTAGTGGTGATGGGAGAGCCCTTAAATAGACCAGAAATTGCATAACTGGGGCAGAAGGAGGAAAGTGGATGGTGCTGAGCCTTCACTCTAATGCCTTATAAACTGCGGCCTGTCATCAAACTCCGCACAGCAGAGATTACGTTTCACCCAGAGTTAATATTTGTTTCCAACAAGTGCCTCTGAGAGGTGGAAGACTGCTGCTTTCAATCTGGTAATTTGCAACAGCAAGAACAGATATGTACAGACTGAAAACTAGAACATCCACTCATGATCAGGTTAAAGGGTGCTGGCACATTGATCATTGGGACATAGCCAAGAGACAATGAGAAAGAATGAGAGGAATGGAAGGACAGCATGGAGTAGAGGCAAAGAAACAAAGAGAGAATGTGATAGTGTCCAAGGAAAGATGAAGGCAGACTGGGGGGAAAGTAATCTTCAAAGGTTAGGTTGATGAGGGAGAATGTAAATGTTAAAGTAAAAAGTATGGAAGCGAAGGAAATCTGTGAAACAACAGGCGGCTTTTTCTTTTTTTAATATGAGCTCAAAAATAATATATCATGTAATTGATAGCCACTTCCAATTGGAATGATAATTAAATAAGTTTGGTTGCAGGTTCTGAATGAATATGTTGAAGTATTTTATCGATAAGTTTTTTTAACACATCGATTTCTTATATTGGGCACGTTATGAATAGGGAATTATAAATTCCAGCTATTGAGAAAGAAATATTTTGGATGGTTCTGATTCAATTGGCTCCTCTACTTCTTGATAGGCTTTCCTGACTGATCATACAAGTTTAATTCTTTGCTCCTGTGTTTCTTTGAGCCAATTTGCAATTGGAAAAATATGATGTATGGAGTGTGCTGCCAGAAATAAGTATGATACATCGAATTTGCAAGACTGTTAATACAGTGTTGATTTTATATATCGCCACATGTGGGTGTGTGTCACAGGTTTTAAGTCATAATTTGCGTGCCACATTTATACACATATATATTTCATACTTCACATCCGTGAACTGACAAATTACAACTGAATAAATAGGCCACATACCGATCAAAAGATTACAACATTATGTAATCCTCAAACAGGATCAGACAGAATAGATACAGGAAGGATGTTCCCAATGACTGGAGAATCCAGAACCATGGCTCAGAGTTGAAGGATATGGGTTAGACCTTTTGAGACTAACATGAGGAAAGTTTTCTTCACCTCGAGAGTGTGGTGAGCCTGTGGAATTCTCTGTACAGAAAGTGGTTGAGGTCAAAACATTGAGGACTTTCAAGAAAGATGTAGGTATAGATATAAAATTATAGAGTTATTGGAATCCAAATGTCTTTCAAATGTTTTAACTGTACCACTACCTTCTGTAGCAGTTCATTCCACACACTAGCTGTGTAAAAAGGTTCCCCCTCATGTCCTTTTTAAATCTTTCTCTTCTCACCTTAAAAATATTCCCCATAGTTTTGAATTCCACCAAATTAGGGAAAAGACCTTTGTGATTCACTTTATCTCCACCCGTTATGATTTTATAACATTCTGTAAAGTTACTCGTCAACCTCCTACATGCCAGTGAGAAAAGTCCCAGCCTATACAGCCTCTCCATATAACTTTAACTCTCCATTCCCACAACATCCTGGTAAATCTTTTTTTAACCCTTTCCAGTTTAGTATATCCTTCCTGTAGCAGGGCAACCAGAACTATGTCCAGAAGAGGCCTCACCAACGTCCTGTACAACCTCAACATAATGTCCCAATTCCTATATTCAGTTCTTTGGATTTAAGAGATCAAAGGGTATGAAGTGATAATGGGAACAGGACATTATGTTGGATGAGCCGTCATTATTATATCGAATGGTAGAGGAAGCTCGAAGGGCTGAGTAGCCAACTCCTACTTCTATATTCTATATCACTATGTTTCTGTAGCAACACTGCCCTGCTTTTATAATTCATACCCTCACCAGGAAGTATCAACATTTTGATTGTCTTTCTCATTACTTGCTGTACCTGCATACTCACTTTTAGCGATTCAGGTATTAGGATACACTGGTCCTTCTGAGACATAAAGTTTTGCAATCTCTCCCCATTCATATGACATACTGCTTTTTGATTTCTCCTGACAAAGTGGACAAGTTCACATTTCTGGTTCACATGTGAAATGACCTGCCAGAGGATGTTGTAGATGCAGGTACAGTTACAAAATTTGAAATACATTTGGACAGGTGCATGAATTGGAAAGGTTTAGAGTGGTATGGGCCAAATATAGGCAAATAGGGCTAGCTTAGTTTGGGAAACTTAGTTGGCATGGACTGGTTGGAGTGAAGGATCTGTTTCAGTGCTTTAGGACACTATGACTCTGACTCTATCAATGATTTTCTAAAACAAATATAGCAATCAGCAAAAACAACCAATACATACCGAAGAAAAGGAAAACCTATGAACTTTTTATTAAATCCTCAGCAAGGTGATAGAGATTATTGTTAGGGAATTTTCATCACCTGAAATCAGCATCAACTACTGTCAGGTAAGTACAGTATTTGGAGAAGGAGACAGAGAATAAAAGTTGCTCAGTTCTGCCCTAACCATTTGCTTCCTAGTGACATGGCTGCAAGGACATCAGGGCTGGGAATTAAATATCCAAAGATGCATGCCCTATTGAAAGAACAGGCAGATGGGCATGGGGGCAGGATTGCATTGTTAGTAATGAATTAAATTAAATTGATAGCCAGAAGTGATATCGAGTCTGTTTGGGTAGAGTGGAGGGGCTGCAAAGGATAAGGGAGGACAATAATGGGAGTTGTATACAGGCCTCCTAATCAGGATGTAGGGAAGAAAATAAAACAGGAGACAGAAAACGGAACTAAGAAAGGCACTATTACAATAATCATGGTGGGGTCTTCAATATAGAAATGGACTAGGAAAATCAGGTTGATAGTGGATCTCCAAGAAAAGGAATTCACAGAATGTCTACGGGATTTATTTTTGGATCAGCTTGAGGTATAGCCAACAAAGGAACAGCTAATTCAGAATTTGATGGTGTGTAGTGAGGCAAACTTGACTAGGGAGCTTAAGGTGAAAGAACCCCTTGGGGCAGTGAACATAATATGACAGAATTTAACTTGCAGTTTGAGAGGAAGAAGTTGGAATCAGGTGTAACGCATTACAATTGAATAAAGAGAACTACACAGCCTCACAGTAGGTGTACAGCCTTTTATAATTGAGATGATAAGGAATTCTTTCAGCCAGAGGGTGGTGAATCTTTGGAACTCATTGCCACAGACAGCTGTGAAGGCCAAGTCATTGAGTGTACTTAAGACAGAGATAGACAGATTATTGATTGTTAAGAGGTTTGAGGATTACAAGGAGGAGCCTGGAGAATGGGATTGAGAAATATATTAGAATTAGAATTAGATTTTTATTGTCTCATGTACTCAAACATAGAAGTACATGAGTACAGTGGAAAGTGTACAATGCTGCCATTCCCTGCACCATCTTAGGTAAAAAGGTACCTAGGTATAAAATCTTAAGTACAAAGTATAACAATAAAGAAACATTAACATTACTGTCCCTCTTAGTACAAAATAGAAAAATAAAGAAGTAAAGTTAAAAGTTAAACATTAATGTCTTACTTTGTATTAAGTAGAAAAATAAAGAATTAAAGTTAAAAGTTCAACAGTCTTTCTTATGTGCTTAGCCCTGCTGGGCTTGCACTCCCTACAAGTGCTCGATCTCCACCACTTTGGCCCCATCTCCAGGAGACCTCGGGCTGCCTGCTCTCATCAGTGCAAATACCAGGCAGACCTCCCTCACCAATGTGTTGGACTCACTCCTCTGATGTTGGAATCAATCTCCGACTGTCAAAGTCCCAATCCAGGCATGATCGGCCATGATCAAATAGTGGAGTGGACTCAGTAGGCTGAATGGCCTAATTCTGCTCCTATAATCTATTGGTCTTAGAATAGAATCCCTACAATGGGATTTTGGAAACTGCACAATGTATTCCAGATATGACCCATCCAATGCCCATTTGGCCTATGTATAACTACAATAAGACTTCTTTAAATGTTACACTCCAAAGCCTTTTTTGGTAGCATAAGCGTACACACCATTTGCCTTCCTGACTGTTTGCTGTACTTGCATGCAACTTTCTATGATTCTTGCTGAAATGCATCCAAGCTCATCTACGGAATTATTTCCTAAACTCTCACCATTCAGAAAAATACTCTGCAACAGTCCAAAGCTCATGCTCCATCGAATCATTGACCGTCATCACATCTCAAACATATACATTTGATAGCTTTTCATCAAATGTTTGTATGGGGCAAGGACACAACCATAAAAGATAGTCTTTTAAATTGATCTTCTTTCGAGTTCAGCTCCACTCTGCCCCAGTCAGATTTCCTGGTGTCAACCAGTGAGAGTTGTCAAGCTTGAGAAGCCGTGTTGACCCAGTTATGTTGCACCTTTAACATTGCAAGCTTTTGACAACAACATAGAGTCATAGAGATACACAGCGTAGGAACAGGACCTTTGGTCCAACTTGTCCACACCAACCAGGCATCCTAAACTGAACTTGTCCCATTTGCCTGCATTCGGCAAATGATCCTCTAAAACTTTCCTGTCAAAATGTCTTTTAAATGTCATAATTGTACCTGCCTCTACCATTTACTGAGACAGCTCATTACATACACACACCACCAAGCCCAACTACATGCAATTGAGATATCTCATGAGCAGGTCAACAATTAGGGGCTTCACTCCAAACATCTTAAGCATTTGCATAAACAAGTATCTTGATGATGAGAGAGCCTCGAAGAATTGAAGAAGTTTGTACTTATTAGAGCTTCAAGGATGAAACCTATCCTGCTAAGTTCATGCCTCATATATGAAGTTAGATATGTGAATGTGCAATTTCCTGTTTATGCCCAATAAGATTGTGCCTTTGAACATAATTTCAGAAACATGCCAAGCTAAGAAATATAAAATAGGTTCCTAACCATGAAGGTTAGGAAAGCCAACCAATCTGCAAAGCTCTGCTAACTTCATAGCAAAGCTTTAGTCTGACATTGGAAAACTGAATTATTGCCTCCTGTTCCCGTGGCCAACTTTCTAAAATCTCTGAGCATACTGAGAAAATTCTGCCTGAAATCCATTACTAGTCTACTGACATATTCCCTTTGCTTTTAGTTGCCTAGTATATATGTGGATTAATATCCAGCAGCATTTTAGCATTAACCCTTTCTTATATGACCCTCCACTTTCCTGATTTATACTCAGTCTAATATTAGAATAGTAGTAAAATATGGGCCATCAACTTTCAACTTGCATCATCTGAATGTTAATATTTAGGACTTAAGACAATAAGCCATCAAATTCAGCCAAACTCAACATGTGAAAAGCAAAGGCAATCTGAGCTAAAACGAACATTTTCTCAATCAGGCATTGTAACTCAGTCATGCATGTAGAAACCTCAATTGTTACTTTTGATTTCCAAACGTCTGGAAGTTTCACATACTGAAATGAAAATCATATCCATATAAAAGAACAATGATGCCAGACATGGGAACACACAAGTGACGTGTATTTCAGGAAAACAGTTTTTTGTGAAAGGGGAAGAAATAACATGGATTGGTAACACAAGAACTGAAATCAATCTCCCTGTTTCATGTCCAATGACTCAAAAGCTGGTCCTGGTGATAAAACAGAGGAACTGAGAATTCTGCAATCCTTACTACTGCTAAGGATACCAGACATTAACTAAATAGCAGTGGTCTCGGGTTCAGTTATAACAATAAGGACTCGTAAGCACTTTTGAAACTTTGCGTTCTAGAACTTCCTGCAAAGGTAGACAGTGTTTTCTTTTAAAATATTTTACCTGAGTTTATCTGTTATATATTACATTTTATTATTTTTCTCAAAATAAGTAAATAATAAAATTCCACTTCATTTCATTCAAGAAAACTTTGCATTTGACAGCTTAGTTTTGATTAGTATTATATTTCAATAGAAATCTGACATAGATGTATGCTATAAGAAAAATGTTTGACTGAGGTGTTTGAAAGAGATCTGATTTACCCCTCGTCACCTGGTTCTGGAACTATACAACAACAACTGTTGAAGAACTACGACAAGTCGCATTAATATTTTCTGCCCCTTGCTGTTTCTTTGCTCCACAGAAAAACCATTTGGTTCTTGATTTTCTGATCTGAAATTCTTTATCTCTAAAGTCTTTATCCTATTCTTTATTATCAGGGCTATTCCTCCTTCATTTCTGCTCTTTCCACTTCTTTTAATTGCTAAATTTCATAAAATATTTAGTGGGCATTTTGCAAACACATCTGTAACGATAATCACATTAAACCTATTCATTTCTGAGCCAGTAGCTTCTCTAAGTTGTTGTGATTTTGAATATAGCCCCTTTAGCATGGACTGTTACTGATATTGTTTTGTGAAATTACTTTAGTCATTAATACCTTTTACTCTCACTGTCCCTCCTTGATCCACATACTTCCTTCGCAGCTTTCAAAGTCATCCTTTTCCTGATCTTCCAGCGGCTTATTTCACCAGGGAACTGGTTAAAGCCCAGTTTAACTGGAGCCCATTTCCACAGAACAGCTCTCCCTCACCCCCAGTGCTTCTAGTCAGTGGCACATGAAACTACTGCCTCCCACATCAATCCTTTAGCCACACATTCATGTTCCAATCCGCTTTTTTTTTCCCTCTCTGTCAATGGGCACACAGCTAAAGTATCAATTCTGGGATTAGAAATTTTGAGTGCTACTTTACAATTTAACATCCTTCCCAATCTATCGATGTTGGTGATCCTTTCAAGAGCCACAACTGGATCCAATCCTCTTTCACTCCAGACTGTTCTCCAAACACAAAGAGAGGCTTTTGCCGTCAGTACTAAGCAGGTTTTGGACTGCTCGGTAGTGACTGAAAGGAATGGTGTTCACTCTGAGAGGTGTGGTGTTCCCTATCACAGCCACACTCCTTCACTTCCTTACTTGAATGGCCTCCTGCACAGTGGCCAATTTGTCCATCCACATCCACTTCACAGACACCTCTCACCTATTGATCAAAGTAAAGGGCTGGGTCACTCCATAACTATTCCTGGTGCCAATACTTGCCTGACAAAGCCCATGCACAGTACATGTGCCACATATTTAATGGTTTAGCATGTGTCTGGAGTATTCTTTGCCAAGTCAGTTCACACACACACACACACAGGCGCACACACACACGTTGAACTATGTCATAGTATGAGGGATACAAATGATGTAGGAACGTAGAAAGTAGGAGTAGGCCATTCAGCCCTTCAAGCCCTTCAAGCCTGTCCCATCATTCAGTATGATCATGCCTGCTCATCCAACTCAGTGCCATGTTCCTGTTTTATCCCCACACCCTCTGAACATAGATTTAATGTGATTGTTGTTACAGATTCATTGCAAAATGACTAATAAATATTTTATGATATTTTGTATTTAAAAGAAGTAGGCAGAACAGAAATGAAGGAAGAATAACCCTGATACTAAAGAATAGGATAAAGACCTTAAAATCATATCAAACTCCTACTTGAAAGCATTCAAAGTGTTCAGGTAATTCTTCCCTTCCTTAAGGTGCCAGAATATCTGCAGCTCATTCTCCAACTCTATGATGCTGAACTGAGCTGGCTGCAGGCAATATGTGAGGATGCAGTTGTCCATTATCACAAACTTCAACATGGTGTACCGATGGCATTGTGCCTGGCCTGCTGTGCCTGTGTTACTCTGTGTATTCCCTTACTTATTTAGTTAATTGTTCAATTGAATCAACTATTTTAATTTCAGTTAAGTAATTGATTTTATCTAGTTTAAGCTTATAATTGAGAAAGGTTATAGCAAGTTGCAGTTTCCCCGTTTAGAGACAAAAGTGAAACAGGAGGTCAATGGAAATTGAAAACCAGCAACTTTTTCTTTCTCTGAATTGAGTTCCCACTTGCACCACATTTTGGGCTTTAGGAATATGTAAATGAAGCACACTTTCATGATCACACTTTGTTCCGTATTGTGCTCTTAAAACCAGCAGCAGAAAAGATTTCCATCCTATCAGCCTGGGCTGGAACTGAAACAGGGCCCCTATAAGGTCAGAGTTTAAGCTACCGTCACACAGTTCCTCTCTAATCATTGTGTGTAAGCCAATCTTAACAATGAAACAACAGGAAGGTGTCAGAACCTCAAATTTCAGAAATCATTAATGGGGCTTGGAAGCTAAATAATAATTTATTCCACTTTGGAACAAAACCATCAAGACAATACTGTGATTTGGTTTTTACTCACTTTGTACAGGCTAGATTTAAAGATCTGAAGCCATTTATTAGATTCAGCACATTCTCTCTAAATCTGATCAACAATAAACGCTGTCATTCATTGTTACAGTCCACAATGGGAGCATAAGACATCTGCTGTTACATGCTCCTCAGTTGTCCTTTTCTCCACCCTGTAGCATTCTTTCCCCAAACTGTCACATTTCCATTAAATTCAGAGATCCACTTGGTTATCAAACTTATATTTGAGGTACACAAATTTAATTCAATGTTATTCAATCACCAAAATAATTGTTGATCAGTACATTATTTACTTGCAGGAAATAATCAAAAATAATGTCACTGTCTCAGAACATAATCTCTCATATAATCTTTTCCAAATCCTTTCAACATGTGTGTGTCCCTCACCCTCTCAGTGCCTTTCAACTCTCCAAGTGTAACAACAAATCTTCTGAGCAATGACACAGGATAGATATGAAAGGTTAATACATCTCAGTTATAACTAAGACATTGCGTGGTGTTTTGCCAAATTGTTACCTTATGCTTATTGAAAAATATTAAAACGCAACAGACGTCAGTGTTCAAACATCAAGATATGCTATACCACAACTAACTTGAAATGACCTCAGCATGTCTTATTTACTCCCTGCAGCATTTTACTTTTTGACATCACAGGGCAAGCAAAGCTAAAGGCATCTCCATTCCAAAGAACTAGCTTTGTAAACGGGCAGTTATAATATTCCTGCCTTGATAAAAGATTGTATCCTTTCACATTGAATAATGCTATGGGTGATTAAATGATTACAGCTTCAATCCATCCGTCCAACTCGTCCAAGCCAACCAGGTATCCTAAATTAAATCAGTCTCATTTGCCAGCATTTGGCCCATATCCCTCTAAACCCTTCCTATTCATATACCCAACCAGATGCCTTTTAAATTTGTAATTGCACACATTTCCACCACTTGTGGCAGCTCATTTCATACACATACCACCCTCTGCATGGAAAAGGTTGCCTTAGGTCCCTTTTCTATCTATCTTCTCTCACCTTAAACTCATGCCCTCCAGTTTTGGAGTCCCCCACCCTGAGAAAAAGACCTTGACTAATCACCTTATCTACACCCCTGATGATTTTATAAACCTCTATAAGGTCATCCTTCAGCATCCAACACTCCAGGGAAAATAGCCCCAGCTTATTCAGCCTGTCCCTGTAGCTCAAACCCTCCAACTCTGGCAAAAGATTTGTAAATCTTTTCTGCAACCGTTCAAGTTTAACAAATCTTTCCGATAGTGACGAGACCAGAATTGAACATATTATTAAAACTATCAATAATCGAACGCATTTAAGAAACACAGAGAATGCTCGAGAAATGCTGCAGATCTGGCAGCATTTGTGGAGACAAAAAAAAGTGAACAATTTGAGTCCAATATGAACTAAGTTCTGAAGAAGGATAGACAATAGACAATAGACAATAGGTGCAGGAGTAGGGCATTCAGCCCTTCGAGCCTGGACCGCCATTCAATATAATCATGGCTGATCATTCCTAATCAGTATCCTGTTCCTGCCTTATCTCCATAACCCTTGATTCCACTATCTTTGAGAGCTCTATCCAACTCTTTCTTAAATGAATCCAGAGACTAGGCCTCCACTGCCCTCTGGGGCAGACCATTCCACACAGCCACCACTCTCTGGGTGAAGAAGTTTCTCCTGAGCTCTGTCCTAAATGGTCTACCCCGTATTTTTAAGCTGTGTCCTCTGGTTCGGCACTCACCCATCAGTGGAAATATGTTTCCTACTGCCAGAGTGTCCAATCCTTTCATAATCTTATACGTCTCAATCGGATCCCCTCTCAATCTTCGAAACTCAAGGGTATACAAGCCCAGTCGCTTCAGTCTTTCAGTGTAAGGTAATCCTGCCATTCCAGGAATTGACCTCGTTCCAGGAATTGAATCTACGCTGCACTCCCTCAATAGCCAGAATGTCTTTTCTCAAATTTGGAGACCTGAACTGCACACTGTACTCCAGGCGTGGTCTCACCAGGGCCCTGTACAGCTGCAGAAGCACCTCTTTGCTTCTATACTCAATTCCTCTTGTTATGAAGGCCAGCATGTTATTAGCCTTCTTCACTACCTGCTGTACCTGCATGCTTGCCTTCATTGACTAGTGTACAAGAACACCCAGATCTCTCTGTACTGCCCCTTTACATAAATTGATTCCATTGAGGTAGTAGTCTGCCTTCCTGTTCTTGCCACCAAAGTGGATAACCATACATTTATCCACATTAAACTGCATCTGCCATGCATCTGCCCACTCACTTAACTTGTCCAGGTCACCCTGTAATCTCCTAACATCCTCATCACATTTCACCCTACCACCCAGCTTTGTATCATCAGCAAATTTGCTAATGTTATTGCTGATACCATCTTCTATATCATTAACATATATTGTAAAAAGCTGCGGTCCCAGCACGGATCCCTGCGGTACCCCACTGGTCACTGCCTGCCATTCCGAAATGGAGCCATTTATCACTATCCTTTGTTTCCTATTAGCCAACCAATTTTCAATCCAATCTAGTACTTTGCCCCCAATACCATGCGCCCTAATTTTACTCACTAACCTCTGTGTGGGACTTTATCAAAAGCTTTCTGAAAGTCCAGGTACACTACATCTACTGGATCTCCCTCGTCCAACTTCAGAGTTACATCCTCAAAAAATTCAAGAAGATTAGTCAAGCATGATTTCCCCTTCATAAATCCATGCTATCCTGTTACTACTATCCAGATGTGCAGTAATTTCATCCTTTATAATAGACTCCAGCATCTTTCCCACCACTGAGGTCAGACTAACTGGTCTATAATTTCCTGCTTTCTCTCGCCCACCTTTCTTAAAAAGTGGTATAACATTAGCCACCCTCCAATCCTCAGGAACCGACCCCAAATCTATTGAACTCTGGAAAATAATCACCAATGCATCCACGATTTCCCGAGCCACCTCCTTCAGTACCCTGGGATGTAGACCATCTGGCCCCGGAGACTTATCAACCTTCAGACCTAACAGTCTCTCCAACACCAAATCCTGGCAAATATAAATTCCCTAAAGTTCCTGTCCTTCAGCACTGTTACCTCAGGGAGATTGCTTGTGTCTTCCCCAGTGAACACAGATCTGAAGTACCCATTTAACTCCTCTGCCATTTCTTTGTTCCTAGTAATATATTCCCCTGTTTCTGTCTTCAAGGCCCCAATTTTTGTCCTAACCAGTTTTTTGCCTTGCACATACTTAAAAAAGCTTTTACTATCCTCCTTTATATTATTGGCCAGTTTACCTTCGTACCTCATTTTTCCTCTGCGTATTTCCTTCTTAGTAATCCTCGGTTGCTCTTTAAAAGCTTCCCAGTCCTCAGTTTTCCCACGTATCTTAGCTATGTTATACTTTTTCTCTTTTAACTTTATATGTTTCTTTACTTCCCTCGTCAGCCACGGCTGCCCATGCCTCCTCCTGGGATCTTTCTTCCTTTTAGGAATGAACTGATCCTGCAACTTCTGCATTATACACAGAAATATCCGCCATTGTTCCTGCACGGTCATCCCTGCTAAGGTATTGCACCATTGAACTTTGGCCAGCTCTTCACTCATAGCTCCATAGTTCCCTTTATTCAACAGAAGTATTGTCACTTCCGACTGTACCCTCTCCCTCTCAAATTGCAGATTGAAGCTTATTGTATTATGGTCACTACTTCCCAATGGCTCCTTCACTTCGAGGTCTCTGACCAATTCTGGTTCGTTACACAATACCAGATCCAGAATTGCCTTCTCCCTGGTCAGCTCCAGCACCAGCTGCTCTAAGAATCCATCTCTGAGGCACTCCACAAAGTCTCTTTCTTGAGGCCCAATACCATCCTGGTTCTCCCAGTCTACCTGCATGTTAAAATCCCCCATAACAACTGTAGTGACATCTTTGCGACAGGCCAATTTCCGCTCCTGATT
The DNA here is from genome assembly GCF_037043375.1 of Chiloscyllium plagiosum. NCBI lineage: Eukaryota > Metazoa > Chordata > Chondrichthyes > Orectolobiformes > Hemiscylliidae > Chiloscyllium > Chiloscyllium plagiosum. The sequence goes on from NW_028270146.1 coordinate 22,583,140, forward strand.
TAACTTACATCCGACATCCAGACTACTGTTTGGGAGCCTGTAGATGACTCCCAAGAGGGTCTTTTTACCCTTAGTATTTCGAAGCTCTATCCACACTGACTCTACATCCCCTGACTCTAGGTCCCCCCGCGCAAGGGACTGAATATCGTCCCTTACCACCAAGGCCACCCCTCTACCCGTCAGTCTGTCCTTATGATAGCACGTGTAGCCTTGAATATTCATTTCCCAGGCCCTGTCCACTTGAAGCCACGTCTCAGTTATCCCCACAATATTGTATCTGCCAATTTCCAAAAGAGCCTCAAGCTCATCCACCTTATGTCTAATGCTTCGTGCATTCGTGTATAGTATTTTTAATTTGTTACTGCTCTCACCCTTCCCATCAACCCTTATTGCACTCAACCTTACAGCATGATGCCTTTCCGAGTTTTCTGCCTCATTGATACAGTTGTCTTTCTTGACTTCTCTTGTTCTAACTTTCCCTTCAATTTCCTTTTTAAACATCCAGCTTGTCCCCTCCCCCCGCTACTTAGTTTAAATGTAGCGGTGTTGCAGTAGAAAACCTGCCTGCCAGAATCTGGTCCCTAACCTATTAAGGTGCAAGCCGTGTCTCTTGTAGAATTTATGCTTACCACAAAATATACCCCAGTGATCCAAGAACTTAAATCCTTGCTTCCTGCACCAGTTCCCCAACCACACGTTCAAGTCCATTATCTCCCTGTTTCTGGCCACAATAGCCCGAGGAACTGGAAGCAAACCGGAGATAACCACCTTGGACGTCCTGCTTTTCAGCCTTCTTCCTAGTTCTCCGAAGTCTCGCTGTAGTATGTTCCTCCTCTTCTTCCTGACATCATTTGTGCTGACATGTACCACCACCTCTGGCTCTTCACCCTCATCCTTGAGGATTTCCTGCACTCTGTCCGCAATGTCTTTCACTCTAGCACCAGGAAGGCAACACACCATCCTTAAATCCCATCTGCTGCCACAAAAACCCCGGTCAGTTCCTCTCACGATGGAGTCCCCTATTACCACGGCTCTGTGCGATGTCCAACTCTTCCGCTCTGCCTCTGCGGCAACTTTTGATTGACAAACTTGGCCGCCTTGCGAACTGGCAGTGTCATCAGTCTCTGTTTCCAAAAGCTTCAACTTGTTCCTGACAGGTACTTCTCCCCGGGTCTCTTGCACCTGTCTCCTCTCCACCTTCCTCATCGTCTGCTCTATTCTGCTCTCTTCTGGCATGATTGGTGTAATAACATCGCTGAAGGTCTTGTCCAGAAAGATCTCGTTCTCTCGGATGAGCCTAAGGTCTTCGAGTTCTTTCGTCAGCGCTGCAATATGCTCGGTCAATTGCTGAATGTGCATACATTTTCCACACATATACGAGCCAGACACACCGGAGTCGTTGACCTCCCACATCAATCACGTAGCGCACTGAACCAGCTGGGCAGTCATGTCTTCACCCTCTTCAACTGTGGTGTAATCAAGTTGAGGGATCACTCAACTTGAACCCTCAATTCCGTTTCTCTCTTCCCAGAAACTGCCAGGTTTAATTGTGTTTCTTCAGCATTTTCTGTGCTTGCCTTTGTTAGTGTGAACTTAAGATATTGACATGACTTTAAAGCCTGGATTTCCATTCATCTCTTTTATCATCTCAACTCAATCTTTCAATTTAGTTCCCTGGTCCAAACTTTTGAAACCTAAATGGGATGTTAACACAGCATGGTCCCATGATACCTCACCATTTTAGCTTGCCAGCATGTTCCTAATTCTTCAGAACACATTGCTATGGGGGTGAAATGGATTCTCCCTTGTAAATGCAAGAAGGGAATCAAGTTTACGAAGGGGCACAGAAATCCCCTTGGACCTAACCAGCTTCTCAAGATGGTCCATCCTGCCCAAGGAACATGACTTATGAATGGAACATGCTTCCCAGCATCAGATCAGCGGAGGGAGGTGGGGGTATGGTTTGGGGGGAGGTATTGGGGGAGTTGTTACATAAGGTGAATGCTCTAAAAGAGTTAACATCAAAGATACGCTAAGTTCCACCAATCTGATAATATCATACAATATTTGAATATAATAGAAGCAGGCCAGCATGAGAATACAGATAGTGATAGACATTTCATCACCATGGTCTTTGTAATTTATGTCATATCAGCACATTCAAATCATACAGTGTGGAAGGATACCATTTAGCCCGTCAAGTCCATACCAACCCCCTGGAGAGCATCCGACCCAAGCACATTCCCTACTCTATCTCCATAATCCTGCATTTCCAATTAATCCACCTAGCTTGCACATCCCTGGACACTTTGGGCAATTTAACATGCCCAATCTATCTAAGCTGCACATCTTTGGACTGTGGGAGGAAACCAAAGCACCAAGAGGAAAACCACACAGACTTGGGGGGAATGTGCAAACACCACACAGACAGTTGCCAAGAGATGGAATCAAACCTGGGTCCCTGGTGCTGTCAGCCAGCAGCGCTAACCACTGAGCCACCATGCTTTCCCAGTGCTTAACAAGTCAATTTAGCTTGTACCAATGACTATTAGAGTCATAGAGATGTACAGCTCGGAAACGGACCCTTCAGTCTAACTCATCCATGCTGACCAGATATTCCAACCTAATCTAGTCCCACCTGCCAGCACCTGGCCCATATCCCTCCAAACCCTTCCTATTCATATACCCATCCAGATGCCTTTTAAATGTTGCAATTGTACCAGCCTCCACCAATTCCTCTGCAGCTCATTCCATACACGTACCAGCCTCTGAGTGTAAAAATTTCCTCTTAGGTCTCTTTTATATCTTTCCCCTCTCACCCTAAACCTATACCCTCCAGTTCTGGACTCCCTGACCCCAGGGAAAAGACTTTGTCTATTTATCCTATTCATGCCCCTCATGATTTTACAAACCTCTATAAGGTCAACCCGCAGCCTCCGACGCTCCAGGGAAAACAGCCCCAACCTGTTGAGCCTCTCCCTGTAGCTCAAATCCTTCAATCCTGACAACATCCCTGTAAATCTTTTCTGAACCCTTTCAAGTTTCACAACATCTTTCCGATAGGAAGAAGACCAGAAATGCACGCAATATTCCAACAGTGGCCTAACCAATGTCCTGTACAGCTGCAACATGACCGCCCAACTCCTGTACTCAATACTCTGACCAATAAAGGAAAGTATACCAAACATCTTCTTCACTATCCTATCTACCTGCGACTTCACTTTCAAGGAGCTATGAACCTGCACTCCAAGGTCTCTTTGTTCAGCAACACTCCTTAGGACCTTACCATTAAGCGTACAAGTCCTGCTAAGATTTGCTTTCCCAAAATGCAGCACCTCGCATTTATCTGAATTAAACTCCACCTGCCACTCCTCAGCCCATTGGCCCATCTAATCAAGATCTTGTTGTAATCTGAGGTAACCTTCTTTGCTGTCCACTGCACCTCCAACTTTGGTGTCATCTGCAGTCTTACTAACTATACCTCTTATGCTCACATCCAAATCATTTATATAAATGATGAAAAGTAGTGGACCCAGCACCAATCCTTGTGGCACTCCACTGGTCACAGGCCTCCAGTCTGAAAAACAACCCTCCACCATCACCCTCTGTCTTCTACCTTTGAGCTAGTTCTGTATCCAAATGGCTACTAGTTCTCCCTGTATTCCATGAAATCTAACCTTGCTCACCAGTCTCCCATGGAGAACCTTGTCGAACGCCTTACTGACGTCCATTTAGATCACATCTACCGCTCTGCACTCATCAATCCTCTTTGTTACTTCTTCAAAAAACTCAATCAAGTTTGTGAGACATGATTTTTCACGCACAAAGCCATGTTGACTATCCCTAATCTGTCCTTGTCTTTCAAAATACATCTATGGCTAATGGTTTTTAAATTTAAGGTCAGGGTGGAATGTATGTCCTGTCCCTCAGGATTCCCTCCAACAACTTGCCCACCACCGACGTCAGGCTCACTGGTCTATAGTTCCCTGGTTTGTCCTTACCACCCTTCTTAAACAGTGGCACCACGTTAGCCAACCTCCAATCTTCCAGCACCTCACCTGTGACTATCGATGATACAAATATCTCAGCAAGAGGCCCAGCAATCACTTCCCTAGCTTCCCATAGAATTCTAGGGTCCACCTGATCAGGTTCTGGGGATTTATCCACTTTTATGCGTTTCAAGGCATCCAGCACTTCCTCCTCTGTAATATGGACACTTTTCAAGATGTCACCATCTATTTCCCTACATTCTATATCTTTCATGTACTTTTCCATAGTAAATACTGATGCAAAATACTCATTTAGTATCTGCTCCATCTTCTGCAGTTCCACACAAAGGCCGCCTTGCTGATCTTTGAGGGGCCCTATTCACTCCCTAGTTACCCTTTTGTTCTTAATATGTTTGTAAAAACCTTTTGGATTCTCCTTAACTCTATTTGCCAAAGCTATCTCATGTCCTCTTTTTGCCCTTCTGATTTCCCTCTTAAGTATACTCCTACTGCCTTTATACTCTTCTAAGGATTCACTCGATCTATCCTGTCTATACCTGACATATGCTTCCTTCTTTTTCTTAACCAAACCCTCAATTTCTTTAGTTATTCAGCATTCCTTATAACTAGCAGCCTTTCCTTTCACCCTAACAGGAATATACTTCCTCTGAACTCTCGTTATCTCATTTCTGAAGGCTTCCCATTTTCCAACCATCCCTTTACCTGTGAACATCTGCCCCCAATCAGCTTTTGAAAGTTCTTGCCTAATACCGTCAAAATTGGTCTTCCTCCAATTTAGAACTTCAACTTTTAGATCTGGTCTATCCTTCTCCATCACTATTTTAAAACTAATAAATTATGGTCGCTGGCCCCAAAGTCTCCCCCACTGACACCTCAATCACCTGCCCTGCCTTATTTCCCAAGAGTAGGTCAACAAAATAGGTTTTGTTGTGTATGATAAATAACTCTTTTGTTAAGATCTCACAGTGGTTTATCTTATGCCATCATTCATTAAATAGACACTTGGACTCAGTGGTAGTGTTTCTACTTCTAAGTCAGAAGGTCTGGGTTCAAGTCTCATCTGTCCCAGAGGTGTGTCACAGCATGTCTGACCAAATTAATTTGAACAATTTTTCCAAGAAGGATCAAGGGCTCACTAAACAGTAAATATCTATTTAAAAAGCCTTAGAAATGAGAAATCCCTCCCCAGTTATTAGATTTGATTCCCTACAGTATGGAAACAGGCCCTTCAGCCGAACAAGTCTACATCAACTCCCTGAAAGGTTACCCACCCAGACCCATTCGCCTATGTTTACCCCTGATTTATGCACTTATCACTACGGGCAATTTAGCATGGCCAATCCACCTGACATGCACATCCTTGGAGTGTGGGAGGAAACCCAAGCAGACAGGGGGAGAACGTGCAAATTTCACACAGATAGTCACCAGAGGCTGAGAATCGAACCCAGGTTTCTGGCACTGTGAGACATCAGTGCTAACCACTGAGCTACCATGCCATTTCTATTGAACATTCGTTTTAAGAAGTAGATAGGAGGATTGTTGACAGCACTCTACACCAACCAAAAGCCTCACAAAGTATGATAGGAGAGTTAGAGAGGTGGAGGAACATTGCTCTCTATGCCTTATTAGATCCTCACTCCTGCCCCAATCATAGTTTCAGCAGGGCCCTCCATAATGGTCAACTTCCAGCTTTAGTCAGATTTTATTCCAAAACATTTGCAAGATATCTAGGTTTATAAAATCATGAGGCGTATAGATAGGGTTATTGGTGCGTGTTTTTTTCCCCCCAAAAATGGGGGCTTTCAAGACTAGCTGACGTATTTTTAAGGTGAGAGGAGAGAGATTTTAAAAAAAAAAGACATGAGGGGCAATTTTTTTTACACAAAGGGTGATTTGGATGTGGAATGACCTTCCTGAGAAAGTGGTGGATGTGGGTACAGTTACAACTTTTAAAAGACACTTAGATAAGTACATGAATAGGAAAGGTTTGGAGGGATATGGGACAGGATCAGGCAGGTGGGACTAGTTTAGTTTGGGATTATGTTCAGCATGGACATTTTGGACTGATAGGGTCTGTTTCCATCTCAATATTGAAACAATCTCTCTATCTCTAAAGTGGAAGCTCCCATCCCTGACAGTGGAGCTGCTCTACTCTTGATGCTAGAACACCTCCTATTGGACAATGAATGTATTCTCTGGCAACTAATGGCTCTTGTGACAGACACTCAAAAATCATGCTGGAAATGTTATGCAGAAACTATTTGGAGTCAGGTCCCAAAGATGATCCTGATATCGGTGTTTTGTCACCCACTAAAAGTCCGGTCTTTTATATCTGTTATTATCAGAACAATGGAATTAAGTACAATGTATAATTTACCAGAAACCAATCAGATTTGAGAAGAGAAGCAGCAACTTCAGCAGACTTCAAAGGCAAATATTGACACAATGTGTGATCTCGTTACTTGCATTTAATATTTTCATATTTCATGGAAGTGACTTCATCGTGCCACATTTTAATTGTAAGAAATGTCTTTCCCTTTTGAAATTCATTTTTTGATGAGACATTCTTAACCATTGACAGATGTAGGCAACAAGCACTTACACATATATATCCCTGATTGAATTTCCAATATAACTGAGTGTTTAAACCCCATAAGTCACATAATAAGTAACACTATTGCAGTGTTTTGAATTGAGCATTTAAAAAATATTTACAGTTAGAAAGTATGTCGAGATGGAATTCATTTCCATAAAATATTTTTCATATTTCATGGAAATGACTTCATCACATCACATTTTAATTATAGGAACTATTTTTCTCCTTTGAAAATGCATTTGAAGAAAATATTTCGAACATGTGTTTGAATCTGTGTCACACAATAACCTAATTACTAATCATAGTGCTTCCAGCTGGACAAGGGACAAACTGGAAAGGAACGTATGCACTTTAATCTCAAATATTTTTGATAGCACTTTATAGAATTAATGATTAGTTCTCACTCACAGGGCTTCTTTTAAAACTATCAGGTCATCCTGATGAATACCGAAGAGCTTTCCTTTTGCTCTATTTTGGTCACTGATGGTCAACTCCTTATTGCTACTTGATACTTGATATAAACAAAAAGCATTATGACTATCTATAGGATGCAATTTATGCCTCTCTTTTTGATCTGACTGCAATTAACTTGCAAATACTTCAAAGATCATCAGATCAACCTATTCATAGGCAGATGTATTCCCCCGCAGATCTTTTACAATGAATAGTTGCTATTTCACTACTGCTCCCAAACTTTTGGGAGACGGTTTTGCTGTGGCATTTTGATACTTCTGCATCACGCGAGATAGGCAAGGGCTTGAAGAAGTAGTTAATTTTCATAGAGTCATGGTACATCACCAATGAGCTGTTTGATGCTGCACTTAATGCTTCCATTCTATATGTCAATGCCACAAGTTAATTCAACAAAGCAGTTTGGGGGCTACAGCTGTTCAACCATTAAACTTGTTTAGCTGCTGCCAAGCACAGTTCCATTGTTGCTATTTTGATAAATAGACAGTTTAACTGATATGCTTGTGTGTTTGAATTAAACTTTTGTCACATTTCAAAGTGCTGGCTGCTCAAGACAGATGGATGTTCAGTGCCTAGGTTATTTTTCATGTCAAACTCTGGATTCATATGCTAATTCCAATGAATCCAACATCTGTTTTACCACTGGGTCACGAGGCAGCCTCATTTGTATTGAGGAGTGGTTTTAGGAGCCATTGGGTAGATATATATAAAAAAATCCACAGTTCCCCATGCTTCCAATTCCATCCCATACCCACCCCCATATAGCTGGTCTGTTTTCTAGTAAAGTGGATTTTATGAGAAGTCTCTTGTTTATACCTAATGATTAACATGAAACAGAAAATAACATGAAAAATGTGGTCTGTGTCTCAGACAAAAAGCGAAAATCACAGCGTGGGGAAAGTAAGCCAAATGTGGTAGGGTGAGAGCAGACAAAGCATCAGCAACCACGTTTTTGGAGTGTGTGGGATTTGGCACTCTAGTCTATGTCCCAATTTATACTGGCAAGAGTCCATATTCCCCTGTATTGGCCTAGGCCTGTTTCCAAGGACTGTACTGAGTTCCGGTCGAGTTGGTATTTGAGAGTTAAATGTAGATTATAAAATGAAGATTGGAGACACCCGAATTACTTATGAATCTGACCTCCAAAGACTAAATGAGAGAGAACAAAGAAGGCTTAGTGTTGCTGAGGTCAGTAGGGATTGCATAGCCAACATTGAGAAGAGCAATTCCCGATTTCAGAACCATGATCGCCAGGAAAGGTAATGGGAAATATAACAAAACTGATGATTTTATATCCTTTTTTCTTTGAAATACAATTTTTAGTGAAAATTGTCTTCATTTGAAATGTGATTCTGAATTTCAATTTATTCATTTTATATACCAGAACCAGTCTTGAAATATTTCAAGCAAATAAGTTAAATTGCGAAAACTGGGGTCATACAGGTTCTGTTGATTAAGTTTCAAGTAAAGGGGGATGCACTACGGAGGGTTTCAAGATGTCAAAGGTAACATCCACAGTCTACACTGCTGCAGATTAATGGGAGGGCTGAGGCACTATGGGAGAGATTCATGCTGCTCTCTCAGAATTGCAGCTTACTCGCTCCCTGCCAGTACCTGGGGCAGTGCTTGGGCTGGTGCTGCAAAGCTCAATCCGACAGTCAAGCCCCCGGCGTGACACAGTCTGCGGCCAGGTATTCCCACACCCACATTCCTCAAAGGTTTTGCTTTCCCAAGACTTGTCCCATCCCCAAACTGTTGTGGAATTCTTAGTAGTAGAAGGTAAAGGAGAACTTCAGACTTGCAGTAAGGTAGTGCCCTCTAATTAACAGCAGTTGTAAAACCCCACCACATTATTTTTTGAATTTTCTTTGCCGGACTACTCTAATTTGTTGAGTACTTGATGGCCGTTCAAGTGTTCTATCTGAAAGAGTCATGTTTCTACAGGGTCTCTGGAATCCTAAGGATAGTGGTAGGGCTGAAGCTGGAAGGGACTACTGGTATAGGAGAATATTCAGCCCTCCTCGATGAGCTTTTGTCAAAGTGTTCTTTCGCTGGTAGAATAGGTGCACCTTGTTCCACCTCATTCTTCTCACAGCCTCCTTGTTGTACACGTATCTACTCCTCCACATTTTCCTTTGTAGCTGGTTCGATAACTTAGCCATCTACATGGCAAAATTGTGCATAATGTAGCAACAATCGGTGACAATCCTAAGGACAGTGTCTGAGGACAGTACTGGGGCCACTTCAGGACCTAACCTGCAGAAAAAATATTGCTTCAGAACCATCACAGTCTGGTCAGTAAGGATGAATGCGCAGTGCTAGTTGTATCTTATCACTGTGACTGTGCTTAGGTCCCTGAGAGATAAGTTAGCCAAGCCTGAAAAGTACAGCCATTGTCCTTGAGTAGTCAGCCACTAATCTGATGAAATGGAGAAGGAGTTGAAGATTGATATGGGAACAATGCATCGGGAAAATAACCATGATATGGAGGTGCCGGTGTTGGACTGGGCTGGGCAAAGTTAAAAATTGCACAACACCAGGTTATAGTCCAACAGGTTTATTTGGAAGCACTAGCTTTCAGAGCACTGCTCCTTCATCAGGTGGCTGTGACCTAGCAAATTGACAAGAATGCATCACCTCTTCTTGCCCAGTAGTAGTTAACTACCTCTCGACCAGAAGATCCCAATTTAAGCCCTACCTGCCCCAGGTGTGTGTCATAACATGTCTGGACAATTGGATTAAAATTATCTATTTTCAGGCCTCTTGTAGTGCAATGGTAGTGTCCCTGTCTCTGAGCCAGGATGCCCAGGTTTGAACTCCAGCTGCTCCAGAGATGTGGAATAACATCTCTGATCAGGTTGATTAAAAAGGAAGTACAAAAAGATCTGAGTTCTTTTGGGCTCTTATGATGCAGTGGTAGTGTCCCTGCCAAGAGGCTTGGGTTCCAGTGCCCCAGAGGTGTGTCATAACATATCTGAACAAGTCAAGAGCTACATCATTTTAGTGGACTTTAATAGAGATTCCGTGGTAAAGCATAGCGCCTTTATACACTTTGTCTCAATAAGTTGGGCGGCACAGTGGCACTACTGCCTCACAGCGCCTGAGACCCGTGTTCAATTCCCACCTCAGGGAACTGTCTGTGTGGAGTTTGTACATTCTCCCCGTGTCTGCGTGGGTTTCCTCCGGGTGCTCCGGTTTCCTCCCACAGTCCAAAAATGTGCAGGTTAGGTGAATTGGCCATGCTAAATTGCCCATAGTGTTAGGCGTAGGGGATTGAGTCTGGATGGGTTGCTCTTCGGAGGGTCAGTGTGGACTTGTTGGGCAGAAGGGCCTGTTTCCACACTGTAAGTAATCTAATCTAATCTAAAAAAAAGTTACAGTTGGCTAGCTCTGGGAATATACTTGGGTTAAAGGTATTGTTCATTGCCCTCATTTTGGCTCCCCACAGCTACAAGACTTAGCTGTAGCTCATTCTTCCCTCTCCTCCTCACTCAGGCACAAAGGCAAGTACCAAATCCATATTGAAACCAATCTAAGCTATATCAAAAACTCTGAGACTGTTTAATGAATCAAATTACTTGAACAAAATGTCAGTCGTAGTCAGTTGAAACAATAAAAAGTTCAAAAACAACACTATGGAAATCCAAAAACGTCTAACCATTGATTTACATGAGAACAATTGATGACCCCTTTAAAAACCTCACACAACTGATGCCTGTAACTGTTAAGGATTTGATAAATAGAGCTGAAGAAAGGGGCATACAGTCTGTTCTGCTATAACAAAATAATTCTATTCCTGTGCGATCCCATGTTATAAGAAAATTGTGAATTAACAGCACCATTTAAACCAATGGGGCTTGAATCATATTATAACCAATGCAGTGAAGGAAAGTTCACATTGTTCAAATAATGGTCTAAATTTTTCAATTGGTGTTGAAGAAACACGTGTTTCTTCACAGAACCAACTGTATAGACCTTTGAACAAGCACAGAGCAAGACCAATATGCTTAAATAGATGCCTAACATCTTGGACAGATGCCTAAAAGGAAAAATACTGAAAGGTGATGACGATTGACATCTGTGTGCAAAGTTAAGGACTAAACAATCAAAAGCAGAAATTGCTTTAGAAACTCAGCAAGTCTGGTAGCATCTATGAAGAGAAAACAGTTTTGAATTCTGAAGAAGAATCACTCGACTCAGCTCTGTTTTCTTTCCACAGATACTGCTAGACTTGCTGAGTTCTTCCAGCAATTTCTGTTTATGTTTGTTTCAGATCTCCAACATCCACAATTTTTGGTTTATTCAGGGCCAAATAAGATAATTTCTGAAGCTCCTACATTTAACATACCTGATCATCTGACTCCACACCCTTCTGATGCATTTTGCATATTGGAATGGCTTCATCCCTGAGTGAAGTTGACATTTAATTCCATATTATTTTTTATTTTGTTGCATTTGTAGAATCATGTAAAACAGTGGAAGGCTTCACAGACTGAATAGCAATCAGCCAGGCTGCAATGTGCAAGCTGTTTCCATAGCTGCAGGAAGGGTTTTATGGGGTCCCATTTAAATGCAACCAAAACGTCATCAACTCATTCTCCCATTTATTATGACAGAATGAAGAAATACCAAGAAATAGAAGCAAAGTTACTTCTCTATTAATATGTAATTTCTGTGCCTCAATGGCGATGTTTAAATATTTTCTTTACTGTTTCCTTCACACCCATTTACATGTTCCATGCTGTAACTTTAAAATATAATTCATCCTGTACATTTGTGCAATTCTTTAAATTGGGCAAGTTCTTCCAGATCTCGAAAGTAGACCTGCGAGTAGTTAACTGATGGCACTCTTCCAATAATATGCAGCCATGCCCTCCAACACATTATCATTGTTGGAACATTATCCCATGCTTTAAATATGACTTTCTGAAATTGCTACTGTGCATTCCACAGATTTATACCAGTTAACTGGCTCATTAGCTCCTTAAAAGCATTAAAGGATCAATTGCCTACTGTTATGGCTCCACTTACTGCAAGAGAAGTTGCATTCTTAGGCATTGCACACTTGAAATCATGCCTTCCTTGGATTTCTTTGGAAAATACAAATTAAGGCAAAATATTTTAAAATTCTCCATTTCGAGAAAGCCATGAATGATCACGCAATTTGATAGTTTTTACTCTCAGATAAAAGTGGAGAATAAACAGAAATTATTGCACTGGAGCTCGTTCTTTTCGTAAAGTCACCATAGTTTCCCAAAGCTGACTCTCATTAGAAAGAGAGAGAGAGAGAGATAACTGGAGCTGATTTTAACTGGAGGGCCAGCACACCGCAGGTGAGGGATGAAAGTTGACAAGGTGGGACATTCTTGGGAAGTTCAGCCAGTGCTAGAATTGAACCTGCACAGATGGCATTACTCCGCATCACAAACCAGCCATTCTAACTGATCCCCAGTGCTCTTAGTGATCCATTGGTGGCAGCACAATTGTGATCTATCAAGTGACCAATTGGTGGCTTGAGCAACAATATTTCCTCGTGAGAAAAACTTCCCTTTTCAAGTTTTCCCAACCTACTTGTAGATGGTACAGGAGGCAAAAATTAGGAAAGAAAATTTAGAGTGAAGATTGAAGTTGGTGGTGTCACATTAAAACAACTAGATATAATATAAATAGGTAAACTGAACAGAAGATGATAAATGTAATGAAAAAGTTAGAAGAATAAAGATGGCCAGAAGTAATTGTGTGAAAAAGAAGGATGTGTAAACAGCAAGAAAATGCAAACTCAAGAAGGGAAATATTCATAAATTCCTACATTCCATCCACTTTCCTCAGAAACAAGTCAATAAGTCAAAAATCAATGGCAGAAAACAGAGGCCTTTGACATGTGGATACTAAGGTGTATGGTCATTTCCAATACCTCGGAAGTGTCCTGTGGGCCAAAGCAGCTATTGATGAAGAGATCCAGCACTGCCCATAGTGTGCTACCACAGCCTTCAGCTGCCTGTGGAAAAGGGTATTCGAGAACAACAACATTAGATCCGATACCAAGCTCATGGTTTATAGAGCTCTGGTGGATCCCACCCTCCACATGGCTCTGAGACATGGACAGTCAACAGCAGACACCTCAAGGTCCTGCAGCAGATGCACCAACGCTGCCTGCACAAGGTCCTGCAAATCCGCTGGGAAGACATACCAACATCAGCGACCCGACCAGGCCAACATTCCCAGCATTGAGGCACTGACCCCCCCTTGATCATCCGCCTGACCAATACAAGATTTCCCAAGCAGGTGCTCTACTCCCAGCTCCGTAACAGCAGGCAAGCCCCAGGTGGACACAGGAAGCGCTTCAGGGATATCCTCAAGGCCTCACTGGGCAAAGTGTGGCATTTCCCACTGACATCTGGGAATCACTTGCTCAAGACCATCCAAAGTGGAGTAGGAGCATCCAGGAAGGTGTCGAGTTCCTCAAGACCTGCCATCTGGAAGAAGCGGAAGGTGAGCATAAACAGCGTAATTGCGCGCTGCCACACCAAGCCCCACCCACCTCCTGTCCATGACCACCTTCTGCCCCAAGTGTAACAGAGCCTGCAGTAGCCAAAGCAGTCTGTACAGCCACCTACAGACTCACCCTGAGAGTGGGAGAGCATCATCCTCATCTGCGAAGGACCACCAATGGTGATGATGAGGATGATGATAATGCTAAGGTGGATGCTGAAAGAAAACCACATACCCCTGTTTTGAGAAGATTTGTAGCTCAGGTTGAGGTTTTGGATGTAGGTTTGCTCGCTGAGCTGAAAGGTTCATTTCCAGACGTTTCGTTACCTTATTAGGTAACATCTTCAGTGGACCTCATACGAAGTAATGTTGAAAATTCCTGCTTTCTATTTCTATGTTTGGGTTTCTTTGGGTTGGTGATGTTATTTCCTGTGGCAAAGTCACTTCCTGTCCCTTTCTCAGGGGGTGGTAGACGGGTTCTAACTTGATGTGTTTGTTGATAGAGTTCCGGTTGGAACCTGTTAGAACCCATCTACCACCCCCGAAGAGAAGGACAAGAAGTGACTTCACCATAGGAAATAACATCACCACAGGAAATGACATCACCAACCCAAAGAAACCCAAACATAGAAATAGAAAGCAGGAATTTTCAGCATTACTTCACATGAAGTCCACTGAAGATGTTACCTAATAAGGTAACGAAACATCTGGAAATGAACCTTTCAGCTCAGCGAGCAAACCTACATCGAATACTCCCTGTCCAGAGTATTAAAAAAATGGTGAAAGGCTTGAAATTACAGGAGACAAAAGGAAGTCACACATAGAAAAGAAGATGGCAATATTTTGACCATTTGGTTAGAGCTGGAAAGCACATTCTACAGGGCAAAGTGAAGGGCTGCTGATACAGAGGTTGACCTAGGAATATTGGATGATGGATGTTACCGTCTCCATGTTGAGCACTACCTAGGGGAAGTATTGAAGGTGGCAAGGGCACAGAATGGCAAGGGAACTTAAATGTGCATCACTAAGAATAGCTCAACAACATCTCTACTGACTGAACTGGCTGGGGATATAATTGCTGGAATGTGCAAACGGCAAACTGTGATGGAATCTACAAGAGGGAAAAAAAACCAAATCATCCTCAATTTACCCATTGCCGATGCATCTGTTCATGGTAGTATCAGCAGGAAAGACCATTGCACTGTCCTTGTGGAGACATTGTCTCATCTTTACACTAAAGATTCTCACCACTGTGAGGAATGATATCAATTTCGGACAGAGCTATGAGGTGCTGTCATCCATCACTGAAAAGGAGTGTCTACAAAAATAACCCAAGTCTATGATCGGTACTTTGATGCAAAAGATTCAGCTAAAGCATTCACGAGTTTCTTCAGCCAGAAGTGCTGAGTGTGTGATATATCTCAGACTTTTTCTGAGATCCCTAAAGCCACAGACGCCAGTCTTCAGCCAACTTGGTTCACTTCATGTGGTATCAATAAATGGCAGAAGGCATTGGATATTGCAAAGGCTACAGGGCCTGAGAGCATTCTGGCAATATTTCAGAACACATGCACTCCAGAACTAGCTGTGCCCTTAGCCAAGCTGTTCTAGTACGATCACAACATTGGTAAATGCCTGAAAAGTGAAATATAGCCCCAAATATGCTGTCCACAAAAGGAAAGCCAAATCCATCCCATCCAATTACCATCCTATCAGCCTACTCTCAATCATGATGCAAGATGTCTCAACAGTGCTATCATGAGGCACTTAGTCAGAAATGTACTCAGTGACCAGTTTGGGTTCCACCAAACCCATAAAGCTTCTGATCTCAGTACAAGACCCAAGCACTTGATCATGGACAAAAGAGATGAGCTCAAGAAGGAAATAAGAGTGTCTGCTCTTAGCATCAAGGCCTCATTTGACCAACTGCGACATTAAGAAACCGGAACAAAATCAGAGGAATCAGAAGAGAACTCTCTGCTGGTTGAATTTATACCTGGTACACATGAAGACACTCTTGGCTGTTGAAAGTCAGTTATCTCATCACTGCTAGAGGTCCTCAGGGTGGTGCCATAGGACAAATCATCTTCAGCTGCTTCTTCAATGATTTCCGCATCACCATATGGTCAGAAATGGGGATGTTGTCTGATGATTGCATAATGTTCTTCAGATGCTGAAGCAGTCTATGTTCAAATGCTGCCAGACCTGGACAACATTCAGATTTGGGCTGATAATTGGCAAGTAACATTCATGTTTCACAGGAACCAGGTAATGACAATCTCCAACAAGGCAGAATCCAACTATCATCCCTTACATTCAATAGCATTACGATTTTTGCAAGGCTTCACTTAGAGGTCGCCACTGATGATGTTACCTAGCCAGGTAATGAAACGTCTGGATATCAAACCTACAGCTCAGCGAGCAAACCTACACTCTAAGCATTACGATCTCTGAATTGCTAATAGGGGGTAATTAGTATTGACCAGAAACTGAAATAGACCAGGCATATAAATACCATTTCCTACATGAGCCGGCCAGAAGCCTAGAATCTATAGTGAGTAGCCCATTACCAGCCTTCCCAAAGCCTGTTCATCATGGACAAGGCACAAGTCAAGTGTGTTTTCTAATACTCTCCACATGCCTGGATGAGTCAGCACCAACACCTCTCAAGTAACTCATAATTATCGAGGACAAAGAAGCCTGCTTGACTGTCATGTCATCCAACATCTTCAACATTCACTCCTTCTACTACTGATGCAGAGCGGCATCAGTGTGTACCATCTACAAGATGTACTGAATTTGCTTATCAAGGCTCCTTAGCTACTACCTTCCAAACCCATGACCTCTACCATCTAGAAGGATATGGGTACCAGATGTAAAAGAACCCCACTGCAAGTTCCCATCCAAGGCACTCACCATCCTGACTTGGAAATGTATCACCGTTCCTTCAGTGTCAGTGTCAAAATCCTGGAACTTCCTCTTTAATAGTCTATTTATCCCTTTTGGACCTGTACAATTCTAGAGTCAGCTCACCATTTTTGATGGCAATTAGGGAAGGGTAATAAATGCTGGCTCAACCAATTATGCCAAAATACAGTGACTGAATGCAAAACACAAGTAAAAGTGCTATACAATTTGTGACATTTTGTCAAAAGCCGTCATTGCCTGCTTCACATTTTTTGACCCCTTAGCCGGGTTATAGTGAGCCATGGTACTGCAAGAACCAAATCCATCAGAACATACCCAGTGCATTGCATCTTGTCCTTCTGCAGTTCTAACTGGACTAATGTTGTTGATACACCAATGCCTTCCAGTCATTGCTGACATCTGCTTCAAATATATGCCTGGTACAAAACTTGTACATATGTTTGTTATTGTTGCAATGATGCTCTGTGATGGAAAGTGTAAAAGTGTTGATTTCTTTTACATTTTTGTCTGTATTAGAGTTCCTGTCTGTTTTCTTTACACTCTTGCCTGTCAGTACAGTCCCTACTTCATACACAATCCCAAAAATGATTCATTTAAAAATGGCCTATTGTCTTTAAAATTCCACTGGGATAGATGATTTAAAACTTGTGTAGATTAGCATTAGTCACAAACCCAGCAAAATATTCATAAACATTTAACAACATTCCAGGGATCACATCTTTGGAAAAATGTCAGAGCACTCGTGTTTTTTAATGGTCGCTCCTGTTTAGATTCCACCCCCCACCACTCTCCAGTAGAATATGGTCCCATTAAGAATGGAACATGACAAATAATTACTCAACCAAACTTTTCAACATCAGGAAAATGAGAGGGAATGCTCAGTTAAACATTGCAACAAACTGAATTCAACCTGTCAAATGTGAGTTTGGTTTTGCACCTTCACCACCCCCTCCCCCCACATGAGACAGTTTAGCTCCCCATCCCCCCATGAGAAGGTATAGCTCCCCCCCTCCCAATCCCCCCATGAGACGGTATAACACACCCCTCCCTCCATGAGACGATATAACTCCCCCTCCCCCCCATGAGACGGTATAACTCCACCCTCCCCCTCATGGGACTGTATAACTCCACCCTCCCCCTCATGGGACTGTATAACTCCACCCTCCCCCTCCCCCCATGGGATGGTATAACTCTCCCCTCCCCCTATGAGACTGTAACCCCCCCACGAGACAGCATAACACGTCCCTCCCCCCATGAGACGGTATAACACGCCCCTCCCCCCATAAAACTGTAACCCCCGCATGAGACGGTATACCTCCCCCTCCCCCCATGAATCTG
Source organism: Chiloscyllium plagiosum (assembly GCF_037043375.1). NCBI lineage: Eukaryota > Metazoa > Chordata > Chondrichthyes > Orectolobiformes > Hemiscylliidae > Chiloscyllium > Chiloscyllium plagiosum. Next base: position 22,600,975 of record NW_028270146.1, read on the forward strand.
TAACTCCCCCCATGAGACGGTATACCTCCCCCTCCCCCCATGAATCTGTAACTCCCCCCATGAGACGGTATACCTCCCCCTCTCCCCATGAGACGGTATAACACGCCCCTCCCCCCATGAGACTGTAACCCCCCCATGAGACGGTATACCTCCCCCTCCCCCCATGAATCTGTAACCCCCCCATGAGACGGTATACCTCCCCCTCCCCCCATGAGACGGTATAACACGCCCCTCCCCCCATGAGACTGTAACCCCCCCATGAGACGGTATACTTCCCCCCCTCCCCCCATAAAACTGTAACCCCCCATGAGACGGTATACCTCCCCCTCCCCCCATGAGACTGTAACCCCCCCCCCCTCATGAGACGGTATACCTCCCCCCTCCCCCCCCCCCATGAGACAATATATAAAAGTACAGGTATTGCAGGTATCATTGGAATCAATGCAATGGGTCTGCCTTCACCCTGGTCAGTCTCACCATTGTAACTGGCAATAAACACACTCACTACTACTCTGAAGAGGCATATAGGTATTCTGCGGGTGTGAGTGTTATTCTGTCCGTTCCTCGAGGAAAATAACATGTTTTGCTGTGTTTGTGTGTGTGTGAGGAGGGGCCGTTTGAAACTGGACACTGCGAGGCTTAAGTGATCTCTGTGGGATTGAACGGATCTCCCTTGTTTGATCTTCAGGGGGAAAAAGTCTGAGGAGGCATGGGGAGAGCCAACAGCGCCACTCTGCAAAACCACCCAAAATCACAACCCATCCAAAACCCAGCGCTAACGGTAGGAAACGAGGGAAGTGAGTTTCATGTTGTGAACGCTGTTTATTCCCCAACCCACACACCCTTTTGTTTATTTAGGATAAATCTTACTGCGGGGCCGCTGTGCTTTCTCCTGATCACTTCACGCCTTGTGCTGTCTTATTTTTTTTAAGGCTGTCATCGGTCAGAGAGTGAGAGCTAATTGTGACTTCAAAGTAGGTTTTCTTCCTGCAGAAATGTTCACCCCACCCTCCCTGGCAAACTTGCTTGATGGCGCCGTCGGTTTTTTTTTAAGAGCATGAAGTCATTAAAGCTGGGGGTTTGTGATTTCATTTTAAAGCATGCCCATTAAAGTGAGGTCCCTTTCTTTACCCCGGAGCCAAACAGTTACGACAAAAGCACTAGTCGGGATGTCGTTAAGTTGATGCCACATAGCGCCGGACTCTCAATTTCAGCCTAAACTTCACCCACAACACACACGCCTCCTCAGAAAATAGCCACACATTGGGACTGACAACATTTAACAGAAAGCGAGCCTTAGTGTTGCAAGATTAGGGGGAAAAATGCATTCGGGTGACAGTCTCTGGAAATTCCTACACAACAGTCGCTCAGGAAATGGTAAAGTTACCATCACTTCCATTTGACACTTCAAACGACTAACGTGCAAATTGCCCTCGCGTTAAGGACCCATTCTCTGCTGGGATTTTAAGTGTGGGTGTACCGAGCGAATAGGGAGGGAGAGGGTTCGAAAAAGATTTACCAGGATGTTGTCTGGACTTGGAGGGTCTGAGTTATAGAGAGCCTGGGACGTTTTGTTTTCACTGGAGCGTAGGAGGTTAACCTCTGTTGAGGTTTATCAACTCATGAGGGGCATAGTCAAGGTCCTTTCCCTACTGGGGGAGTTCAAAACTTAGGGAACGTATCTTTAAGGTGAGAGGAGAAAGTTTTAGGAGGGACCTGAGGGGCAACATTTTCGAAGAGAGAGAGTAGTTAGTGTGTGGAATGAACTGTGGCTCAGTAAAACTGCCTCACAAACTGGGTCCCAGGTTCAATTCCAACCTCGGGCAGCTGCCTGTGTGGAATTTGCACATTCTCCCTGTGTCTGCGTGGGTTTCCTCCCACAGTCCAAAGATGTGCGGGTCAGGTGAATTGGCCATGCTAAATTGCCCATAGAGTTAGGCGCATTAGGCAGAGGGAAATGGGTCTGGGTGGGTTACTCATCGCACTTGTTGGGCCGAAGGGCCTGTTTCCACGCTGTAGAGAATCTAATCTAAACTGCCAGAGGAAGTGACAGATATAGTTACAACTACTTGGACAGGTACATGAGTAGGAAAGACTTAGAGGGATATGGGTCAAGTGGGATTAGTTCCGTTTGGTCGGCGTGGATGAGTTAGACAGAAGGGTCTGTTTCTATGACTCCATGCCTCCTCCACCCCATTGTAGCGACCCCCAGGCTTGCAGCTCTCCGTGTTAAAAACAATGTGAATCGCTCTCACCTTACACGCGGTACTGTTTTAACCCTGAAACTGTGGCAATCTGTGATCCACCAACTTGTGGTGTGAAAGGCAGTGGGGGGGGGGGGGGGAGAATCGATTGAGGAAATTGGATCTAAATCTGTTCACGTTTTTGAAAGACAAACCGATTCCTCGACACCCTGCAGGCAGAGGAAGCATCCAGTGTTCGGCTCTCCGGGACTTGCGATCAAACAAAATTGGAAAGAAATACAGACGGAGACGCCGTGTCTTCGGTCCACCTGTAAACACCGCATTGTTCTCGCTCGGTTCAAAATGAAAACTCGGATCGGTCGGGGGGGGGGGGGGGGTGGAAAGGCTCAGAAACCACGTCTAGCGAGAGTAGGTTTAATGCTGTCTGAAGGTAAACACTCCACAGAAATAAATTGATGTAAATTAAACGCAGTTTGCAAAACCCTGTATAAATAACTTTGCGTAGTGCAATAGACAATTGGATCTTATTCCACATCAAGTTAAAAATCACACAACACCATGTTATAGTCCAACAGGTTTATTTGGAAGCACACTAGCTTTCGGGACGCTGCTCCTTCATCAGGTAGTTGTTCACATAGGTCAGTGCTTTAACAAATAATTGATCATGTTGAAGATCCAATGTGTCTATTGCACGATGCACTATCTGAGAGAGTGGATTTCTAAACAAAATGTTGGAGGTTAGTAACTAATATGAATGAGTTCAGATGATGGTGGTCTCACCCTATCAGTTTCCTGAGGGGTGTTCGCTTCCCTGGGCTCTGTCTGTTTAGCTGCCGGTTCCTCAGCTGGGAGCCACTCGCCGTGATCCTGTTCCTCAGGGAGCCCGGGGACAGCGCGCTCGGTCCAGGTGAGCCCTTGCCTGCGGCCGCCTCCCGTTCCTGGCTCGAAGCTGCTGCCCGGCCGTCCCACGCTGTGCTCCGGGCCGCCCCGTACTCTATCCGAGCGCTCTCCCGGGACGACACGGCGCTGATCCGGGACGTGATGGGGCGGCCGGTCCGAGCGGAGGCAGCCCGGGGAGAAGCAGCATCGCTCGGCCGCAGGGCGAGGGGATTGACCCGGGCTGCGGTGCGGCTTCCCCATCTCGCTGTCAGGTTCAGGGCTGGAGACCTGCTGTTCAAGCTCCGCTGAGACGCACCGCGGACCACGAAGCTGCCCCAGACCACCAGGACTGACATACCAATCCAGAAGCGGCTGTACTGCATCTTTCCCCGCTGGGCGAATTCCAAATAGCAGCTGTTCACTTTAAAAAGAAAAAGTCCTTTTCCCATGAAATCCCAAAGCGTCCTTCAGTAGAAAGCAACACGCACAACACCAACACAAACTTCCAAAGCAAAAGTCTTCCTGTTCTTAAAATCTGAAAAGTGCTTTCTTGACAGAAGATTGCAGGCGGTGATAGAGTCTGTTACATGCGGGTGACTGTCAGGATCCCCAGTAACTAACTGTGGGTCGGAAAGTAATCCTCTCCTTTGCCGTGTGGAGTGTCTCAACCGACTCTCGCTTTTCTTTCAGATTCTTTCTGAAACACTCGTTACGTGTAGAGGACGCTGTAGCCCACTCTCAATGAACTGTGACGTCGGGACAGAACCTAATTTAGAGATGGTTTGGGTGTTTTTTTTTAAAAAAAGAGATCCATGTGTTTATCCTTTTGACTGGCAAGGCAGGAGGTGTCACCCATTATGTTCGCCCAGTCCAGCAACAGTTCCAACTCCCCCTTGCCAAGTGCAATGTTGTATATTACCCTGCAGTGGGACACTCGGGACCAAACTAAATTACCGGCAACACCTTTCCTTGAATGCCTTGCTTAACCACGTATTCCAATTATTAAAAGTTAATCTTGCAGCAAGGGAGCTTGAGGTGGGAGATGAGCCGGCTTGCTTCTTCTGAGTTTGATACAAATGCAGAGGTCAACTGTGCAGGGACGGGACAAGTTGGATTTGAGAATGAACCTCAACAAAGCCCACTCCCAATTAAGCATGCACTTATGTCGTCAGTTTCGAGGTCAAATAAATCTAACTTTCTGGAGGGATTTATTTACAGCTGCCTAGATTTGTAAAAGTACTTTGGACGGTTTCCAGGTCTCTCTCTCTCTCTCTTTTTAATGATCTTTCCCTCCGGGCGCTGACAATCACTTCATTTCCCTCTTTAGCTGAATCCAAACACGGAGGCTGCCGCTTTCAAGAGATGCAGCAACATATCAAGCACAGAGCCCTCGGCCCCGGGGCGGATCTGTGCTGGGATACATGTTCAAAACAGCTCCACTGCTTGGCTTTCTGGTTCAGCACCCGCTGACACGGAGTAAGCCACACTTTCCTCTCATCACCAGAGAGAGAGGTCATGGGCATCGCTAGCTGGACCTGCTTAATTTCCCATCCCGAATTGCCCCTGGATCTGAATGGTTTATCGTATCCCTAAGGAGTGGAAGCAGGCCATTTGGCCCATCAATTCTGCACTGACCCTCTGAAGAGCATCCCACCCACATCCAACCCTCATCTCTGCATTTCTCTGTCTTTCATAGGATCATAGAGTCCCTACAGTGTGGAAACTGGCCCTTCAACCCACCACTCCATCCTGACTCTCCAAAGAGTATCCCCCCCAGACCCATTCCCCTATCCTATTATTATTCTACATTTACCCCTGACTAATGCACCTAACCTATATATTCCTGAATGCTCGGTGCAATTTAGCGTGGCCAATTCACCTAACCTGCACATCTCTGGATTGTGGGAGGAAACTGGAGCACCCAGAAGAAACCCATGCAGACACAGGGAGAATGTGCAAACTCCAGACAGTCACACAAGGTTAGAATTGAACCTGGGTCCCTGGTGCTGTGAGGCAGCAATGCTAGCCACTGAGCCACCGTGCCTCCCACAGTGGAGGAAACCAGAGTACGCAGATTCACTTAACCTGCACATCTCTGGATTGTGGGAGGAAACTGGAGCACCCAAAGGAAACCCAAACAGACATGGGGAGGATGTGCAAACTCCACACAGACAGTTACCCAAGGGTGGAATTGAACCCAGGTCCCTGGAGTTGTGAGGCAGCAGTGCTAACCAATGAGGCACCTTGCCAGTGGCTTGTTAGGGCCATTAGGCTGTGGGTGTGGAGTCACATGTAGACCAGACCAGGTCAGGATGGCAGATTTCTTTCCCTAAAAGACATTAGTGAAGCAGATGGATTTTTACTACATTGAGAATGGTTAATTCATAATTAATAATGGTATCATGTCACTATTACTCTAGCTTTATCAGGGCTCTGGTGGTGCAGTGGTAGTGTCCCTACTTTTGACCCATAATCCCTTGTCTCACCTGTTCCAGAGGCATATTATAACATACCTGTACGAGTTAATGAAAAATACTACAGATCAAACCATGAGTATACCGCTCTTGTGCTGCAGTGCTGTACCTACCTTCAAGCCTGGACAACTAGATTCAAGTCCCACCAGCCCTCAAAGAATACAATAACGTTGCTGAACAGGTTGGTTAGAAAATATCTACACCAGTTTTTTAATTCCAAAGTTATGAATTGAATTCACATTTCATCATCTACCATTGCAAGATTCACACACATGATCCCAGAACCTTAGCCTGGCTTATTGGATTACTAGGAGAAAGTGAGGACTGCAGATGCTGGAGATCAGAGCTGAAAATGTGTTGCTGGAAAAGCGCAGCAGGTCAGGCAGCATCCAAGGAACAGGAGAATCGACGTTTCGGGCATAAGCCCTTCTTCAAGAATGAGGAAAGTGTGTCCAGCAGGCTAAGGTAAAAGATAGGGAGGAGGGACTTGGGGGAGGGGCATTGAAAATGCGATAGGTGGAAGGAGGTCAAGGTGAGGGTGATAGGCCAGAGGGGGGTGGGGGCGGAGAGGTCAGGAAGAAGATTGCAGGTTAGGAAGGCGGTGCTGAGTTCGAGGGATTTGACTGAGACAAGGTGGGGGGAGGGGAAATGAGGCAACTGGAGAAATCTGAGTTCATCCCTTGTGGTTGGAGGGTTCCTAGGCAGAAGATGAGGTGCTCTTCCTCCAACCGTCGTGTTGCTATGGTCTGGCGATAGAGGAGTCCATGGACCTGCATGTCCTTGGTGGAGTGGGAGGGGGAGTTGAAGTGTTGAGCCATGGGGTGGTTGGGTTGGTTGGTCCGGGTGTCCCAGAGGTGTTCTCTGAAACGTTCTGCAAGTAGGCGGCCTGTCTCCCCAATATAGAGGAGGCCACAGCGGGTGCAGCGGATGCAATAAATGATGTGTGCGGAGGTGCAGGTGAATTTGTGGTGGATATGGAAGGATCCCTTGGGGCCTTGGAGGGAAGTAAGGGGGGAGGTGTGGGCACAAGTTTTGCATTTCTTGCGGTTGCAGGGGAAGGTGCCGGGAGTGGAGGTTGGGTTGGTGGGGGGTGTGGACCTGACGAGGGAGTCACGGAGGGAGTGGTCTTTTTGGAACGCTGATAGGGGAGGGGAGGGAAATATATCGCGGGTGGTGGGGTCCGTTTGGAGGTGGCGGAAATGATGGCGGATGATACGCTGTATATGGAGGTTGGTGGGGTGGTAGGTGAGGACCAGTGGGGTTCTGTCCTGGTGGCAATTGGAGGGGCGGGGCTCAAGGGCGGAGGAGCAGGAAGTGGAGGAGATGCAGTGGAGGACATCGTTGACCACATCTGGGGGGAAATTGCGGTCTTTGAAGAGGACGGCCATCTGGGTTGTACGGTATTGGTCGACGATGCCCTCCACTGCATCTCCTCCACTTCCCGCTCCTCCGCCCTTGAGACCCATCCCTCAAACCGCCACTAGGACAGAACCCCACTGGTCCTCACCTACCACCCCACCAACCTCCATATACAGCCTATCATCCGCCATCATTTCCGCCACCTCCAAACGGACCCCACCACCAGGGATATATTTCCCTCCCCTCCCCTATCAGCGTTCCAAAAAGACCACTCCCTCCGTGACTCCCTCGTCAGGTCCACACCCCCCCACCAACCCAACCTCCACTCCCGGCACCTTCCCCTGCAACCGCAAGAAATGCAAAACTTGCGCCCACACCTCCTCCCTTACTTCCCTACAAGGTCCCAAGGGATCCTTCCATATCCGCCACAAATTCACCTGCACCTCCACACACATCATTTATTGCATCCGCTGCACCCGCTGTGACCTCCTCTATATTGGGGAGACAGGCCGTCTACTTGCAGAACGTTTCAGAGAACACCTCTGGGACACCCGGACCAACCAACCCAACCACCCCGTGGCTCAACACTTCAACTCCCCCTCCCACTCCACCAAGGACATGCAGGTCTTTGGACTCCTCCATTGCCAGACCATGGCAACACAACGGTTGGAGAAAGAGCGCCTCATCTTCCGCCTAGGAACCCTCCAACCACAAGGGATGAACTCAGATTTCTCCAGTTTCCTCATTTCCCCTCCCCCCACCTTGTCTCAGTCAAATCCCTCGAACTCAGCACCGCCTTCCTAACCTGCAATCTTCTTCCTGACCTCTCCGCCCCCACCCCCACTCCGGCCTATCACCTATCGCATTTCCAACGCCTCTCCCCCAAGTCCCTCCTCCCTACCTTTTATCTTAGCCTGCTAGACACACTTTCCTCATTCCTGAAGAAGGGCTTATGCCCGAAACGTTGATTCTCCTGTTCCTTGGATGCTGCCTGACCTGCTGCGCTTTTCCAGCGACAGATTTTCAGCGCTTATTCGATTACTAGCCTGGTTATGTCACCACTACGGCACCTTAATTGTTCGAAAAAATAACTTCACTTCATGAACCAGGAAGCTTGCTTGGTTGGAACCTCCAGCAATTAGGAAAGTTTATTCTCCCGCCCAAAAAAACTCTGTCAAATTGTCCAACTTCTTTCGAGGTGATTATCACAGTCCGCCCAACCCCAAGCACGTACACCTGAGGTACTACAACTGCCTCGAAACCCAAATGACTCCTCAATAAAAGGTGTGATCCACAGTTCCTGTTTGAAGCCCTTGCTATTGACTCACCAGAAATGTCAAGATGGCATCACTTCACACGTTCAAATAATAATTATATATCTTTAAGAGGTTAAATATTGTTGCCTTGAATACTGCAAATCTTGCATAATTTCAAAACATCAATACTAATTTTCAGCAGCTACAAGACTGATACAGTGGCGTATTCTGCAATTTATTAGAAGATTAATGGTTAAATACAACAACTGCTTGCATTTGTAAAGAGACCTTTACATAGAAAGTCTTTCATAGATCTTCACAAAAGAAAGAAGGGGAAGATCACCATTGTTAGTTCAACTTTGCCTATGTTTCCAATACTGAAATCAGTGACTGACTCCATTCTTCATTAAAATACAGTACATCTAGTGCAGTCGTGTTTTAAATCCTTTATGTGCTCAGCTTGTGTTAAATCAGTTATTAAAAAAACTACAGATTTGTACATGGACAGATATGTATACTGAGATTTGTCAGAAATCAATAAAGGTTAAAATTGTGAAGTGTAAATTCCTGTTTTAAATCCTTTATGAGCTCAGCTTGTGCTAAATCAATTATAAAAATAACTACATATTTGTACATGGACAGATATGTATACTGAGATTTGCCAGAAATCAATAAAGGTAAAAATTGTGAGGTGTAAATTGATCTGCTCATTCACTCTCACAAGGTTACACTACTATAGAAAATCAGAAGGAAGGTCTTTGGACTTCTAGTTAATGGGAGGCATTCAGAAGAATGTCCCAGTCTGTCAAAATGAACCACATAATGCTGGATTGGCAAAGACTTTTCCACATGGAAGGAGGGATAAGTTATTCAACATTCCCCTCTGGATCATGAAGTCTGTTACAATGCAACACGGAGGAATTATGGAAAAGCCAAGGGAGAAAGTCATAAATACTTTAACTTTAAGAGAAAAAAAACTTAACTGGGATGAAATTAATGCATTCCATGTAGCTTTTCACAATCAGAACTAGCAAATGATACCGACTGAACATCACAATATTGAATTGGTTACAGACCATTTAGAGGGCAGGGAGCAGGAAGATTTGTAAGTCAGGAAAGGCACTAATAATAGGAGTACTTCTGTGGTAAATAGGTGAAACCCATAACTCCCCCCACACACTGAGTCCTGATTTCCAGTCTGCCTTTGGGGATAGGTTGGGCAGGAGGAAAACCGAGGGCAGTCACTTCCCAACAGGAAAGGAAAAGTCAGAGGGCAAGTCAACCCAGGCCATTTCCATAATTATGCTTCCATCTAGAACTGTTTTCGATTATAACAGTAAAGTTATTTTGCAACAGGTATTCATTAACAAAAGTAGAAAGCCAACAATTCTCAGAGAACAAATTTTCATTGAGGTGAAATTTTGCTCCTAATTAACTTTTTCTCAATTTGCAGTTCAAAGTCTGATTATATTCATCACAGTTGTTCAGCATCCAATGATTTGAGCAGCTGTATGTTGTGCACCTCAATTGTGAATAATTAGGCCTGATTGAGGATATCTGGTGTTATATGTGAGCTCTTGTGGGTCAAGCAATCATCCTTTTCCCCTTGAATTCTCAGTGGAATTGGAGTGTTCTTCCTTATTATCCAAGTTTCGGCAGGCATTTTCTCTCTCAAAGCTTCAAAAGATAAGAAAGATGATACAACTGCTATAAGTAAAATCTCAGTAGAGCCAGAATAACAAATTCTTGCTATACTTTGTTGAAAGTAACAGGTCAAATTGATTATATGATTTGATGAACTGCCTGCCCTAATTCCCCAGTAACCGTGCAGATAGAGTCATAGAGATGTACAGCATGGAAACAGACCCTTCGGTCCAACCTGTCCATGCCGACCAGATATCCCAACCCAATCTAGTCCCACCTGCCAGCACCCGGCCCATATCCCTCCAAACCCTTCCTATTCATATACCCATCCAAGTGCCTCTTAAATGTTGCAATTGTACCAGCCTCCACCACTTCCTCTGGCAGCTCATTCCATACACGTACCACCCTCTGCGTGAAAAAGTTGCCCCTTAGGTCTCTTTTATATCTTTCCCCTCTCACCCTAAACCTATGCCCTCTAGTTCTGGACTCCCCGACCCCTGGGAAAAGACTTTGTCTATTTATCCTATCTATGCCCCTCATAATTTTGTAAACCTCTATAAGGTAACCCTTCAGCCTCCAACGCTCCAGGGAAAACAGCCCCAGCCTGTTCAGCCTCTCCCTGTAGCTCAGAACCTCCAACCCTGGCAACTCCCTTGTAAATCTTTTCTGAACCCTTTCAAGTTTTACAACATCTTTCTGATAGGAAGGAGACCAGAATTGCATGTAATATCACAACAGTGGCCTAACCAATGTCCTGTACAGCTGCAACATGACCTCTCAACTCCTGTACTCAATACTCTGACCAATAAACGAAAGCATACCAAACGCCTTCTTCACTATCCTATCTACCTACGACTCCACTTTCAAGGAGCTATGAACCTGTACTCCAAGGTCTCTTTGTTCAGCAACACTCCTTAGGACCTTACCATTAAGTGTATAAGTCCTGCTAAGATTTGCTTTCCCAAAATGCAGCACCTCGCATTTATCTGAATTAATCTCCATCTGCCACTTCTCAGCCCATTGGCCCATCTGGTCAAGATCCTGTTGTAATCTGAGGTAACCCTCTTCGCTGTCCACTACACCTCCAATTTTGGCGTCATCTGCAAACTTACTAACTGTACCTCTTATGCTCGCATCCAAATCATTTATGTAAATGACAAAAAGTAGAGGCCCAGCACCAATCCTTGAGGCACTCCACTGGTCACAGGTCTCCAGTCTGAAAAACAACTTTCCACCACCACCATCTGTCTTCTACCTTTGAGCCAGTTCTGTATCCAAATGGCTAGTTCTCCTTGTATTCCGTGAGATCTAACCTTGCTAATCAGTCTCCCATGGGGAACCTTGTCGAACGCCTTACTGAAGTCCATATAGATCACATCTACTGCTCTACCCTGATACCATTTTTTATATTTATGTATTTGTGGGCATTGTTAACTCACACATTAGGTGTTGCATTCATTGTATAATAATGATGAGTACTGGAAAAAATATAGCATACTAGATAAGAAGTATGTCAATGCAATGTGTTTTTTAATGTATGATACAATGTGAAGGTGTCAGTGTTGGATTGGGGTGGACAAAGTCAGAAGTCACATGCCACTATTTTATAGTCCAACAGGTTTATTTGAAATCACAAGCTTTCAGAGCATAGCCCCTTCACCAGGTGAAGTGAGAGAGAAGCACACAGAATTTACAGGCAGAGAGATCGTCACAGAGAGATCAAAAGATCATACAAGTGGTATGTGTGGAGGGTCGAAAATAAGTCTCTGCAGGTGATCAAAAGTGTCAGACGGTGTGAGTAAAGTGTCAATGGCTAAATAACAAGCAAAGGATGACCTATAATCCTATTAAATGAGGCAGAAGATAGTTGCAAAAAATTAAAAATAAAGTGGTGCTTGAGACAAACTAACTGAATGGAATAACATGATAGGTATAAGAGTCACACGCTGAGGGTCCAACCAAAGTAACCAGTAATCCAAAACTGTATAAACTAATTAAAATAGAGTGATCATAACAATTTATCAAGGTGATGATGTCAAACAGGACAGTGAGGAATATTTTACAGATACAGAACTGTTTATTGGGGTCATATTAAGTGTGACATGAACTCAAGATCATGGTTGAGGCCATCTTCATGGGTACAGAGCTTGCCTATCAGTTTCTGCTCAGTGATTCTGTGTTGCTGTGTCTTGTGAAGGCTGCCTTGGAGGATGTTTACCCATCTGAATGTCCCTGACCACTGAAATGTTCGCTGACTGGGAGGGACCATTCCTGTCCGGTGATTGTGGATGGTCTCCATTTAGCCATTGTCATAGCGTCAGCACAGCCTTGCCAATACACCATGCCATGGGGCATCCTTGCCTGCAGCATATGAGAGAGACAACATTGGCCAAGTCACATGAGTTTCTGCCATGTCCATGGTGGGTGATGTTCCAACATGTGATGGTAGTATCCATGTCAATGATCTGACATACCTTACTGAGGTTGCTGTGGCAGGGTTGGGTGGTGTTGTGGTCAATGTTGTCCTGAAGGCTGGGTAGTTTGCTGCGAATGATGATCTGTTTAAGGTTTGGTGGTCATTTGGTGGTGAGAAGTGGAGGCGTGGGGATGATCTTGTTGAGATGCTTATCGTCATCGATGACATGTTGAAGGCTGTGAAGAATATGGTATAGTCTTTCTGCTCTGGAGAAGTACTAGACGATGAAAGGTACACCATCAATTATATCCTGTGTCTGTCTTTTGAGGAGTTTGTTGCAGTTTTTTTGCTGTGGTACATTGGAACTGGTTGATGAGTTGAGCATTGTATCCTGTTCTTATGAGAGTGCTCTTCAAAATCTTTAGGTGTCCATCATGTTCTTCCTTATCTGAGCAGATCCTGTGCATGTGCAGGGTAAGAGTACTCCAAGATGGCCTTCGAGATACACACCAATGCAGAGATGCATAGCTAGGTTCTGTACCCATGGAGATGGCCTCAACCTGACCTTGGGTTCATGTTGCGCTACATGAGACCCCACCACAAGTCTGTATCTGTAAAATATTCCTTACTATCCTGTTTTGACACCATTACCTTGAGAAAATGTTATGATTTCTCTACCTTAATTAGTTTGTATAGTCTTGGATTACTTATTGCTTTGGTTGGATCTTCAGCATTGGACTCTTATACCTATCATGTTATTTCAGTCATTTGGTTTGTCTCCAGCACCACTATATTTTTAAATTTTTTGTAATTATCTCTCTGCCTTATCCCTTCTCTTGTTATTCAGCTGTTGACACTTTACTCACACTATCTGACACTTTTGATTACTTATTAATCAACGATCTATTCAGACCATTTGTAGGATCTTTTGATCTCTCTGCCCATAAACTATGTGTCTATGTACTTCTCTCTCACTTCACCTGACGAAGGGGCTACACTCCAACAGCTTGTGATTTCAAATAAGCCTGTTGACTAAAACCTGGTGTTGTATGACTTCTGACTTATAAAATCATACAGCATGAAAAGAGACCCTTCGATCCAACCAGTCCATGTTTAACATAATCCCAAGTTAAACAGGTCCCATCTGCCTACTCCTGGCCCATATCTGTCAAACCTTTTCTATTCATGAATCCATCCAAATGTCGTTTAAATGTTGTAATTATACCTACATCTACCACTTCCTCAGGAAATTCATTCCACACACGAACCACCCTCTGTGTAAAAATATATGCCTCTTATGTCTTTTTAAAATACCTCTCTTCTCACCTTAAAAATGTTCCCCCTAGACTTGAAATTCCCCCATTTTAGGGAAAAGACAACTACGATCAACTCTATCTGTACCTCTCATTATTTGACAAACTTCTATCAGGTCACCTCTCAATCTCCTACGCTCTAGTGGAAAAAGTCCCAGCCTATCCAGCCTTTCTTTGTAACTCAAACTTTGCATTCCCGGCAACAAGCTGGTAAATCTCTTCTGAACGCTCTCCAGTTTGATAACATCCTCCCTAAAACTGGGTGAGCAGAGCTGGACACAGTACTCCAGAAGAAGCCTCACCAATGTCCTGTACAACTTCAACATAATATCCCAACTCCTGTACTCAAAGGACTCAGCAATGAAGGCAAGTGTGCCATATGCCTTTTTAACCATCCTGTCTGTGTACGATGGAAACTCTCAAGAATTATGCACCTGCACCCCCAGATCCCTCTGTTCTACAACACTACCCAAGACCCTACCATTAATTGTATAAGCCCTACCCTTGTTTGTCGTACCAAAACGGAATACCCCGCATTTATCCAGATTGAACTCCATCTACCATTTTCTGCCCACTGACCCATTTGATCAAGATCCTTGTAAGCTTAGAAAACCTTCTTCACTGTCTACTATGCCACCAGTTTTGATATCATCTGCAAACTTACTAGCCATGTCTTCTATATTCTCATCCAAATCATTTATATAAATGACAAACAAAAGAGGACCCAAAACCAATCCCTGTGGAATATCGCTGGTGACAGGCCTCCAATCCAAAAAGCAACCCTCCACCATTACTCTCTGTCTCCTGCCGTTAAGTCAATTATGTATCCAATTGGCAAATTCACCCTGAATCCCATGTGACCTAACTTTCTTAATTGGTCTACCATGCGGAACCTTGTCAAAGGCTTTACTAAAATCCAAGTAAACAACATCTACTGCTTTGCCATCATATGATAGCAAGAAATCAAAAGATTATTGAATTTTGTTTTGGAAGTTGCAAATATTCTCTGGTACTTATTCACTGGTTTTGTTTGTATTGACTTATGGTCCAATAAGTGAATAAAAAATAAATTTGTTCCCTTATGCCTTATGCTCCACTAAGTGCATTTATTTTATTTACATTTCATAGTACAGTTTAGTATCTGCTGTGATGTGTATTTGACATACATTGAGATAATAACAATGTGCTAACAAGAGATCAAACTACTCTAATTAAAGTTGCCAGTGAAAGATAGTGAGTGATGGCTGATTGCTTAATTGTACTATTTAATCTATCACTCCAACACCCTTTGCTAATACATCTCCTTTAGTAGTCGTCACATTATAATTCAACACAAGGTCAGAACGTTAACAGTGCTGCTTAAATATCACAAGATAGGATGCGTTGGCATTTGCTCTCGACTCAGAAATCTCTTTGTGTCTCTTGCAGAATGCAAGGCTGATGTCACTTTGGAATGCATCTGTACCTCTGCACAAATGTTATTGGCAAAACTAAAACAAGCAATGTTAGGGAAAAAAAATAAGTTCAACAAGTGAAAACTGAATTGCTGATGTGTATGAATCATTGGGTGTATTGGTTTACTCTTGACCAGATCAGTATGGAAGCTGGAGGTAGTGACATGGTTAACAGCATACATTTATAGTTGTCCAGAGTCACAGCACTTTGCTTTATGAACCAATGTCTTGAGGTGGATCTCCATTCTACTGAAACGACTAGTCCCAGCTGGTAAGTATCACAGCACTGACAATGGAGGATTGCAATATAATGTTCGCGTTATTTTGCTGGGCTTACACAGTGTCTTAGTGACTAATTGAACCTGAAGTCAACCAAAATCTTAACTTAATTAGTATGTGCCAAATCAGTGCCAGTTTGAAAACAGAGCCAACTCAGGGCTTGTTTCTCTAAAATCCAGAATTAGATACTTTTCATTGAAATCTAGCGAGACTTATGAAATTCCCTTCTCCTCAGAAACCACCAAGCTCATTGCTCTGTTTGCTGCATCCTTTCACTTATCTGTATCATATTTGCCACTTCTGTCAAGTCAATTTAGGTTCAAAACTTCCTTTAAAGATTGGTCATGTAAATTCATGTTTGCACATACAATTGGGAAGAAACCTTCTATTTCTGTTACAAAGCTGGATGTATTCAAAATAGCTGCAACTCCTTTCAATTTCTTGTGTTTGTTTGAAATAGAAAGCATGGTTTACACATTGGGTGATAGAATCACTGAAGCAAAACAATTGTTTTAGAGAAATTCTCCTTAAGTTCAAATGTTTTTGTGAGATTTTTAGCATCATAAATGTCTGCTTATGCTTACTCTCAGCAGCTCAAGTGCACAATCAGAAATAACATTGCACAGATAGCTGGTCTTAAACAATCAGATTCAGCGAAGGCATAATTGGGTCCATCATTAGGGAAAAGAGCAAGAGAACTCAGCCAAAAACACAATTACTTCTGAATTCTTGAATAAATTCAGTGTGGAGATGTTGAAAACTCATTTTGATACCTTCTTAATGCAATGGTTTGTCTCAGATATTTGCCAAATAATTTGTATAATGATAGCAACTTGCATTTATTAGGAATCTTTTGTATTTTAGAAAATGACAAGTTACTTCACAGGAGTGTAATTGGACAAACTTCATGCATCATTTGATTTGATTTATTATCATGTGTACTTAAGTACAGTGAAAAGCTTTGTTTGCGAGCAGTACAGCCAAATCATAGTAAGCAAGGACAAACAGATCATAGAGAGCTTAGACAGAGTAAGGCATACAATGACACGGCACAGTGGATGTGCAAAGCATGATCAACATTAACAAGATGAACATTATTTAAAGATAGAGAGGTCCAGTCATCAGATTAATAATGACAGGTAAGGAGCTGCTCATAACCCTGCTATAGCAAGTGTTCAAGCTTCTGCAACTTCTGTAACAGAAGAGATTGTAGGAGAGCATTACCGGGGTGCGATGGGTCTTTGATGTTGGAAGAAATTGTAGGAGAGCATTACCGGGGTGCGATGAGTCTTTGATGATGTTGGAAGAGATTGTAGGAGAGCATTACTGGGGTGTGATGGATCTTTGATGTTGGAAGAGATTGTAGTAGAGCCTTACTGGGGTGCGATGAGTCTTTGATGATGTTGGAAGAGATTGTAGGAGAGCATTACTGGGGTGTGATAAATCTTTGATGTTGGAAGAGATTGTAGGAAGCGTTACCGGGGTGGGATGAGTCTTTGATGATGTTGGAAGTAATTGTAGGAGAGCCTTACCGGGGTGTTATGGGTCTTTGATGATATTGGAAGAGATTGTAAAAGAGCCTTACTGGGGTGTGATGGGTCTTTGATGATGTTGGAAGAGATTGTAGGATATCATTACTGATAGAGTCATAGAGTCATAGAGATGTACAGCATGGCAACAGACCATTCGGTCCAACCAGTCCATGCCGACCAGATATCCCAACCCAATCTAGTCCCACCTGCCAGTAGCCAGCCTATATCCCTTCAATCCCTTCCTATTCATATACCTGTCGCAATGGCTTTTAAATGTTGCAATTGTACCAGCCTCCACCACTTCCTCTGGCAGCTCATTCCATACACCTACCAGCGTCTGCGTGATAAAGTTGCCCCTTAGGTGTCTTTTTTATCTTTCCCCTCTCACCCTAAACCTATATCCTCTAGTTCTTGACTCCTCCACCCCTGGGAAAAGACTTTGCCTATTTATCCTATCCATGCCCCTCATAATTTTGTAAACCTCTATGATAGGTCTTTGATGATGTTGGAAGAGATTGTAGGAGACCATTACCGGGCTGTGATGGGTCTTTAATGATGTTGGAAGAGATTGTAGTAGAGCATTACTGGGGTGTGATGGATCTTTGATGATGTTGGAAGAGATTGTAGGAAGCATTACTGGGGTGTGATGAGTCTTTGATGATGTTGGAAGTAATTGTAGGAGAGCCTTACGGGGGTGTGATGGGTCTTTGATGATATTGGAAGAGATTATAGGATAGCATTACTGGTGTGTGATAGGTCTTTGATGATGTTGGAAGAGATTATAGGAGAACATTACTAGGATGCGATGGGTCTTTAATGATGTTGGAAGAGATTGTAGGAGAGCATTACTGGGCTGCGATGGGTCTTTAATGATAGAACATAGACATAGAACATAGAACAATACAGCACAGAACAGGCCCTTCGGCCCACGATGTTGTGCCAAACATTTGTCCTAGCTTAAGCACCCATCCATGTACCTATCCAATTGCCGCTTAAAGGTCACCAATGATTCTGACTCTGCCACTCCCACAGGCAGCGCATTCCATGCCTCCACCACTCTCTGAGTAAAGAACCTACCCCTGACATCCCCCTATACTTTCCACCCTTCACCTTAAATTTATGTTAAATTTATGATGATGTTGGAAGAGATTGTAGTAGAGCCTTAACGGAGTGTGATGGCTCTTTGATGATGTTGGAAGAGATTGTAGGAGAGCATTACTGGAGTGCAATGGGTCTTTGATGATATTGGTAGTGATTGTAGGAGAGCATTAACAGGGTGCAATGGGTCTTTAATGATGTTGGAAGAGATTGTAGGAAACATTACCAGGGTGCGATGGGTCTTTAATAATGTTGGAAGAGATTGTAGTAGAGCCTTAACGGGGTGTGATGGCTCTTTGATAATGCTGGAAAAGATTGTAGGAGAGCATTACTGGGGTGCGATGGGTCTTTGATGATGTCGGCTGCCTTTCCGCGGCAACGTGAATTGTAAATGGAGTTCAATGATGGGAGGTCGGCTTCTGTGGGCTGTGCATACAGCCTTTTGTAGTTTCCTATGGTTCTGGGCAAAGCAATTGCCATACCAGGCTGTTATGCACCCGGATAGTGCATTTGTGGAAGTTGGTGAGGGTCTTTATAGCTGTACCAAATTTCTTGAGCTGCCTGAGGAAGAAAAGGCATTGTTGTACCTTCTCGACCATCGCATCAATGTGAGAAGTCCAGGACAGGTTGTCTGTTATCATCACTCTTAGTAACTTGATGCTCTCAATCATCTCAACTTCTGCTCTGTTGATGTAGATGGGGGCATGTTCTCCTCCTTTTTCTGAAGTCAATGATCAATTCTTTAGTTTTGCTGACACTGAGAGAGAGGTTGTTATCACTGCACCATGACACCAAGCCTTCTATCTCCTTTCTGTATTCTGAGCTGTTTGATATCCTATTTACCAGGGTGGTGTCATCAGCAAACCTGTAAATGGCATTCATTCAGATTTAGGCTACATAGTTGTGGATGTACAGGGAGTACAGTAGTGGGCTGAGAGCGCATCCTTGGGAGGCTCCAGTGTTGAGGATTACCGCGGAGGACACGTCTGTCTTCACTGCATCACCCAAGAAGCTTGACACCACCCAGGACAAAGCAGCCAACTTGATTGGCACAATATCCACAAACATCCACTCCCTTCACTGATGCACAGGAGCAGCAATGTCTAGCATCTATAAGATGCACTGCTGAAATTCTGCAGAGCTCACTTGATAACACCTTTCAAACCCATGACCACTTCCACCTAGAAAGACAAGGGTGGTAGAAACATGGGAACACTACCTCCAGCAAGTTCCACTCCAAATCACTCACCATCCAGATTTGGAAATATAACACAGTTTCTTCAGTGTTGCTTGGTCAAAATCCTGGAATTCCTTCACTAACACCATTATGTTACCTGTAACATATGGACTGCAACAGTTCAAGAAGGTAAAAAGTTCATGAAGGCAGCTCATCACCACATTCTCAAGAGCAACTAGGAATGGGGAAGAATGCTGGTCATTCTCACATCTTATCTGTGAACAAAAAAAGTCACATAAGGAGCTGTAAGGATGGTGACCAAAATGTAGTCAACAAGGAAGCATTTGAGAAAAGGAGAAGTGACATAAAGAGGGAATACAGAGGAAATTCCAGAGCTTAAAACCAGAGCCATTGAGTAGATATTGTAAAGATGAGAATGATTTATATCTACATGCTACTAATATACAGGAACATACAATTTTCAATCATGTTTAAGCAAATAATTCCCATTCCTGTAGGTGGAGGCAAACATGTTTGAAAAGCTAAACGATGTTCCTTATTTTCTGTGCACATTGAGAAATGCTTGAGGTTAAAATTAAGTTTACGCTCTGTATTGGAGATGTTCTGAAGAATCACTGACAGGACTTCATTTCCAAAAATAAGGTGTGTCTAAACCCCGAAGCAAATGGGAACGCATGAAATTTATTTAAAAAGGTGTTAAAGAATACAATTTTTTAAAATGTTTGGATAGATTCCCTCTATCTGCCTGTTACCTATCAGTGGTTGCTATTGGTGACTTTTGGTTTAAGCTTGATAATGCTTCAAACAAAACGTCCGCGCTCCAGCTGCATGTCTCTTTCATTTCTGGTTTATTTGTCTTAAAAACAAGAATGGCATATCTTGCCATGACACACAGTGAAAGAATGGACAGAACTTCCTTCTCACTTTCACCACTTATCATTTTGCAACACCTGGAACTCTTCCTTGAGCTCATTATTGAATCTATGACAGTACAATGCAACTTAATTTGTATAGATCCCGCGTCCAAACATAAAACTCCATGAATGCAAATTGTTGTCAAATTAACATTTACAAGGATTTGACTGAATGAAATATGTATTCATGTTATCAAACTATTCATATGACTTCCAACCACTGGAGTTGCTTAGGGCATGTAAGGATGAATGTCATTGCAGAGAGAGGTTGAGGCAAGTTAATTCACGTTTGATACAAATGGCTGGATTTCAAGACAAAAGATTGGATTTAGTGTACTAGGCGTCAGGAAATCAATGCCTGTCAGGAATCTGGATGAGTTGAAGAATTAGGACTTTTTGAGTGGCAGGAGAAAGGAAGTGGAGTTTTGACAAAGTTCACATTTATGGTGGGTCTCGATGGGAAGTCAGCAAGGGGTGTAAATATAGCTTCCAGCAGAATTGGGAGTGAGAGACAAGAGGACTTTTGGTATGGAGTTGAAAGTAAATTTTTGTTTGTGGTGGACTTGTGGAAGTTCAGATCGGAGGGTAAAATAGGATTCCGAGGTTTGGTTGAACCTGAGCTGAATCTGGGGAAGGGGTTAGACTCAGATCAGAACATAAGGATGACTGTGAGCCATATAGCCTATTTTGCCATTCAATGCGATCATGGCTAATCGAGCACTTAGAATTCCTACAGTGTGGAAACAGGCCCCTTGGCCCAACAAGGCCACACCGATCCTCCGAAGAGTAACCCACCCAGAGCCATTTCCCTACCCTATATTTACTCCTGACTAAAGCACCTACACATCCCTGAACACTACGGGCAATTTAGCATGGCCAATTCACCTAACGTGCTCATCTTTGGATTGTGGGAGGAAACTGGAGAACCTGGAGGAAACCCACACAGACAAGAGGAAAATGTACAAACTCCACACAGACGCCTGAGGCTGGAATTGAACCCGGGTCCCTGGTGCTGTGAGGTAGCACTACTAACCACTAAGTCACTGTGCCACCTACAAATAACTTTGTGGGCGGCAATAACTTCAAAACTTTTCCTAATCCCATCCCTATTAACACTGATATTGAACAATCCATCAAACTACTTTAAACATATTCAAAATCTGAGCTTCCAAATCGAGAAATCCAAAGGTTCACAATCCTCTGAGTCTGAAGAGTCGTACTAGACTGGAAACCTTAACTGTGTTTCTCCCTCGACAGGAAACTGCTTAGTTTTTCCAGCAGTCTCTGTGTTTGTTTCAGATTTCTTGCATCTGCAGTATTTTGCCTTTATACTATTCCAAGCTTGTGTGGTTAAGTATAGATATCAACATTTTGCATCAAATAATCTGTGCACAATATCAGGGACTGTGAGGATAGAGAATTAAACTCTGGTATGCTTGACTTCAATTGCCGCCAAATTGTACTACAAAGCGTTAAACTGAGATTATATCACTTCATGAGGTTGCAAGTCGGGTAGATAAAATGTGAATTGAAAAGGTGATAAAGAGAGTGAATTTAGAAGGATAGACAACTTCATTGTTTGCAGACAATCGTCATATGGAGGCAGATGAGGTTGGGAAGTGATGTCATGGTATCTGGCAAAACATAAGCAAGAGAAGGAGAAAACAAGGTTAAATATTAAACAGTTACATGTCCTAACCAAAAATTAGCAACATTTCCTTTGAAGCAATACATCAAGCTTGCCAGAGATAAGCAAGCTGCACAGTATTAAAACATGGATATAAACAGACTTCAGAGAAATAAGATCTGATACAACTGTACAGTTCCAATGTCTCAAACCACTTCCCCTCCACTTCAATTATACAGCAGTCCTGGTCCAAGCATAACATTTAAATATGAATTCCTGATTCAAACATTAAAAAAAAATCATCTCTGATTATTTGTTTTGTAATGCTGTTGCCTATAAGGTAAACTACTGCCAACTTTCACCTAAGGCAGCAACATATGTCTGGTGTAAAACATTTTGGCTCAGGGTTACCTGTTTTTCTTAAGATAGGATCTCTGAATCAACCATTAAATAGGGCTATGAGACAAAGAGTTTGCAATTTGTCTCTTTTTATTTGCAGTTCATTTGAATCCTGAATCTGGTGTTATTTTCCTGGCAAGGTAGGCATGCATTGAAGTAACTTCATTTCACTGCATGTATTCAACTGCAGTCATTGACCTTTTGGCAGTATAACAAGTATCATAAAAAAATTGACCCAGTCTTGTAATTCACTGTGGAATTACTCCCAAACCACATGGAAAATAATCAGTCATTATTAAGTTATCAGGTTTACTTACTTAGATCATGTTTCAACGCCAAACAACTTCTACCCAAGTCTTATTATATCATTTATAGTGAGAAGTGAAGAAGGCATTTGGTATGCTTGCTTTTATTGGTCAATGCATTGAGTATAGGAGTTGGGAGGTCATGTTGTGGCCATATAGTACATTGATCAGGTCACCTTTGGAATGCTATGTACAATTCTCATCTCCTTGCTATAGGAAGGATGGTGTGAAACTTGAAAAGGTTCAGAAAAGATTTACAAGAATGTTGTCAAGGGCGATCTATAGGGATAGATTGAATAGGTTGGGACTATTTTCCCTGGAATGTCAAAGGATGAGGCAGAAGTTTATAAAATCAGGAGGGGCAGGGATAGGGAGAATAGTCAAGTCTTTTCCCCAGGGTAGGGGAATCCAAAACTAGAGAGCATGGGTTTAAGTGGGAGGGGAAAGATTTAAAAGGACCCAAGGGGCAACTGTTTCACACAGAAGATGGTGGATGTATGGAATGAGATGCCAGAGGAGGTGATGGAGGCTGGTACAATTATAACATTTAATCAACATCTGGATGAATACATAAATAGGAAGGAATATGGACCAAATATTGGCATATTGGACTAGATTGATATATAATATCTGGTTGGCATGGACAAGTTAGACCGAAGGGTCTGTTTTCATGCTGTACATCTCTACGATTCTATTTACATCAATAGTTCCTATTAATAATAAAGTTTTTATGCTCCCTTTTATCACTGCTTGGAATACGAGAACATTTTAGCTCTTGGGCAGCATGATTGATATTGATGGGAAGTCAATGAATTTTGCTGTTGGTTGTGTTGTAACTTCTGAAGGTTAATTTTATGATGTAAGTAATGTAACACTACAATGGTGCAATCATCAATAGATTATTGCAAAATAGTACTATTCAACCTGTACAGGCATTAAATATAATATTCGATTGGGGATAAACCAGCGGAAACTGAATTAGATAATCAATGCGTCGAAAGGCACAAACAAAACTAGAGCAAAACTTGGAATGATTTTTTCTGTTATCAGATCCATTACTGTCTTTAAAGTCAACAAAGTCTGATTCTGTCTAATATAAGGTGTATTGCTACTTTTGCATCTCCAACGTTTGATTTTAATTTGGCTTTCCTTGGAAGACGTAGTTGCTGGAGGAAGTCATTCTGCACCCGTTCTGGCATTCAGTTAGATCATGGCTGATCTGGTCATAATCTTACCTCCACTTTCTTGTCCTCCTCCCATAACCATTGACTCCCTTGTGTATCAAAAATCTATCCAACTGCACCTGGAATAAATTCAATGACCCAGCCTGAACTGCGTTCTGGGAATAAAATTCTACAGACTAACAAACCTCTGACAGAAAAGGATTCTCCTCATCTCCGCCTTTAAAAGAAAACTACCTTTTATTCTTAAACTGGGTTCCCCCACCCCCGGTTCTAATTTCTCTTACAAAGGGGAGCATCCTTTCAGAAACCACCCCTTGGGCGGCACGGTCGCACAGTGGTTAGCACTGCTGCCTCACAGCACCAGAGTCCCAGGTTCAATTCCAGCCTCAGGTGACTGTCTGTGTGAAGTTTACACATTCTCTCCGTGTCTGCGTGGGTTTCCTCCGGGTGCTCCGGTTTCCTCCCACAGTCCAAAGATGTGCAGGTCAGGTGAATTGGCAATGCTAAATTGCCCATAGTGTTAGGTGCATTAGTCAGAGGGAAATGGGTCTGTGTAGACTTGCTGGGCCGAAGGGCCTGTTTCTACACTGTAAGGAACCAAATCTACCTAATCTCATCATGTCCTCTCAGAATCTTACATGTTAGAAACCATAAAGTGTAGGAACACAAAGTAGGCCATTTAGTCCATTGACTAGATTAGAGTGGCGCTGGAAAAGCACAGCAGGTCAGGCAGCATCCGAAGAGCAGGAAAATTGATGTTTCGGGCAAAAGCCCTTAATCAGGAATAGAGGCAGAGAGCCTGCAGGGTGAAGAGATAAAAAGCCCATTTAGCCCATTGAGTCTACTCTGCCATTCAATGAGTTCATGGCTGATCAGATAATCCTCAACTCCACTTTCCTGTCTTTTCCATATAACCCTTGATTCCCTTGTTGATTAAAAATTTGCCTGTTTCAGCCTTGAATGTACTCAATGAGCCAACCTTAACAGCCCTCTGTGTTAACGAATTGCATGGGTTGACTACACTCTGAGCGAATAAATCTCTCATCTCTGTCTTAAATGTGCGACCCCCTTATTCTGAGATTATGTTCTCTTGTCCCAGACTTTCCCACAAGGGCTGACAACCTTTCCACTTTCTTCACCTACCATAACAGTCTTATACATTTCAATAAAGCTGCCTGGTGTTCTTCTACATTCCAATGAATAGAGGCCCAAACTACTCAACTTCTTCTCATAAGACAGTCCCTCCATACCTTTTCTGCTCTGCCACACATGCCAATATCTCTTTCCTTCAATAAGGAGCACAAAACTATTCCATCTGTGGTCTGATACTGCTTTGTGTCATTGTAGCAATAACCTCTCCAATTCTTTTTTCCATTGCCTTTGAAATTTCAACTGGGTCATCTCTTGCTCTTCCAAACTCCAGTGGGTGAAAACACAGCCGATTCAACTTTCCTTCATGCAATAACACCTTCATCCCAGGAATGAGTTAAATGAGCTTTCTTTGAACTGTTTCTAAGGACAGTGATGAATGATAAGCTCTCACTTGCATGTCATGTGCTTTGACTGGTGGTAGTAATGCAACTTTATGCACTATCCAATTCAGTGTAAATGCCATTCTACAAGTATAGAAACATATTATAGTAAGGTAAAATAAGAATGCACATGTTTCCTCAGGATCCATCTTTTGTAATAGTGCAAGTTCTGCTCTTTGAAGTTATTTTAATTTTTCCTTTCTCCTGTCACTTGGTCTGGTACTAACGCCAACCAAGTAGGTATGTAATGTACTTTTAGGCTTCAGCCAGCATCTTTCTGAGTCAGGCATTATAAGATGTGATTAAGCTGTAAATTGCTGACTTGTCTTTGCATTTTCTGTTCCCTCACTGTGCAGAGACCCCTGATCTATCTTAGGCAGTTTCATATTTGATTTGATTTATTTTTGTCACATGTACCTAGTACAGTAAAAAGCTTTGTTTGGTGTTCAAGGCAGGCAGGTCATAACATACAAAGATCATACGGTGATTCAACAGAGTGAGCAATACAAAGTCACGGCTGCAAAGAAGGTGCACAAAAAGCAAGCTCAAGGTTGATTTGAAATTTGAGAGGTCCATTCAGAAGTCTAATAACAGAACAGAAGAAACTGTTCTCATACCTGTTGGTACCTGTTTAAGGTTTTGTATCTTCTACCCGATGAAAGAGATTGGAGGAAATTATAACCAGGGTGGGAGGGGTCCTTGTTGATGTTGGCTGCCTTTCGAGGCAGCAAGAAGTATTGATGGAGTCAATGGATGGAAGGTTGGCTTGTGTGATGGACTATGCTGTATTCACAACTCTGTTGTTTCTTATGGTCCTGGGCAGAGCATCCTGATAGAACACTTTCTATGGTGCATCTGTAAAGGTTGGTGAGACTCCTTATGGGAATTCCCAATTTCCTTAGCCTCCTGGCACATGGTGTGTAGGGTGTTCTAGCTAGGTGGATAAAGAGATGGTTGAGCAACAGGAGACAGAGAGTAGTAGTTGAAGGAAGTTTCTCGAAATGGAGAAAGGTGACCAGTGATGTTCCACAGAGATCAGTGCTGGGGCCACTGTTGTTTGTGATAGACATAAATGATCTGGAAGAGGGCATTGGTGGTCTGATCAGTAAGTTTGCAGATGATACGAAGATTGGTGGAGTAGCAGAAAACATAGGGGACAGTCAAAGAATACAGGAGAATATAGATAGACTGGAGAGTTGGGTGGAGAAGTGGCAGACAGGGCTCAATCCTGGCAAATGTGTGGTGATGCATTTTGAGAAGTCTAATTCTAGAGTGAACTATATAGTAAATGGAAGAGCCTTGGGAAAAGTCGATGAGCAGAGAGATCTGGGAATTCAGGTCATTGCAACCTGAAGGTTGCTGCACCATTGGATAGAGTGGTCAAGAAGGCATATAGTACGCTTGCCTTCATCGGACGGGGTATTGAGTATAAGAGCTGGCAGGTCATGTTAAAATTGTACAAGACGTTGGTTCGGCCGCATTTAGAATACTGTGTACAGTTCTGGTCGCCACATCACGAAAAGGATGTGGACGCTTTGGAGAGGGTGCAGAGAAGGTTTACGAGGATGTTGCCTGGTATGGAAGGTGCTAACTATGAAGAGAGGTTGAGTAGGTTAGGTTTGTTTTCATTAGAAAAAAGGAGATTGAGGAGGGGACCTGATTGAGGTCTACAAAATCATGAAGGGTATAGACAGGGTGGATAGAGATAAGCTTTCTCCCAGGATGAAGGATTCAATAACGAGAAGTCATGCTTGCAAGGTGAAAGGTGAAAAGTTTAATGGGGATACACACGGCAAGTACTTTACACAGAGGGTGGTAGGTGCCTGGAACACGTTGCCAGCAGAGGTAGTGGAGGCAGGCACGGTAGATTCATTTAAGGTGCGTCTGGACAGATACATGAGTAGGTGGGGAGCAGAGGGATACAGATGCTTAGGAATTGGGCGATAGGTTTAGACAGTGAATTTGGATTGGCTCAGGCTTGGACGGCTGAAAGGCCTGTTCCTGGGCTGTAAATTTTCTTTGTCCTGAGGAAGAAGAGACATTATTGTGTCATTTATGTGGCTGGTCCAGGACAGATTCTTGGTGATAGTTGAAAATGGGAACTTAGTAATTTGAAAGGAAGAAGTCCCAGCTATGAGCTCAGGCACCACCATCCCATTATTGTGCAGGTTGGAACTTCATAATGCTTAATGTGGAAGCACACCACCTTATTTGTTAAAAGAATGGCTCAGCCAATGCAAATGCTTTAACGTTTGCACAATTATATTTTCACACAGTAGTCTTGGTGCGATTACCTTGAAGTCTTTATGGTTACTGTGAGCTAATATTCTTTAAGATGTGGAAGTGCCAGTGTTGGACTGGGGTGGACAAAGTTAAAAAAAATCATACGACACCAGGTTATAGTCCAACAGGTTTATCTGGAAGCACTAGCTTTCGGAGCGTCACTGACGAAGGAGCGCGCTCCGAAAGCTTGTACTTCCAAATGAACCTATTGGACAAGAACCTGGTGTTGTGTGATTTTTAGCTAATATTCTTTACTAGCAAATAACAAGAAGTGTATTAATACCCTTAACACCAAAAGTGGCAAATGCCTAACCAGTCTAGCGACTGCTAATATTTAAGGTAGTTTGTATTTTTCACCTGGTTTGCTGTCAAATGCCAACACAGGATCTACATACATCCTGAGCTACCTTCAGGAACTCCTGAATGCTGAGAGCCAGGGCTCACCTTCAGTGCAATTGTAGCCACACGGTCAAATGGCTGTGACCTTTGGCCACGTAAAGAAGCCCCCAGCAACCAAAGAGTGCAGAAAAGTTGCATGAACATTTTTAGGAAAAAACTCATCATGGAATAAGAGAATGTGGGCGGCACGGTGGCACAGTGGTTAGCACTGCTGCCTCGCAGCGCCAGAGACCCGGGTTCAATTCCCGCCTCAGGCAACTCTCTGTGTGGAGTTTGCACATTCTCCCCGTATCTGCGTGGGTTTCCTCCGGGTGCTCCGGTTTCCTCCCACAATCCAAAAATGCACAGGTCAGGTGAATTGGCCACATTAAATTGCCCGTAGTGTTAGGTGAAGGGGTAAATGTAGGAGAATGGGTCTGGGTGGATTACGCTTCGGCGGGTCGGTGTGGACTTGTGGGGCGGCACGGTGGCACAGTGGTTAGCACTGCTGCCTCACAGCGCCAGAGACCCGGGTTCAATTCCCGCCTCGGGAGACTGACTGTGTGGAGTTTGCACATTCTCCCCGTGTCTGCGTGGGTTTCCTCCGGGTGCTCCGGTTTCCTCCCACAGTCCAAAGATGTGCAGGTTAGGTGAATTGGCCATGCTAAATTGCCCCTAGTGTTAGGTAAGGGGTAAATGTAGGGGTATGGGTGGGTTGCGCTTCGGCGGGGCGGTGTGGACTTGTTGGGCCAAAGGGCCTGTTTCCACACTGTAAGTAATCTAATCTAAAAGTATTGAATGAAAAAAAGAGTATATTTTTTCAAGCACTTAAAAAGTAAACTTACTTTTCAATGTTGATTTTTCAAATTGGTACAATTCACTTAATTCTGAAATAAAAACATTTTCCAAGCTTTTTTTTTCCAGGCTAGTTTCCAGGATCCATGGTTTTCCAGTTCCTCCACCAAGATCTAAGACACTTGAACGGCAGAAATTCATCTATGCTCATTTTTATCAAAATTGATTAAAAGATTTGGCAGCCCCTGTGAAGAGAAATTAGAGTTAACATTTCAGGTGTAGTGACCCTTCCTCAGAAGTTTTCCAACAACTTCTGTTTTGTTTCTGATTTACAGCATCCACAGTTTTTTTGGTTTTTATTTTGATTAAAAGATTCTTGTTTTTAAATGAGCCTTTCATATTCCCAGAGTATTCCTGTGTTCCCTTTGAAATAACTCCACAGAGGCTGGTATCCTGTTATCAAATCACCCTTTATTTACATGTGGAGAATCTTTGACACTGATCTGACTCCCTCAGAGCCAGCTCTCAGAGTGAACAGAACCCTTGTCACTCCTGATTTGGAGGTGCCACTGTTGGACTGGGTGTACAAAGTTAAAAAAATCACACACCACCTGGTTATAGTCCAACAGGTTTATTTGGGAGCACTAGCTTTCAGAGCACTGCTCCTTCATCAGGTGGTTGTGGCGTATAAGATCGTAAGACACAATGGGCCGACATGGCACCGATTGTTAAAGATCACTTGAGAATGTAACTTTAAAAAGAATCTGGGATTTACATATTAAAGGACTGAAACCAACATGGTCTTTCTAAAAGATGAGATACTTAACAAACAATCAATGTCTTTTTCAATATATAATTTCAGTTACATCACACTATAAACTTTTCCTATAAATTCTGTGTCTTACAATCTTATACTCCGCAACCACCTGATGAAGGAGCAGCGCTCCAAAAGCTAGTGCTTCCAAATAAACCTGTTGGACTATAACATGTGATTTTTAACCTTGACACTCCTGTTCTTTTTTGTTGGCTGTCAGACCCTCCTATTTATTTATTTTTTTCTTTTTTTTCTTTTAACCCCCACACTACCGCCTAACTGCGGTAGTGCTTATTTTTTCCCCAGCACCCATGTTGTGTGTGTGCAGGTGTGAGACACAGTGAGACACACAAGGTGTATGAATTTTTATTCAGTTTCCACCACCAAGAAGAAAGGAAACACCCGAGTGGCCAGTGACAAACAGTGCCCTTCACATCAAAGGGCAAGGCTGCATGATCAAACCATGAAGGGGAGGGCAGGGATTAAATCAAAATAGAGTTGGACGGGGAAATAATACATCCATTCCCTGTGGTGCCCACCTCTCGACACTCCTGTTCTTAGCTGTCAGCCAGAACTCCCTGATTGGACCAGACTAACAGCTCCATATTCTATGAGGTTTATCTGGCTGACCTCATTACAATCACTTCCTTCCTCCCTCTCTGAGTCGGAAGACATAGACAAGTTGTTTTATTTGTTGCTCCACCTGGAGTGTTTTAGCACTGGGTCAGGTTCCTCTATCTCGCCCTCAGATATGGGCAGCAAGTAATGCACAGTAGCTCATCTCTTGAGCCCAGAGCATCTCGGACAAAATTAATTCTCTTCTTCAGGCAGCAAAGACGTTGAGGTGGTGACATCCACCATGTCCACCTCGGATTCTGAGGTATCTTCAACGCTTGATGGAAAGGGAGAACCCATGGGTCCAGGAGACAGTCAGAAATGCTATCAAGGAGCTGGACATATTTTACTCCCACACAGTTTGCGAGTTTGCAACTTTCATATGATCTATGTGCTTGTGCAGGACCATCACATTTATCTGAACGTTATATGTCACTGGATCTCACCTTGCATTGATTATGCCTCTTACCCATGCAGGGATGTTCCTGTGGTTCTTACACCAAACTTTGTCCCCTGAAGTAAACTCTCTCTCTCGCTTAACGGAGTCTTGTGTCTGGAATTGGCATTCCTGATGCTGTTTCACCCTCCCCCCCAGGTCTGGAAAGATCAGATTTAATCTGATGCAGAGTCTTCTCCCTATTAACAACTTTGCTGGAGTTATCCCTGCATGAAGAGTGGTCCTATAATCAAATAGGAACGTGGACAGTTTGATTAGATTAGATTCCCTACAGTATGGAAACAAGCCCTTCGGCCCAACAAGTCCACACCAACCCTCCGAATATTAACCCACCCAGACCCATTCCTCTACGTTTACCCCTGACTAATGTACCTAACACTATTGGCAATTTAACAAAGTCAATTCACCTGTCCTGTACATCTTTGGATTGTGGGAGGAAACTGGAGCACCCGGAGGAAACCCATGCAGACACAGGGAGAATGTACAAACTCCACACAGACAACTGCCCAAGGCTGGAATCACACCTGGGTCTCTGGCGCTGTGAGGCAGCAGTGCTAACCACTGAGCCACTGTGCCGCCCCACGGTGATATCTAGTGAAGCTGTAAGCTGTTTCTTTAAGCCTACCTTCAAATTTTGGACTGTTCTTTCTGCCAGAACATTGGATGATGGATTATACAATGAATACCATTTAGCTTTAGGAAATACTCAAATTCCCTGCTGGTAAATGATGGTCCATTTTCAGTTGCCAACACGTCTGGGAGTCCATGTCTTGCAAACAATGCTCGCGGTTTTCTATAGTTGTCCCTGTGTTTGATGAGTGAACTCTGTGCACTCCAGTTACTTTGAGTGACCATCCACAATGATGAAAGAACATCGAGCCCATGAAAGGACGTGCATAGTTGAAGAATAACCAAGTCCAGGGTTTACCCAGCTAGTCCCACAAATGTGGGGGAGCTACTGATGACAATTTTTGTCCTTATTGACTCTCTGCACACCAATCCACTAACACGGCTATCCAACCCTGGCCACCAAACATAATGTCTCACCAACATCTTCGTTTTGGGAACCCCTGGATGGGCCTGCTGGAGTTTGACCAGTATCTGGCAGTGATCTTTGTTCAGGATAATCACTCTTGTTCTCCATAATAATGTCCCCTCCTCTGCTGTGATCTGGTGTCTCTGGGTCCAAAAGGTTTTCAATTCTGATTGTGCCGGGCCTTTGGATTCCCCCATCACCAGCAGCTGTTTCAGTTTTGCCAGGACTGGATCTTTCTGTGTCCAAAGTCTGATATTGTCAGCTGTGACTAGAAGTGAGTCCAGAAACGTTAAAACCATGATGGGATCATCCAGTAGTGGTACCATCGGTTGTGTATCTGCCAGCAGGAGGTGGCTCAATGCATCCACATTTGCTACTTGGTCTCCTGGATGATGTTCCAACTTGTAGTTATACAGACTTACTGTTATAGCCCACCACTGAATCCGGTCTGAAGTTATGGGTGGCATTGCCTTGTCCTTTTTATAGAGAGTGAGTCGAGTTTGTGGTTTCTTAATAGTACAAATTTACATCTGTAAAGGTATTGGCGGAACTTCCTGACTCCAAATATGACTGCCAAACGTTTCTTCTCTAACTGTGCGTATTTACATTCTGCATTAGCCACAGTTCCGGATTCATACACTATTGGATGTTCCTCTCCATTGGGCCACCTATGAGCTAAGTCAAGAGTGTGGTGCTCGAAAAGCACAGCAGATCAGGCAGCATTCGAGGAGCAGGAAAACCGACGTTTCGGGCATAAGCCCTTCATCAGGAATGGCTGATGAAGAGCTTTGGCCCAAGACATCGATTCTCCTGCTCCTGAGATGCTGCCTGACCAACTGTGCTTTTCCAGCACCACACTCTCAACTCTAATCTCAAGCATCTGCAGTCCTCACTTTCATCACATATGTACCAATACTGCCCTGATGCTGCATGGGGAGGCATTACATGTCAATACGAGATCTCACTTGGGATCATAGTGTGCCAAAACCTAAGAGGATGATAGCTGATTCTTCAGGTCACTGAAAACTATACGACCATTTCCGAAGCTGACCTTTACTAAAGAGTTGATGCAAAGGTGCCAGGACAGAGGCTGGGTTATGTATGAACTTTCCGTAATAATTCACCAGCCTAAGGAAAGGTCTAAGCTCTGGTACTGATGTGGGAGCCGGGGCACCTTTGATCACTTTCACTATATCTTCCTGGCTGTGTCGACTCTATAGCATAAGTAGGTCACTAGGGGTGACTCAAACACACATTTTTCCCTTCTAAGGCGTACATCAGCCTGGGAGAAACGTCTAAGGACTATGTCCAAGTTCTCTAAGTGCTCGTTGTTGGTCTTCCCTGGTATTAGCAGGTGATCTAGATAAATGGAGACCTGGGGTAGACCTTGTAAAATATTCCCCATTGTCCGCTGAGAAACTGCACAAGCTGGTGATAGCTTAAATGGCTGTCTTGTATATTGGGACAAACCCTTACGGGTATTAATTGTGGCATACTTCTGGGAATCCTCATCTAACCGCAATTGCAAGTACACATGGCTCATGTCCAGTTTCATGAAGGACAGCCCCCCTGCCAGCTTTGCGCATAAATCCTCTATGCGACAGTTGGGTATTTATCTAGCTGTGAACAGCTTAGTCAGACTGGCAATGGTGTCCACTTCCAAGAGAGTACCTGCAACTCGTATACACCACTTGCTGCATTTTCCAATGATAAAGTCAGTAGTAGTGCCTGTTTAAAGTCCAGCTGGGCTTCAGCTAGCTGGCACTTTTGCATGGTTACATCAAGAATCCCACATACTGAATGGTTTCTCAGCACCTCATTAAGGGTTGTACCAAAGTCACATGCCTCTGCCAGTTGTCCTCACCTGATCAATAATACTGATTCCCCTAGTTCATGAATTGCCAAGTAAAACCGACAGCGTCACAAAATTAAAGGTTTGGGGTCGTAATAATCCTTAATTAAATCCGTCAACTCTTGAAAGGTTTTTGTATTTGATGCCTCAGGGGAAGTTAGATTTCTAATAACTGATAAAGCTGTCAGGAGAAATTTTTTTTCTTTTTTTTTCTCCTGTTTTTTTTTATATAACCCCCACACTACCGCCTAACTGCGGTAGTGCTTATTTTGTCCCCAGCCCCCATGTTGTGTGTGTGCTGGTGTGAGACACAGTGAGAGACACAAGGTGCACGAATCTTTATTCAGTTTCCACCACCAGGAAGAAAGGAAACACCCGAGTGGCCAGTGACAAGCAGTGCCCTTCACATCAAAGGGTAATGCTGTGTGATCAAACAGTGAAGGGGAGGGCAGGGATTAAATCAAAATAGTGTTGGAGGGGGAAATAATGCACTCCATTCCCTGCGGCATCCACCTCTCCCTGAACAATTCCAGGGTGTTGGTGGACACCGTGTGCTCCTTCTCCGGAGGCAGGCAGTCGGCCCTAACAACCCCTTCCACGGCCCGCTGCTTGGACCTGTTTATGGCCAGTTTGAATAGACCCAGGAGCAGACCCACGAGGAGGTCCTCAGACCTGCCCTCCCTCCTCCGTACCGGGTGCCCGAAGATCAGGAGCGAGGGACTAAAGTGCAACCAAAAGCAGAAGAGGAGGTTTTTGAGGAAATCAAAACGGGAGTGCATACGCCCACACCCAATATATACATGGTCCACGGACTCCACAGTGCCACAGAACAAGCAGTTGGGCTGGGAGTCCGTAAACCACCGCAATCTGCGGTTGCAGGGGTCTGCTGCGTGCAGCACCCTCCACCCCAGATCCCTGAGAGAAAGGGAGAGGATTCCCGCATAGAGAGCCCTCCACTGGGGATCCCCACCGCCCGGTGGCAAATGGGCACGCCAAGGCGTGTCCGGGCGGTGGATGAGGGAGAAGAGGTGGATGGTGTGCAGCAGCAGTCGATACAGGGCCTGCCTTTTTATGTCCTTAAAAGGGACAAAATTAAAATTCCAGAGGCGGCTCAGGTTGTGGGGCACAGGTTCCCACGGGAAGTACGGGTCCTTGGGGCCAAAGTGAAATTCCGTCCGGGCTGGGGTAAGCACGGACGGGATCCCAACGCACACCTGAGCGTCCTCCAACTGGTGCACTACGTCGGGTCCGAGCACCGCCGTTTTAAGGCATCGGATGGTGGTGGCCATGTACCGGACGTCTACTGCTGCCCTGCTATGCTCCTGTTCCTTTTTATTTATTTTTTAATTTTTTTACAAGGTGCACAAATCTTTATTCAATTTCCACCACCAGGAAGATAGGAAACACCCGAGTGGCCAGTGACAAGCAGTGCCCTTGACCTGCCTGTTTAAATTTTTTTTTAACCCCCACACTACCGCCTAACCGCGGTAGTGCTTATTTTTCCCCAGTACCCATGGGGTGTGTGTGTGTGTAGGTGTGAGACACAGTGAGAATGCTCCTGTTCTTAACTGTCATCCAGGGCTCCTTGACTGGACCAGATTAACAGTCCCAATCAGGGAACTCATATTCTATGAGGTCACCTGGCTGACCTCATTACAATCACTACACACGTTGACTCACTGAGCACTGAGAAGGTGTTTGAACAAAGTGAGCATATGTCAGTCATCAGTTTATCAAGGTTAATGACTAATCCTTGGATTTCTGCTACATTTGCTGTTTTGATGACCAGCAACTTACAGTGACTGGATCACACAACTACCTGGCAGATTTTAGTTAAGTTAGGAAAATTCAATGTCAGTTGTTTTAGCTCTTGACTTTAAATCAGAACATTGGCCCTCAGAGCATAACCCAGTCTGACACTTCAGTGCAGCATGTAACAGAGTGGTTCTTTGCTGGAGGTATCTCCTGAATGAGTTTTTTAATCAGCAGCCCATCTGCCTGCTTTGGTGGATGTAATTGATTCCATGTAAACTATTCTATGATCAGTGAGTTCCCCTGATGTCCTAGCTAATGTTCTTCCCAAAACAGCCTATGAGATCATTCACATCATTGTTCTTCCCAGATCTCTGCTGTGTGCAAATATCCATTGCGTTTATTTAAATATAAATAATTTTAAATAGATCTGTGACTACCATTCAAAACCAATCCATTGGTTACAGAGTGCTTAAGGCAATGACAAAGCACTTTTTATCTGCAAACACCCTCTCTTCTTTATTATCTATGTGTTGAGTAAATGTTTGGTTATTTCACGTATCACTCATTCCCAAGAATTATACTGGGGACAAATTTCCTCTTCATTGTGGAGTAATAACTTCACAAATATAGTGAGGAGGTTATGAGTGATTGATTCTTCCTCACAAAGTCACCAAAAGATGTTCCCAAGTGAACAGATCTTGAGGTCGATTGTTTTAGGCTTATTAAGAACCACATTAAATTGCTCCATGCAGGAAATGACAAAAACGGATTAACCCACAGATCCAATATGATTTCTGACCTGATTTGTTATCGAACCAACAACAAACACAACAAAGATGCATAAAATCATTAAAAGATTTAAAATATGAATGTGTGCAGTCGAGTGAACCAAAATTAAATAAACAGATACCATGTGTACAGCTCCAGCCTAATTCAAACAACAATCCTAGGCTTCTTTCTTCAGTGAGTCACCCAGTCAAAGAAGTAACTGTTTCCGATGTTTAGTTTTGTTCAACATTTCCTGTCTGAACAAGCTTTGCCCTCACTCTCTCATCCCTCATTCCTTTGTGACTAGGATACAAAAGAGTATTCAACCATAAATAATACGGAATTATATTTCAGAATATTAAATGTAGAGGGAGGAACATTGTTTATCAACTGATAATCCACTGCGAGAATCAAAAATTGCAAGAGCCATTTATGTTTATGATTGAAGTTAATATAAGATGAAATATTATAGGATATCCTCTTCATAGGATATGTGGAACAGTCCATCTTCTGCAGCTACACTGGCACCACCCCCACCTTTTCCTCCATTACATCGATGACTGTATCGGCGCTGCCTTGTGCTCCCATGAGGAGGTTGAACAGTTCATCCACTTTACTAACACCTTCCACCCCGACATCAAATTTACCTGGACCGTCTCAGACTCCTCCCTCTCCTTCCTAGACCTCTCCATTTCTATCTCGGGCGACCGAATCAACACGGACATTTACTATAAACCGACCAACTTCCACATCTATCTAGACTACACCTCCTCCCACCCTGCCCCCTGTAAAAACGCCATCCCATATTCCCAATTCCTTCATCTCCGCTGCACCTGCTCCCAGGAGGACCAGTTCCAATAACGAACAACCCAGATGGCTTCCTTCTTCAAAGACCGCAATTTCCCCCCAGACGTGGTCAACGATGCTCTCCACCGCATCTCCTCCACTTCCTGCTCCTCCACCCTTGAGCCCCACCCCTCCAATTGCCACCAGGACAGAACCCCACTGGTCCTCACCTACCACCCCACCAACCTCCATATAGATCATATCATCCGTTGTCATTTCCGCCAACTCCAAACGGACCCCACCACCAGGGATATATTTCCCTCCCCTCCCCTATCAGCATTCCGAAAAGACCACTCCCTCCGTGACTCCCTCGTCAAGTCCACACCCCCCATCAACCCAACCTCCACTCCCGGCACCTTCCCCTGCAACTGCAAGAAATGCAAAACTTGCGCCCACACCTCCCCCCTTACTTCCTTCCAAGGCCCCAAGGGATCCTTCCATATCTGCCACAAATTCACCTGCACCTCCACACACATCATTTTTTGCATCCGCTACACCCGATGTGGCCTCCTCTATATTGGGGAGACAGGCCGCCTATTTGCGGAACGTTTCAGAGAACACCTCTGGGACACCCGGACCAACCAACCCAACCACCCCGTGGCTCAACACTTCAACTCCCCCTCCCACTCCACCAAGGACATGCAGGTCCTTGGACTCCTCCATCGCCAGACCATCGCAACACGACGGCTGGAGGAAGAGCGCCTCATCTTCTGCCTAGGAACCCTCTAACACAAGGGATGAACTCAGACTTCTCCAGTTTCCTCATTTCCTCTCCCCCCACCTTGTCTCAGTCCCAACCCTCGAACTCAGCACCACCTTCCTAACTTGCAATCTTCTTCCTGACCTCTCCACCCCCACCCCCACTCCGGCCTATCACCCTCACCTTATCACACTTACCTTAACCTCCTTCCATCTATCGCATTTCCAACGCCCCTCCCCCAAGTCCCTCCTCTTAGCTTAGCCTGCTTGGCACACTTTCCTCATTCCTGAAGAAGGGCTCATGCCCGAAATGTCGATTCTCCTGCTCCTTGGATGCTGCCTGACCTGCTGCGCTTTTCCTGCAACACATTTTCAGCTCTGATCTCCAGCATCTGCAGTCCTCACTTTCTCCTAGAAGGTAGCAAAGAGTACAATGGGTGAATGGGGGTGGGGATCGAGGTAATAGGTCAGACAGGAGGGTGGAGTGGATCGGTGGAAAGAAAGATAGGCAGGTAGGACAGGCCATGGGGACAGTGCTGAGCTGAAAGGTTGGAGCTGGAGTGAGGTGGGGGAACAGGAAATGAGGAAACTGGTGAAGTTCTTCCTCCTTGTGTGGGGTGATGAATGAGCAGCGGTGAAGGAGGCCCAGGACCTCCATGTCCTCGGCAGAGTGGGAGGGGGAGTTGAAATGTTGGGCCACGGGGTGGTGGGGTTGATTGGTGCGGGTGTCCTGGAGATGTTCCCTAAAGCGCTCTGCTACGAGGCGTCCCAGGAAGAACGCCTCATTTTCCGCCTTGGAACACTTCAACCCCAGGGCATCAATGTGGATTTCACCAGTTTCCACCAACCTTCCAGCTCAGCACTGTCCCCATGATCTGTCCTACCTGCCTATCTTCCTTTCCACCGATCCACTCCACCCTCCTCTCTGACCCATCACCTCCATCCCCACCCTCATTCACCCATTGTACTCTTTGCTACCTTCCCCCACCCTCCTCCCTGACCTATCACCTCCATCCCCAACCCCACTCACCTATTGTACTCTATGCTAAGTTCTCCCCACCCCCACCCCCTCTCATTTATCTCTCCACTCTGCAGGCACCCTGCCTCTATTCCTGATGAAGAGCTTTTGCCCGAAATGTCGATTTTCCTGCTCCTTGAATGCTGGCCGACCTGCTGTGCTTTTCCTGCATTTTCTACAAGATGCACTGCAGAAATTCACCAAGACGCCTTCGAGAGCACATTTCAAACCCATGACCTCTACCACCTCGAAGCACAAGGGCTGCAGATACCTGGGAATATCATCTGTAAGATCCCCTCCAAGCCATTCACCAGCATAATTTGGAAATATATCGCCATTCCTTCAGTGTTGCTGAATCAAAATCCTGGAACTCCCTCTCTAAAAACACAGTGGGTTTACCTACACGCATGAACTGCAGCGGTTGAAAAGATCAGCTCACCAACTACCTTCTCAAGAGCAACTAGGGACGGCCAATAAATGCTGGCCCACCGGTGATTCACAAATCCCGTGAACTGAATTTAAAAATCACATTATGATCATGTACAAAAAGTGTCGTATGAATGCGTGAAATGTTTGTAGTATGTTGAAAAATGTTTCAAAATCAAGACAAGTCAGTGCTATAAAAATGCTCTGGCCTCAGTGGAATATTGGGCATAGCACTTTTGGAAGGAAATCATAGCATTAGAGGCTAGAAATGATTTAGCAGAATTATCCAGAGATGAGAGGCTATAGTAATATGGACAGATTATAGAAGCTTGGGGTGATTTGCTCATTTAAGAGATGATTAAGAGGAGACTTTTTAGAAAGGTGCAGTCGAGACTGAGCAGACACGAGATACCATTTCCATGGGTGGAAGGTTTGAGAATCTGAAGATATTGATTTACTTAGCATAGACTCTCGTTCTCGAGAGCTTCAAGGTGAATACAGAGTGGACTCCCGGGCTCAGCGTGGACTCCCAGCCTCGAGGCCAATACAGACTTGAAGCTTTGAGGTGAAGCCCAGCGCAGTCTGGAGGCTAGGCCCAGTACGGTTTGGAGGTAAGGCCCGGTGCAGTCTGGTGGCAGGCCTGATGTGGTCTGGAGGTAAGGCCCAGTATGGTCTGGAGGCAAGGCCTAGTGTGGTCTGGAGGTGAGGCCCAGAGCAGAATAGAGGTGAGGTTCAGTGCAGTCTGGAGGTAAGATCCAGTGCGGTCTGGAGGCAAAGCCCAATGCTGTCTGGAGGTAAGGTCCAGTGCGGTCTGGAAGTGAGGCCCAGTGCGGTGTGGAGAAGAAGCCCTGTGCAGTCTGGAGATAAGGTCCATGCAGTCTGGAGACTCAGTGCCAGTATGGCCTGGGTTATTCTGAACTTTTTATTGCTTTATTTTTCTAACTTATTCCCATGACTTTTGTACTTAAGAATCTGTACCTCTGGACATTCGTACCTAAGATGTCACCATAATTGAAAAACTTTTCATGTGACAATAAAGCTAATTCTAATTCTAACAAAAACATGTTATGCACCTAGAAGGCAGCACTCAACAGTATGATGAAGAAAGACATATAGTGGGATTGAAAGGAGAATTGGATAAGCACTTTAAGAAAATAAAAGAACTTGCAGGACTGAAGGGAAAGAGCAACAGAACTGGACTAGCTGAGTTAATTTTGTAGGGAACTTATGTGGATACAATAGACTGAATTATGTCCTTCTGAGCTGTAATAATGCTCTGATTCTATAATTATAAGTTTGAATGCGATTCTACATCAGAACTTGGTTATAAATTTTTGTTTGAAGAAGACTTTTATTAAACACAAAATGTTGACCCTGGGTTTCTCTGCTCAGGCACTGCCAGATCTGTTGGGTTTCTCGAGCACTTTCTGTTTATATTTCAGAACTCCAGCATCCACAAGACTTTTATTTGTTTTGATGATACCTTATCCTTTCTGAAGCTGTTTAAAAGTAAAATCATTCTTGAACCCAAGACTTTGGCTACTCATACTTTAACCCTCTTTGTCAGCTCAGAGCTCATTTTTGTGTATTATAATTCTGTGAAGGGATGTGGGCGTCACTGATTGGGTCAGCGTTTATTGCCCATTACCACACCACACTCAGTCTGTCTCTGCGACCTTATCCATTTCCCTCCAAGTCTCATGCTCTTCTCTTCTCACTATTGCCTGCAATATCTTCCTTCCCTAACTAGCAGCTACCCCAGAGTCTGATGCCACTACCCCTTCATACCCTCTGTGCTGCCTACTCACTCATTCAGGACCAGCAATTATAGCTGTGCCACCTATGTTTATCCTTCATAATACATGCTTCGCTGCCTCTCTAATTGCATGAGGAAAACAGAGCACAATAGCGCAGAAAGACTCAAGATGAGTTGTGTTCTGCCCACCATTTTGCCACAGTCCCTTTCTGAGATGAAGGCCCTGACACGTGTTTCCATGATGAAGAGAGCTCAGATAGACAAGAGCTGTAATCATTGGAGCAGAGGGGTTTGAGGGGGGTTATAATTACATAGAATTGTGAAAGGCATAGACTGGGTAGACAGGAAGGAACTTTTCCTTTTGGTAGAGGAATCAATGGCAAGAGGGAATAGATTTAAGGAGAGGGGTGGGACGTTACGAGGATGTGAGGAAATATGTTTTCACCTAGACAGTGATAATCTCGAACTCACTGCCTGTAAAGAGGTGCAGAAGCAGGATCCCTCATAACATTAAATAAGTGTTTAATTGTGCACTTGCATGACAAGGCTGGGAAATGGGATTAGTATACTTAGGTGCTTGTTTTTGACTGATGTGGACTCAATGGACTGACGAGCCGTTTCCTGTGTTGTAGACCTCTATGACAAAGTGAAGACTTCACATGCTGGAGATCAGAGACAAAACAATGTGGCACTGGAAAAGCACAGCAGGTCAGGAAGCTTCTGAGGAGAAGGAAGGTCAACGTTTTGGGCATAAGCTCTTCATCAGGAATGTGTGACTCTATGACTCGATGACTCTGACCACCCTGATTAAGGCCTGGACTGGTATTGGAAGCTACTGTTGACTTTAATGTGTAGGCATCCTCTGAGTGACTCCCCTTAACAGATACCTGCTGACAAGCTTTCTGGCTTTGTGTCTGTTTTAAACTGCAAGGTAAGAAGGCACCATTAGTGTATATCTGGCTGTGGGGCATAAAGCTCTGCAAGACAAGAGATGCTGAGAGCATCCAGGCAGGCTCAGAGTAAGGAAGTGAAGAGACCAGAGATGCAGCCTTTGTGTAGTCCAGGAGCTGGGGGCATAGTCCTGAGCACACAGTGTCTTTGCTGCAGCAGTACAATGATAGCTGACAGCCAGACGGCGATGCAACATGGAAGTGCAGAAATGATCTGTAAGTGAATCAGAGATATGCCGTAGGGTTCGTAGAGGCTGGTACATTAGATGGCAATGTCTGTGGATGTGGCATGCATGTGATTGGTGCCCATGGAGTATGCCCTGAGGCATTGGCGCCTGATTTCCAACATAGAGATCCTTGATGACTTTAGCTTCCATGTATCTGCTTTTGCGTCTCTCTGTGTGGACTCTCAATGCGCTGTCACACCATCAAGCAGCAGTTTGTGGCCACACAGGAGACTAATAGATGGAGGTCTGCACTGACAGCGGGAGCAAGGGGTAGCATTGGGATGTTGCTGATACCTCTGATCCTCCTGGTTGAACATCCCTAATTCTTAGCTCCCTCGATAAGCAAAGGTTTAGCTACCAAAGAGTTATCCAGAAGTGGCTGTGCCATTGAGGTGCCACATACACAGAGAATCAATGCCAGATGATGTCCAGAGAGTAACCAGCCAACATGCCTGTGTGCTGTACCTTTCATAGGCCTGAGACCTAAAGACCATGAGAAATAGGAACAGGAATCGACCACTTGGCTTCTTGAACCTGCTCTGGCATTCAATATGATCAACATGATCCTGCATTCCTCATGTCCACTTTCCTGCCCTTTCCCTGATTGCCCAACTGGTCAAGAACCCATATCAACTTAAATATACACAATGAGTCATCTTGAGGTTGTACAGGACATTAGTGAGGCCTCTTCTGTAGTACTATGTCCAGTTCTGGTCATCCTGTTATAGATAGGGTCGTTGTTATTAAGCAAGAGAGGACTCAGAAGAGATTTACCAGGATGTTTCTGAGTAAAGAAGTTTTGAGTTATTAAGAAAGGCTGAATAGGCTGGGACCATTTTTTCACTGGAGCATAGGAGGTTGAGAAGTGACCTGATAGTGATTTATGACATCATGATATGATTAATGGTGAGTGTCTTTTCCCTGGGATGGGGTATTTCAAGACTGGGGGGCATATTTATAAGGTGAAAGGAGAGATTTAAAAAAGGCATGAGGGGCAGCTATTTTTTACATGTTCTATGAAAGTGAGGAAGCAGTGAATCAGGCACAGTTACAATGTTTAAAAGGTACTTAGATAAGTAGGTGAACAGGGAAGGTTTGGAGGGATGTGGAGCTTAGTTTGGGATTATGTTCAGCATGGACTAGTTGGACCAAAGGGTGTGTTTCTGTTCTGTATGACTCGATGACTCTGCCCCCACAAAGCTCTGTGGTAAGGAGTTCCAAAGATTATCAGAGAGAAGAAATTCCTCCTTATTTCAGTCTTAAATTGGTGCTCCTGTATTTTGAGACTATGCCCTCTGGTCCTAGACTCTCCCATGGTGGGGGAAACATCCTCATAGTATTTACCTTGTCAAGTCCTTTAAGAATCCTTTATGTTTTAATGAGATCACCTATTATTCTTCTAAACTCCAGTGAGTAAACTCTTAACCTATTTGATCTCTGTTCGAAAGACGTTCCCTCCGTAGCGGGGATCATCCCAGTGAACCTTCTCAGAGCTGCCTCCAATTAAAAGATATCTTTCCTCACATAAGGGGACCAAAACTGCTCACTATCCACCAGATGTGATCTCACCAGCACCTTGCACAATTGCGGTAAAACATTCCTCCTCCTATACTCCAACTCAAAACAAAACAAAATAAGGGCCAACATTCCATTAACCTTCCTAATGTTTCATGTATAAGTCTCCCCAAGTCTCTTTGTGTTGATTCCAACATTTTCCAACAATATCTGTAAGGATAACAGACCATGGTTAACTGTTTTAATGCCTCCCTCCCATTAATTTCCTCCACTTCTCCTAGCCTAGATTTTTCAAAATAATTTTCTAAATTTGTCTTTTACACATTAAAAACCTAATTTATGAAAGATTAGATTAGATTAGATTACTTACAGTGTGGAAACAGGCCCTTCGGCCCAACAAGTCCACACCGCCCCGCCGAAGCGCAACCCACCCATACCCCTACATTTACCCTTTACCTAACACTACGGGCAATTTAGCATGGCCAATTCACCTGACCTGCACATCTTTGGACTGTGGGAGGAAACCGGAGCACCCGGAGGAAACCCACGCAGACACAGGGAGAACGTGCAAACTCCACACAGTCAGTCGCCTGAGGCGGGAATTGAACCCGGGTCTCTGGCGCTGTGAGGCAGCAGTGCTAACCACTGTGCCACCGTGCCGCCCACAGATCAGCTCTCAAATGCATCTTTTCAACGAACTGTGAAAACAATTTAACTGAATGGTAAGTGGACAGAAAGAGATTAACTATGCTGTTCCCTTTTAAAAGCCTAATGTTCAATTGTTGGTACAGCCCACTCCCTCACAGTTTAAGCCACTTACTCTTCTCACTTTAACTGTGGACGCCAGACATTTTCATCCGCATTGTCCACCTAATTTCCAGCACAATGTGAGGTGATAGTGAGAGTCCGCCTTTCAATGGTTTCCAACCAGAACCTGATGGTGAGCCCCAAAATATCCACAACCCTTTCCAGTGGGTCATCCCATCTACCCTATAACATATCCCCCTTCCCAATGTCCTAACGCAACTCATCTATGTTCACCTACACCTGCCTACCCATTCTCATTCAGTCTCTGGCATAGGAGCCAACTGTGCTGGAGTGGTCATTGACT
The DNA here is from genome assembly GCF_037043375.1 of Chiloscyllium plagiosum. Classification (NCBI taxonomy): domain Eukaryota; kingdom Metazoa; phylum Chordata; class Chondrichthyes; order Orectolobiformes; family Hemiscylliidae; genus Chiloscyllium; species Chiloscyllium plagiosum. The sequence goes on from NW_028270146.1 coordinate 22,645,343, forward strand.
TGAAATCAGGGTCTCGCTGACGGTGAACAAATGCCCCCTGCCACATTGAATCCGTCCTGACCATACTAAACCCCTTTCACTACTGTACTGTACCCCGTTCACCATTGTACTGCACCCCTTTCACCACTGTACTGTACTCTTTTCACCACAGTACTGTACCTCTTTCACCACTGTACTGTACCCCGTTCACCATTGTACTGCACCCCTTTCACCACTGTACTGTACCCCTTTCACCACTGTACTGTACTCCTTTCACCACTGTACTGTACTCCTTTCACCACAGTACTGTACTCCTTTCACCATTGTACTGACCCCTTTCACCACTGTACTGCACCCCTTTCACCACTGTACTGTACTCCTTTCACCACTGTACTGTACCCCTTTCACCACTGTACTGCACCCCTTTCACCATTGTACTGTACTGCTTTCACCACTGTACTGTACCCCTTTCACGACTGTACTGTGCCCATTTCACCACTGTACTGTACCCCTTTCACCACTGTACTGTATTCCTTTCACCACTGTACTGTACCCCTTTCACCACTGTACTGTATTCCTTTCACCACTGTACTGTACCACTTTCACCACTGTCCTGTATCCCTTTCACAACTGTAAGCACCCCATTTCACCATTGCACTGTACCCCTTTTACCATTGTACTGTACCCCTTTCACAACTGTACTGTACTCCTTTCACCACTATCATGTACCCCTTTCACTACTGTATTGTACCCCCTTTTACCATTGCATGTACCCCTTTCACTACTGTACTGCACCCGTTTCACCACAGTACTGTACCCCTTTCACTACTGTACTGTACCCTTTTACCATTGCACTGTACCCCTCTCACCACTGCACTGCAGCCCTTTCTCTACTGTACTGTACCTCTTTTACCATTGTACTGTACCCTTTTCACCATTGTACTCTCCCCCTTTCACCACTGTACTGTACCCCTTTCACCACTGTACTTCACCTCTTTCACAGTTGTACTGTATCCTTTCACCAGCGTACTGTACCCCTTTCACCATTGTGCTGGACCTCTATCACCATTGTACTGTACCCTTTTCACCATTTACTATAAGCCTTTCACCACTATACTATACCTCTTTCACCACTGTACTGTACCCCTTTCACAATTTACTGTAAGCCTTTCACCACGATATTATACCTCTTTCACCATTGTCTTGTACCCCTTTCACCACTATACTGTACCCTTTTCACCATTGTGCTGGACCCCTTTCACCATTGTACTGTACCCCTTTCACTACTGTCCTGTACACCTTTCACCATTGCACTATAACCCTTTTACCACTAGACTGTACCCCTTACACTACTGTACTGTACTCCTTTTACCATTGCACTGCATCCCTTTCACCACTGTACTACACCCCTTTCACCATTGTACTGTACCCCTATCACCACTGTACTGTATCCCTTTCACCATTGTAGTCTACCCCTTTCACCGTTGCACAGCATCCCTTTCACCATTGTACTGCACCCCTTTCACCACTGTACTGTACCCCTATCACCACTGTACTGTACCCCTTTCACCATTGTACTCTACCCCTTTCACCATCGTACTGTATCCCTTTCGCCACTGGACTATACCCCTTTCACCATTCTACTGTACTGTATCCCTTTCACTACTGTACTGTATCCCTTTCACTACTGTACTGTACCCTTTTCACCATTGTACTGCACACCTTTCACTACTGTACTGTACCCCTTTCACCATTGTACTCTACCCCTTTCACCACTGCACTGTACCCCTTTCACCATTGTACTCTACCCCTTTCACCACTGCACCGTACCCCTTTCACCATTGTACTCTACCCCTTTCACCATCGTACTGTATCCCTTTCGCCACTGGACTATACCCCTTTCACCATTCTACTGTACTGTATCCCTTTCACTACTGTACTGTATCCCTTTCACTACTGTACTGTATCCCTTTCACCACTGTACTGTACCCTTTTCACCATTGTACTGCACACCTTTCACTACTGTACTGCACCCCTTTCACCATTGTACTCTACCCCTTTCACCACTGCACTGTACCCCTTTCACCACTGTACTGTACCCCTTTCACCACTATACTGTTCCCCTTTCACCACTGTACTGTACCTCTTTCACCACTGTACTGTATCCCTTTCACCACTATACTGTTCCCCTTTCACCACTGTACTGTACCCCTTTCACCACTGTACTGCACACCTTTCACCATTGTACTGTACCCCTTTCACCACTATACTGTTCCCCTTTCACCACTGTACTGTACCTCTTTCACCACTACTGTACCCTTTACACCATTGTACTGCACACCTTTCACTACTGTACTGTACCCCTTTCACCATTGTACTGCACCCCTTTCACCACTATATTGTTCCCCTTTCACCACTGTACTGTTCCCCTTTCACCACTGTACTGTATCCCTTTCACTATTGTACTGCACCCGTTTCACCACTGTACTGTATCCCTTTCACTATTGTACTGCACCCGTTTCACCACTGTACTGTACCCCTTTCACCACTACACTATACCCTTTCACCATTGTACTGCACCCCTTTCACCACTGTACTGTTCCCCTTTCACCACTGTACTTTCCCCTTTCACCACTGTACTGCACCCCTTTCACTATTGTACTGCACCCGTTTCATCACTGTACTGTACCCCTTTCACCATTGTACTGTACCCCTTTCACTACTGTCCTGTACACCTTTCACCATTGCACTATAACCCTTTTACCACTAGACTGTACCCCTTACACTACTGTACTGTACTCCTTTTACCATTGCACTGCATCCCTTTCACCACTGTACTACACCCCTTTCACCATTGTACTGTACCCCTATCACCACTGTACTGTACCCCTTTCACCATTGTAGTCTACCCCTTTCACCGTTGCACAGCATCCCTTTCACCATTGTACTACACCCCTTTCACCACTGTACTGTACCTCTATCACCACTGTACTGTACCCCTTTCACCATTGTACTCTACCCCTTTCACCATCGTACTGTATCCCTTTCGCCACTGGACTATACCCCTTTCACCATTCTACTGTACTGTATCCCTTTCACTACTGTACTGTATCCCTTTCACTACTGTACTGTACCCTTTTCACCATTGTACTGCACACCTTTCACTACTGTACTGTACCCCTTTCACCATTGTACTCTACCCCTTTCACCACTGCACTGTACCCCTTTCACCATTGTACTCTACCCCTTTCACCACTGCACCGTACCCCTTTCACCATTGTGCTCTACCCCTTTCACCATCGTAGTGTATCCCTTTCGCCACTGGACTATACCCCTTTCACCATTCTACTGTACTGTATCCCTTTCACTACTGTACTGTATCCCTTTCACTACTGTACTGTACCCTTTTCACCATTGTACTGCACACCTTTCACTACTGTACTGCACCCCTTTCACCATTGTACTCTACCCCTTTCACCACTGCACTGTACCCCTTTCACCACTGTACTGTACCCCTTTCACCACTATACTGTTCCCCTTTCACCACTGTACTGTACCTCTTTCACCACTGTACTGTACTCCTTTCACCACTGCACTGTAACCCTTTCACCACTACTGTACCCATTTCACCATTGTACTGTTCCCCTTTCACCACTGTACTGTTCCCCTTTCACCACTGTACTTTACCCCTTTCACCACTGTACTGCACCCCTTTCACCACTGTACTGCACACCTTTCGCCACTGTACTGTACCCCTTTCACCACTGTACTGCACACCTTTCACCACTGTACTGTACCCCTTTCACCACTATACTGTTCCCCTTTCACCACTGTACTGTACCTCTTTCACCACTACTGTACCCTTTACACCATTGTACTGCACACCTTTCACTACTGTACTGTATCCCTTTCACCATTGTACTGCACCCCTTTCACCACTGTACTGTACACCTTTCACCACTGTACTGCACCCCTTTCACCACTGTACTGTACTCCTTTCACCACTGCACTGTAACCCTTTCACCATTACTGTACCCCTTTCACCACTATACTGTTCCCCTTTCACCACTGTACTGTACCCCTTTCACCACTGTACTGCACCCCTTTCACCACTGTACTGTACTCCTTTCACCACTGCACTGTAACCCTTTCACCACTACTGTACCCATTTCACCATTGTACTGCACCCCTTTCACCACTGTACTGTTCCCCTTTCACCACTGTACTTTACCCCTTTCACCACTGTACTGCACCCCTTTCACCACTGTACTGTTCCCCTTTCACCATTGTACTGTACCCCTTACACCGCTGCACTGTACCCTTTCACCATTGTACTGTACCCCTTTCACCACTATACTGTTCCCCTTTCACCACTGTACTGTTCCCCTTTCACCACTGTACTGTATCCCTTTCACTATTGTACTGCACCCGTTTCATCACTGTACTGTACCCCTTTCACCATTGTACTGTACCTCTTTCACAACTGTACTGTACCCCTTTCACCACTGTACTGTACTCCTTTCACCACTGTACTGTACCCCTTTCACCACTATACTGTACTCCTTTCACCACTGTACTGTACTCCTTTCACCATTGTACTGACCCCTTTCACCACTGTACTGCACCCCTTTCACCACTGTACTGTACTCCTTTCACCACTGTACTGTACCCCTTTCACCACTGTACTGTACTGCTTTCACCACTGTACTGTACCCCTTTCACCACTGTACTGTGTCCATTTCACCACTATACTGTTCCCCTTTCACCACTGTACTGTACTCCTTTCACCACTATACTGTACCCCTTTCACCACTGTACTGTATTCCTTTCACCACTGTACTGTACCACTTTCACCACTGTCCTGTATCCCTTTCACAACTGTAAGCACCCCATTTCACCATTGCACTGTACCCCTTTTACCATTGTACTGTACCCCTTTCACAACTGTACTGTACCCCTTTCACCACTGTCATGTACCCCTTTCACTACTGTATTGTACCCCCTTTTACCATTGCATGTACCCCTTTCACTACTGTACTGCACCCGTTTCACCACAGTATTGCACCCATTTCACCACTGTACTGTACCCCTTTCACTACTGTACCCTTTTACCATTGCATTGTACCCCTCTCACCACTGTACTGCAGCCCTTTCTCTACTGTACTGTACCTCTTTTACCATTGTACTGTACCCTTTTCAGTTGAAACTTTATTGCTGGAACAGCACAGCAGGTCAGGCAGCATCCAGGGAACAGGAGATTCGACGTTTCGGGCACAGGCCCTTCCTCAGGAATGAGCAGAGAGTGTTCAGCAGGAGAAGATAAAAGGTAGGGAGGAGGGACTTGGAGGAGGGGAGTTGGAAATGTGATAGGTGGAAAGAGGTCAAGGTGAGGGTGATAGGTCGGAGTAGGGTGGAGGCGGAGAGGTCAAGAAGAAGACTGCAGGTCAGGAAGGCGGTGCCGGGCTGGAAGGATCCGGCTGAGACAAGGTGGGGGGAGGGGGGATGAAGAAACTGGTGAAGTCCAAGTTCATCCCCTGCGGTTGGAGGGTTCCCAGTCGGAAGATAAGACGCTCCTCCTCCGACCGTCGGGTTGTTGTGGTTTGGCGGTGGATGAGTCCAATGACCTGCATATCCTCGGTGGAGTGGGAGGGGGAGTTGAAATGCTGTGCCACAGGTTGGTTGGGTTGGTTCGTCCGGGTGGCCCAGAGGTGCTCCCTGAATCGCTCCGCAAGTAGGCGGCCTGTCTCCCCAATATAGAGGAGGCCACACCGGCTGCAGCGGATGCAGTAGATGATGTGGGTGGAGGTGCAGGTGAATCTGTGGCGGATATGGAAGTTTCCCTTGGGGCCTTGGAGAGAAGTGAGGGGGGAGGTGTGGGTGCAAGTGTTGCACCTCCTGCGGTTGCAAGGGAAGGTGCCGGGAGTGGTGGTTGGGTCGGTGGGGGGTGTGGATCTGACAAGGGAGTCGCGGAGGGAGTGGTCTCTACGGAAAGCTGATAGGGGAGGGGAGGGAAATATATCCTTGGTGCTGGGGTCTGTTTGGAGGTGGCGGAAGTGACGGCGGATGATGCGCTGTACATGGAGATTGGTGGGGTGGTAGGTGAGGACCAGTGGGGTTCTGTCCTGGTGGCGGTTGGAGGGGCGGGGCTCAAGGGCGGAGGAGCGGGAAGTGGAGGAGATGCGGTGGAGGGCACCGTCGACCACGTCGGGGGGGAAATTGCGGTCCTTGAAGAAGGAGGCCATCTGTGTTGTACGTATTTTGAACTGGTCCTCCTGGGAGCAGATGCGGCGGAGACGAAGGAATTGGGAGAATGGGATGGCGTTTTTACAGGGGGCAGGATGGGAGGAGGTGTAGTCCAGGTAGCTGTGGGAGTCGGTAGGTTTGTAGTAGATGTCCGTGTTGATTCGGTCGCCTGAGATAGAAACAGAAAGGTCTAGGAAGGGGAGGGAGGAGTCCGAGACTGTCCAGGTGAATTTGAGGTCGGGGTGGAAGGTGTTGGTGTAGTGGATGAACTGTTCAACCTCCTCGTGGGAGCACGAGGTAGCGCCGATACAGTCATCAATGTAGCGAAGAAAAAGATGGGGGGTGGGGCCAGTGTAGTTGCGGAAGATGGATTGTTCCACATACCCTACGAAGAGGCAGGCATAGCTGGGGCCCATGCGGGTGCCCATGGCTACTCCTTTTGTTTGGAGAAAGTGGGAGGATTGGAAAGAAAAGTTGTTCAGGGTGAGGACCAGTTCGGTCAGTCGAAGGAGGGTGTCGGTGGAAGGGTACTGGGTGGTACGGCGGGAAAGGAAGAAGCGGAGTGCTTTGAGTCCTTCGTGATGGGGGATGGAGGTGTACAGGGACTGGATGTCCATGGTGAAGATGAGGCGTTGGGGACCGGGGAAGCGGAAATCCTGGAGGAGGTGGAGGGCGTGGGTGGTGTCACGAACGTAGGTGGGGAGTTCTTGGACTAATGGGGACAGGACCGTGTCGAGGTATGCCGAGATGAGTTCGGTTGGGCAGGAGCAGGCTGAGACGATGGGTCGTCCGGGGCAGTCAGGTTTGTGGATTTTGGGCAGGAGGTAGAAACGGGCGGTTCGGGGTTGTGGGCGAACCCGGACGAACCAACCCAACCAACCTGTGGCACAGCATTTCAACTCCCCCTCCCACTCCACCGAGGATATGCAGGTCATTGGACTCATCCACCGCCAAACCACAACAACCCGACGGTCGGAGGAGGAGCGTCTTATCTTCCGACTGGGAACCCTCCAACCGCAGGGGATGAACTTGGACTTCACCAGTTTCTTCATCCCCCCTCCCCCCACCTTGTCTCAGCCGGATCCTTCCAGCCCGGCACCGCCTTCCTGACCTGCAGTCTTCTTCTTGACCTCTCCGCCTCCACCCTACTCCGACCTAAGACCCTCACCTTGACCTCTTTCCACCTATCACATTTCCAACTCCCCTCCTCCAAGTCCCTCCTCCCTACCTTTTATCTTCTCCTGCTGAACACTCTCTGCTCATTCCTGAGGAAGGGCCTGTGCCCGAAACGTCGAATCTCCTGTTCCCTGGATGCTGCCTGACCTGCTGTGCTGTTCCAGCAATAAAGTTTCAACTTTGATCTCCAGCATCTGCAGACCTCACTTTCTCCTGTACCCTTTTCACCATTGTACTCTCCCCCTTTCACCACTGTACTGTACCCCTTTCACCACTGTACTTCACCTCTTTCACAGTTGTACTGTATCCTTTCACCAGTGTACTGTACCCCTTTCACCATTTACTATAAGCCTTTCACCACTATACTATACCTCTTTCACCACTGTACTGTACCCCTTTCACAATTTACTGTAAGCCTTTCACCACGATATTATACCTCTTTCACCATTGTACTGTACCCCTTTCACCACTATACTGTACCCTTTTCACCATTGTGCTGGACCCCTTTCACCATTGTACTGTACCCCTTTCACTACTGTCCTGTACACCTTTCACCATTGCACTATAACCCTTTTACCACTAGACTGTACCCCTTACACTACTGTACTGTACTCCTTTTACCATTGCACTGCATCCCTTTCACCACTGTACTACACCCCTTTCACCATTGTACTGTACCCCTATCACCACTGTACTGTACCCCTTTCACAATTGTAGTCTACCCCTTTCACCATTGCACTGCATCCCTTTCACCACTGTACTACACTCCTTTCACCATTGTACTGTACCCCTATCACCACTGTACTGTACCCCTTTCACCATTGTAGTCTACCCCTTTCACCATTGCACTGCATCCCTTTCACCACTGTACTACACCCCTTTCACCACTGTACTGTACCCCTATCACCACTGTACTGTACCCCTTTCACCATTGTACGCTACCCCTTTCACCACGTACTGTATCCCTTTCGCCACTGGACTATACCCCTTTCACCATTCTACTGTACTGTATCCCTTTCACTACTGTACTGTATATCTTTCACTACTGTACTGTACCCTTTTCACCATTGTACTGCACACCTTTCACTACTGTACTGTACCCCTTTCACCATTGTACTCTACCCCTTTCACCACTGCACTGTACCCCTTTCACCATTGTACTCTACCCCTTTCACCACTGTACTGTACCCCTATCACCACTGTACTGTACCCCTTTCACCACTGCACTGTACCCCTTTCACCATTGTACTGTACCCCTTTCACCACTATACTGTTCCCCTTTCACCACTGTACTGTACCCCTTTCACCACTGTACTGCACCCCTTTCACCACTGTACTGTACTCCTTTCACCACTGCACTGTAACCCTTTCACCATTACTGTACCCCTTTCACCACTATACTGTTCCCCTTTCACCACTATACTGTTCCCCTTTCACCATTGTACTGTACTGCTTTCACCACTGTACTGCACCCCTTTCACCACTGTACTGTACTCCTTTCACCACTGCACTGTAACCCTTTCACCACTACTGTACCCATTTCACCATTGTACTGCACCCCTTTCACCACTGTACTGTTCCCCTTTCACCACTGTACTTTACCCCTTTCACCACTGTACTGCACCCCTTTCACCACTGTACTGTTCCCCTTTCACCATTGTACTGTACCCCTTTCACCACCGCACTGTACCCTTTCACCATTGTACTGTACCCCTTTCACCACTATATTGTTCCCCTTTCACCACTGTACTGTTCCCCTTTCACCACTGTACTGTATCCCTTTCACTATTGTACTGCACCCGTTTCACCACTGTACTGTATCCCTTTCACTATTGTACTGCACCCGTTTCACCACTGTACTGTACCCCTTTCACCACTACACTATACCCTTTCACCATTGTACTGCACCCCTTTCACCACTGTACTGTTCCCCTTTCACCACTGTACTTTCCCCTTTCACCACTGTACTGCACCCCTTTCACTATTGTACTGCACCCGTTTCATCACTGTACTGTACCCCTTTCACCATTGTACTGTACCCCTTTCACTACTGTCCTGTACACCTTTCACCATTGCACTATAACCCTTTTACCACTAGACTGTACCTCTTACACTACTGTACTGTACTCCTTTTACCATTGCACTGCATCCCTTTCACCACTGTACTACACCCCTTTCACCATTGTACTGTACCCCTATCACCACTGTACTGTACCCCTTTCACCATTGTAGTCTACCCCTTTCACCGTTGCACAGCATCCCTTTCACCATTGTACTACACCCCTTTCACCACTGTACTGTACCTCTATCACCACTGTACTGTACCCCTTTCACCATTGTACTCTACCCCTTTCACCATCGTACTGTATCCCTTTCGCCACTGGACTATACCCCTTTCACCATTCTACTGTACTGTATCCCTTTCACTACTGTACTGTATCCCTTTCACTACTGTACTGTACCCTTTTCACCATTGTACTGCACACCTTTCACTACTGTACTGTACCCCTTTCACCATTGTACTCTACCCCTTTCACCACTGCACTGTACCCCTTTCACCATTGTACTCTACCCCTTTCACCACTGCACCGTACCCCTTTCACCATTGTGCTCTACCCCTTTCACCATCGTAGTGTATCCCTTTCGCCACTGGACTATACCCCTTTCACCATTCTACTGTACTGTATCCCTTTCACTACTGTACTGTATCCCTTTCACTACTGTACTGTATCCCTTTCACCACTGTACTGTACCCTTTTCACCATTGTACTGCACACCTTTCACTACTGTACTGCACCCCTTTCACCATTGTACTCTACCCCTTTCACCACTGCACTGTACCCCTTTCACCACTGTACTGTACCCCTTTCACCACTATACTGTTCCCCTTTCACCACTGTACTGTACCTCTTTCACCACTGTATTGTACTCCTTTCACCACTGCACTGTAACCCTTTCACCACTACTGTACCCATTTCACCATTGTACTGTTCCCCTTTCACCACTGTACTGTTCCCCTTTCACCACTGTACTTTACCCCTTTCACCACTGTACTGCACCCCTTTCACCACTGTACTGCACACCTTTCGCCACTGTACTGTACCCCTTTCACCACTGTACTGCACACCTTTCACCACTGTACTGTACCCCTTTCACCACTATACTGTTCCCCTTTCACCACTGTACTGTACCTCTTTCACCACTACTGTACCCTTTACACCATTGTACTGCACACCTTTCACTACTGTACTGTACCCCTTTCACCATTGTACTGCACCCCTTTCACCACTGTACTGTACACCTTTCACCACTGTACTGCACCCCTTTCACCACTGTACTGTACTCCTTTCACCACTGCACTGTAACCCTTTCACCATTACTGTACCCCTTTCACCACTATACTGTTCCCCTTTCACCACTGTACTGTACCCCTTTCACCACTGTACTGCACCCCTTTCACCACTGTACTGTACTCCTTTCACCACTGCACTGTAACCCTTTCACCACTACTGTACCCATTTCACCATTGTACTGCACCCCTTTCACCACTGTACTGTTCCCCTTTCACCACTGTACTTTACCCCTTTCACCACTGTACTGCACCCCTTTCACCACTGTACTGTTCCCCTTTCACCATTGTACTGTACCCCTTACACCGCTGCACTGTACCCTTTCACCATTGTACTGTACCCCTTTCACCACTATACTGTTCCCCTTTCACCACTGTACTGTTCCCCTTTCACCACTGTACTGTATCCCTTTCACTATTGTACTGCACCCGTTTCATCACTGTACTGTACCCCTTTCACCATTGTACTGTACCTCTTTCACAACTGTACTGTACCCCTTTCACCACTGTACTGTACTCCTTTCACCACTGTACTGTACCCCTTTCACCACTATACTGTACTCCTTTCACCACAGTACTGTACTCCTTTCACCATTGTACTGACCCCTTTCACCACTGTACTGCACCCCTTTCACCACTGTACTGTACTCCTTTCACCACTGTACTGTACCCCTTTCACCACTGTACTGTACTGCTTTCACCACTGTACTGTACCCCTTTCACCACTGTACTGTGCCCATTTCACCACTATACTGTTCCCCTTTCACCACTGTACTGTACTCCTTTCACCACTATACTGTACCCCTTTCACCACTGTACTGTATTCCTTTCACCACTGTACTGTACCACTTTCACCACTGTCCTGTATCCCTTTCACAACTGTAAGCACCCCATTTCACCATTGCACTGTACCCCTTTTACCATTGTACTGTACCCCTTTCACAACTGTACTGTACCCCTTTCACCACTGTCATGTACCCCTTTCACTACTGTATTGTACCCCCTTTTACCATTGCATGTACCCCTTTCACTACTGTACTGCACCCGTTTCACCACAGTATTGCACCCATTTCACCACTGTACTGTACCCCTTTCACTACTGTACCCTTTTACCATTGCATTGTACCCCTCTCACCACTGTACTGCAGCCCTTTCTCTACTGTACTGTACCTCTTTTACCATTGTACTGTACCCTTTTCACCATTGTACTCTCCCCCTTTCACCACTGTACTGTACCCCTTTCACCACTGTACTTCACCTCTTTCACAGTTGTACTGTATCCTTTCACCAGTGTACTGTACCCCTTTCACCATTTACTATAAGCCTTTCACCACTATACTATACCTCTTTCACCACTGTACTGTACCCCTTTCACAATTTACTGTAAGCCTTTCACCACGATATTATACCTCTTTCACCATTGTACTGTACCCCTTTCACCACTATACTGTACCCTTTTCACCATTGTGCTGGACCCCTTTCACCATTGTACTGTACCCCTTTCACTACTGTCCTGTACACCTTTCACCATTGCACTATAACCCTTTTACCACTAGACTGTACCCCTTACACTACTGTACTGTACTCCTTTTACCATTGCACTGCATCCCTTTCACCACTGTACTACACCCCTTTCACCATTGTACTGTACCCCTATCACCACTGTACTGTACCCCTTTCACAATTGTAGTCTACCCCTTTCACCATTGCACTGCATCCCTTTCACCACTGTACTACACTCCTTTCACCATTGTACTGTACCCCTATCACCACTGTACTGTACCCCTTTCACATTGTAGTCTACCCCTTTCACCATTGCACTGCATCCCTTTCACCACTGTACTACACCCCTTTCACCACTGTACTGTACCCCTATCACCACTGTACTGTACCCCTTTCACCATTTTACTCTACCCCTTTCACCACGTACTGTATCCCTTTCGCCACTGGACTATACCCCTTTCACCATTCTACTGTACTGTATCCCTTTCACTACTGTACTGTATCCCTTTCACTACTGTACTGTACCCTTTTCACCATTGTACTGCACACCTTTCACTACTGTACTGTACCCCTTTCACCATTGTACTCTACCCCTTTCACCACTGCACTGTACCCCTTTCACCATTGTACTCTACCCCTTTCACCACTGTACTGTACCCCTATCACCACTGTACTGTACCCCTTTCACCACTGCACTGTACCCCTTTCACCATTGTACTGTACCCCTTTCACCACTATACTGTTCCCCTTTCACCACTGTACTGTACCCCTTTCACCACTGTACTGCACCCCTTTCACCACTGTACTGTACTCCTTTCACCACTGCACTGTAAACCTTTCACCATTACTGTACCCCTTTCACCACTATACTGTTCCCCTTTCACCACTATACTGTTCCCCTTTCACCATTGTACTGTACTGCTTTCACCACTGTACTGCACCCCTTTCACCACTGTACTGTACTCCTTTCACCATTGCACTGCATCCCTTTCACCACTGTACTACACCCCTTTCACCATTGTACTGTATCCCTATCACCACTGTACTGTACCCCTTTCACCATTGTAGTCTACCCCTTTCACCATTGCACTGCATCCCTTTCACCACTGTACTACACTCCTTTCACCATTGTACTGTACCCCTATCACCACTGTACTGTACCCCTTTCACAATTGTAGTCTACCCCTTTCACCACTGTACTACACTCCTTTCACCATTGTACTGTACCCCTATCACCACTGTACTGTACCCCTTTCACCATTGTAGTCTACCCCTTTCACCATTGCACTGCATCCCTTTCACCACTGTACTACACCCCTTTCACCACTGTACTGTACCCCTATCACCACTGTACTGTACCCCTTTCACCACTGTACTACACTCCTTTCACCATTGTACTGTACCCCTATCACCACTGTACTGTACCCCTTTCACCATTGTAGTCTACCCCTTTCACCATTGCACTGCATCCCTTTCACCACTGTACTACACCCCTTTCACCACTGTACTGTACCCCTATCACCACTGTACTGTACCCCTTTCACCATTGTACTCTACCCTTTTCACCACGTACTGTATCCCTTTCGCCACTGGACTATACCCCTTTCACCATTCTACTGTACTGTATCCCTTTCACTACTGTACTGTATCCCTTTCACTACTGTACTGTACCCTTTTCACCATTGTACTGCACACCTTTCACTACTGTACTGTACCCCTTTCACCATTGTACTCTACCCCTTTCACCACTGCACTGTACCCCTTTCACCATTGTACTCTACCCCTTTCACCACTGTACTGTACCCCTATCACCACTGTACTGTACCGCTTTCACCACTGCACTGTACCCCTTTCACCATTGTACTGTACCCCTTTCACCACTATACTGTTCCCCTTTCACCACTGTACTGTACCCCTTTCACCACTGTACTGCACCCCTTTCACCACTGTACTGTACTCCTTTCACCACTGCACTGTAACCCTTTCACCATTACTGTACCCCTTTCACCACTATACTGTTCCCCTTTCACCACTATACTGTTCCCCTTTCACCATTGTACTGTACTGCTTTCACCACTGTACTGCACCCCTTTCACCACTGTACTGTACTCCTTTCACCGCTGCACTGTAACCCTTTCACCACTACTGTACCCATTTCACCATTGTACTGCACCCCTTTCACCACTGTACTGTTCCCCTTTCACCACTGTACTTTACCCCTTTCACCACTGTACTGCACCCCTTTCACTATTGTACTGCACCCGTTTCATCACTGTACTGTACCCCTTTCACCATTGTACTGTACCTCTTTCACAACTGTACTGTACCCCTTTCACCACTATACTGTACTCCTTTCACCACAGTACTGTACTCCTTTCACCATTGTACTGACCCCTTTCACCACTGTACTGCACCCCTTTCACCACTGTACTGTACTCCTTTCACCACTGTACTGTACCCCTTTCACCACTGTACTGCACCCCTTTCACCACTGTACTGTACCCCTTTCACCACTGTACTGTGCCCATTTCACCACTATACTGTTCCCCTTTCACCACTGTACTGTACTCCTTTCACCACTATACTGTACCCCTTTCACCACTGTACTGTATTCCTTTCACCACTGTACTGTACCACTTTCACCACTGTCCTGTATCCCTTTCACAACTGGAAGCACCCCATTTCACCATTGCACTGTACCCCTTTTACCATTGTACTGTACCCCTTTCACAACTGTACTGTACCCCTTTCACCACTGTCATGTACCCCTTTCACTACTGTATTGTACCCCCTTTTACCATTGCATGTACCCCTTTCACTACTGTACTGCACCCGTTTCACCACAGTATTGCACCCATTTCACCACTGTACTGTACCCCTTTCACTACTGTACCCTTTTACCATTGCATTGTACCCCTCTCACCACTGTACTGCAGCCCTTTCTCTACTGTACTGTACCTCTTTTACCATTGTACTGTACCCTTTTCACCATTGTACTCTCCCCCTTTCACCACTGTACTGTACCCCTTTCACCACTGTACTTCACCTCTTTCACAGTTGTACTGTATCCTTTCACCAGTGTACTGTACCCCTTTCACCATTTACTATAAGCCTTTCACCACTATACTGTACCCCTTTCACCACTGTACTGTATTCCTTTCACCACTGTACTGTACCACTTTCACCACTGTCCTGTATCCCTTTCACAACTGGAAGCACCCCATTTCACCATTGCACTGTACCCCTTTTACCATTGTACTGTACCCCTTTCACAACTGTACTGTACCCCTTTCACCACTGTCATGTACCCCTTTCACTACTGTATTGTACCCCCTTTTACCATTGCATGTACCCCTTTCACTACTGTACTGCACCCGTTTCACCACAGTATTGCACCCATTTCACCACTGTACTGTACCCCTTTCACTACTGTACCCTTTTACCATTGCATTGTACCCCTCTCACCACTGTACTGCAGCCCTTTCTCTACTGTACTGTACCTCTTTTACCATTGTACTGTACCCTTTTCACCATTGTACTCTCCCCCTTTCACCACTGTACTGTACCCCTTTCACCACTGTACTTCACCTCTTTCACAGTTGTACTGTATCCTTTCACCAGTGTACTGTACCCCTTTCACCATTTACTATAAGCCTTTCACCACTATACTATACCTCTTTCACCACTGTACTGTACCCCTTTCACAATTTACTGTAAGCCTTTCACCACGATATTATACCTCTTTCACCATTGTACTGTACCCCTTTCACCACTATACTGTACCCTTTTCACCATTGTGCTGGACCCCTTTCACCATTGTACTGTACCCCTTTCACTACTGTCCTGTACACCTTTCACCATTGCACTATAACCCTTTTACCACTAGACTGTACCCCTTACACTACTGTACTGTACTCCTTTTACCATTGCACTGCATCCCTTTCACCACTGTACTACACCCCTTTCACCATTGTACTGTACCCCTATCACCACTGTACTGTACCCCTTTCACAATTGTAGTCTACCCCTTTCACCATTGCACTGCATCCCTTTCACCACTGTACTACACTCCTTTCACCATTGTACTGTACCCCTATCACCACTGTACTGTACCCCTTTCACCATTGTAGTCTACCCCTTTCACCATTGTACTGTACCCCTTTCACCACTATACTGTTCCCCTTTCACCACTGTACTGTACCCCTTTCACCACTGTACTGCACCCCTTTCACCACTGTACTGTACTCCTTTCACCACTGCACTGTAACCCTTTCACCATTACTGTACCCCTTTCACCACTATACTGTTCCCCTTTCACCACTATACTGTTCCCCTTTCACCATTGTACTGTACTCCTTTCACCACTATACTGTTCCCCTTTCACCACTGTACTGTACACCTTTCACCACTGTACTGCACCCCTTTCACCACTGTACTGTACTCCTTTCACCACTGCACTGTAACCCTTTCACCATTACTGTACCCCTTTCACCACTATACTGTTCCCCTTTCACCACTATACTGTTCCCCTTTCACCATTGTACTGTACTGCTTTCACCACTGTACTGCACCCCTTTCACCACTGTACTGTACTCCTTTCACCACTGCACTGTAACCCTTTCACCACTACTGTACCCATTTCACCATTGTACTGCACCCCTTTCACCACTGTACTGTACCCCTTTCACTACTGTCCTGTACACCTTTCACCATTGCACTATAACCCTTTTACCACTAGACTGTACCCCTTACACTACTGTACTGTACTCCTTTTACCATTGCACTGCATCCCTTTCACCACTGTACTACACCCCTTTCACCATTGTACTGTACCCCTATCACCACTGTACTGTACCCCTTTCACAATTGTAGTCTACCCCTTTCACCATTGCACTGCATCCCTTTCACCACTGTACTACACTCCTTTCACCATTGTACTGTACCCCTATCACCACTGTACTGTACCCCTTTCACCATTGTAGTCTACCCCTTTCACCATTGCACTGCATCCCTTTCACCACTGTACTACACCCCTTTCACCACTGTACTGTACCCCTATCACCACTGTACTGTACCCCTTTCACCATTGTACTCTACCCCTTTCACCATCGTACTGTATCCCTTTCGCCACTGGACTATACCCCTTTCACCATTCTACTGTACTGTATCCCTTTCACTACTGTACTGTATATCTTTCACTACTGTACTGTACCCTTTTCACCATTGTACTGCACACCTTTCACTACTGTACTGTACCCCTTTCACCATTGTACTCTACCCCTTTCACCACTGCACTGTACCCCTTTCACCATTGTACTCTACCCCTTTCACCACTGTACTGTACCCCTATCACCACTGTACTGTACCCCTTTCACCACTGCACTGTACCCCTTTCACCATTGTACTGTACCCCTTTCACCACTATACTGTTCCCCTTTCACCACTGTACTGTACCCCTTTCACCACTGTACTGCACCCCTTTCACCACTGTACTGTACTCCTTTCACCACTGCACTGTAACCCTTTCACCATTACTGTACCCCTTTCACCACTATACTGTTCCCCTTTCACCACTATACTGTTCCCCTTTCACCATTGTACTGTACTGCTTTCACCACTGTACTGCACCCCTTTCACCACTGTACTGTACTCCTTTCACCACTGCACTGTAACCCTTTCACCACTACTGTACCCATTTCACCATTGTACTGCACCCCTTTCACCACTGTACTGTTCCCCTTTCACCACTGTACTTTACCCCTTTCACCACTGTACTGCACCCCTTTCACCACTGTACTGTTCCCCTTTCACCATTGTACTGTACCCCTTTCACCACCGCACTGTACCCTTTCACCATTGTACTGTACCCCTTTCACCACTATATTGTTCCCCTTTCACCACTGTACTGTTCCCCTTTCACCACTGTACTGTATCCCTTTCACTATTGTACTGCACCCGTTTCACCACTGTACTGTATCCCTTTCACTATTGTACTGCACCCGTTTCACCACTGTACTGTACCCCTTTCACCACTACACTATACCCTTTCACCATTGTACTGCACCCCTTTCACCACTGTACTGTACCCCTTTCACCACTACACTATACCCTTTCACCATTGTACTGCACCCCTTTCACCACTGCACTGTTCCCCTTTCACCATTGTCCTGCACCCCTTCCCCCAATTCTGAAGTCTCTGCTGCTGAGGCTGCATTTGCTCTGACCCCTTAATTTCTCTGGTTGGACCAGACAGTGTGACCATGGCCCAACCCTTGACCAAAATGACCTGAGAACCCCAGGCATGACATGTTGCACTGCTAGTGTGTCTAGATCCAATGCATCTCCCTGACTGAATTAATCTTACAACCTCAGCCTCCGTTCTGACGAAGAGTCACTTAACTCAAAATATTAACTCTCTTTTCCTTTACAAATGCGGCAAGATCTGCTGTGTTTTTCCAACACTTTCTGTTTTTGTTTCTAGTATATTCTCTCCAGTATGAAAATCCAAAGTCCAGAAATACCAATTACCTGTAAATTGTTTAAACAGACACCAATGACCCACAGATTCTCTATTCAATTGTTTGCACACTGAATTTGAGAAGGTGTAGCTTCACCTGATCTTTGCGCTGGGTCAGAAAATGGTGGCTATTTCAAGTATTGGTGTTTCTGGCCAACAGTAGTAGTACCATTGGATTGTTAATCTAGACACCTGGCTGATGTTCTGGGGAGTGTGGTTTTAAATCCTGCCATGGCAAATGGTGTAATTTGTATTCAATAAAAATTTGTATTTCAGGTTCTCCTGATGACTATGAAACCATTGTTGATTGTTGGGAAAACCCACCTGGTTCACTCATGTCCTTCAGGGAAGGAAACTGCTATCCTTATTTGCTTTGGCCTACATGTTACTTCAGTCCCACAGCAAAGTGGTTGACTCTTAATTACCCTCTGGGCAATTAGCGATGAGCAATAAATAGTGGCCTGGCCAAGACACCCTCATTCTAAAAATGCAGCACAGATTTATAAAGTTAATTGTTTTCTGCCTCTCATTGTCTGTCTCTGCCAGTCTACATCTACGTCCCTCTTAACCTAATTCTTAATGGCTCACTTGGATGCAGTCTCTTTCTCTGACCCTCTCTGTTGGTCTTGCTCTTTGGCAAGCTACTTCTGTCTGTTTCTGTCAGTGTCCCTCTTTTGCTATCTGCAATTTTCTCCATCCGTCTGACTCTCGCTCTCTCCCTTCCTCTTGCAAATTCACTCTCTGGATCCCAGGGCGGAAACATGTAAGATCCAATCTTTGGACAATCAAAACATTTTTTATTCCTGTTTTCATAATGGTTATCAAAGCTTTATATTCATGTTTATAACTTAGACGTGTTCTGGTTCATACACTAGGTGGTAAGGCATTTGAATGTCATTATATAAAGCAGACAAAATCAGAATTCGCTTGGTCCCAAGCATTCAGAACATTAGACGTTATAGAGCACAATCGGATCTCCCTCAATGTTATTCAGATGATTGAAGGGATATGCTGATTCATAATGAAGGAGTTTTGGGACCAACATTTTCTTTATTCTTATTAGCACTGAGTTATGGTGACAGGATACATCACATTCCATTTGGTTGCATGATATCAGGGGACTTTAGAGAACATTGACACTTGTGTACTGGCCAAAATATGACATCTAAAGTGTAGTATCTGATGTTTGGCTGGAATTAAATGTTATATTCACTGAAAGTGTACGTTGCATGGATAGATCATGGAAAATGTGAGGCAAAAAGTTCTTCGATCTGATAGGCTTTTTACCCTCAGCAGTTAAAATAACAGATTAACCGGCCTTTGGATAAATGCTTCACACTTAGATATAATTGTCTATTATAAATATACAATGTATATCTTAAGTAGTTAGATATATTGCTTTTCATAATCCCACAGCTGTCAGGAATATATGCTTAGCAGGTATTGGAATAGAGTTATAGAGGCATGGAGATGTACAGATGGAAACAGACCTTTTATTCCAACTTGTCCTTGCCAAGAAGATATCCTATATTAATCTAGACCCGTTTGCCAACATTTGGCCCATATCCCGCTAACCCTTTCCTATTCATGTACCCATTCAGAAGTCTTTTAAATTTTATCAGTCTCCACCATTTCCTTTAGCAGCATATTCCATACACACACCATCCTCTGTGTGAAAAAGTTGCCCCTGAGGTCCCTTTCATATCTTTTCCCTCTCACCTTAAACCTATACCCTCGAGTTCTCTACTCCCCTACCCTGGGACAAAGACTTTGGCTCTTCACCCTATCTATGCCCCTCATGATTTTACAAACCTCACCAAGGTCATCCCACAGCCTCCAATGCTCCAGGGGGAGAAGCCCCAGCCTATTCAGCCTCTCCCTGTAGCTCAAACCCTCCAACTCCAGCAACATCCATGCAAATCTTTTCTACACCCTTTCAAGTTCAACAACATCTTTCTGATTTCAATCATCAGTGTAATTAAATTCTCAAAAGAATAAAAAGAGGGCATGTGTTACCTTTTCTATGCTGCATTGACAAAATACACATTAATGTAACAGAAATATCTGTTGCAAACTCGCTAATACCAAACTGTTTACAAATTGCAGCACACATGCAAGTCTCGACCTGAAAGGTTGTATCCTGTACAATCATCAAGTGAACCTATTACATTCTGAAAACGAAGAATTATTCTAAACTTTTATAAGTCACCATGCAATACCACCTTTATGTCATTACACAGAAGGTAGACTTTCATTATGGGCATCAAGTGGGCATAATATTGGTAACATGCCAACCCAATGCAGCATTAACAGGGTAAGGCACTTTCAATTTTCTTTTTAACTTAACCTAGTTTTTTAATCAAACTGTTCAGAGATGTTATCACACACCTCTGGAGCAGGTGGGAATTGAACCCAGATCCCCTGGTTCAGGACAGACCACAAGAGGTCCACAAGTCACTTTTAATTCAGACTTTTTAAAAATGAGTAACAGGTGTCAAATAGTGTAGTTGACCAGGGAATCCTCAGGGAAAATCTCCCAACTGTAACTCAGCAGTTAACCAGCCAGCAGGTTAGGTTTGTTTTGGTATGGGTCAGGATTGAGAAAGGGCTGTAGTGATCTGGAAGACACTTTGGGATACAGAAAGTTATGTGTACCCGAATTGTTGCCTGTAGAAAAGATGGTAACTTTTGCCATAGAGTATAACCATTTACAATACCAAAGATCAGTGTTAAGCTATTTTTCTTACTAAATGTGTAATAATCAAATCTTCTAAGAATTTGCTTTAGTCTCATATTTCATTAACTTTCCTACTTAAAGGTGACATTAGAACACCAGAGGGAGCCGGCAGAGTTTGAGTGTTGTGGAGAGCAAGTCGTATTATCAGAAAGAGGACTATCTTCAGTGAACTTTGCAACATGACGATCAAATATCACAAAGAAGAGTTTTATCAAACTTCTATGTGTTCGTCAAAAAGTTGATGCAGCGAAGTAACCTGCCTCAACGCAAAAAAGATTCAAAATGCCATGTAGCAAAACAAATGCCCCAAGTGGTGGAGATTGCAGGGACTCGACAACAACAACTTGTGTTTATACAGCTCTATTAACCTGGTTAAAAATGACCACATGCTTCATAGTGACATTAGGAAACAAAATTTGCCAACAAGAAAATATTGGGACAGGCCCTTCGGTCCAGCCAGTCCATGTCGAACATTATCCCAAACTCAACTAGTCCCACCAGCCTGCTCCTGGCCCATATCCCTCCAAACCTTTCCCATTCGTGTAATTATCTACGTGTCTTTTAAATGTTATAACTGTGCCTGCATTCATCATTTCCACACGTGAACCACCCTCTCTGTAAAAAAATTTCCCTCATGTCTTTTTTTAAAATCTCTCTCCTCTCACCTTAAAAATATGCCCACTGGTGAAAAGAATCCCAGTTGGATAAGTACATGAAGAGGCAAGGTTTGGAGGGATATGGGCTAAGCACAGGCAAGTGGGACTAGTTTAGTTTGGGATTGTGGTTGGCATGGTCTGGTTGGGCTGAAGGACCTGTTTCTGGGCTGTATGACTCTGTGACTCTATGTGGCAGGCAACGGCTTACCAGCAGACAGTCCCAATTCTAAAATACATAAAATACCCACCAAGGTGTCAGTGTCTGAGCTGGATGAGGGCATAGGAGACAGCCTTGCCAATGTTTACCCCGAGGGATCCATGCTCTCTTCATCAGAGCTAGGGGTCAGAATGCTCTCCTGACCACTGCCAAAAGGGCCATTTCACTGGTACCTGCAAGACACATCGCACAAGACACAAGACCCAGGTTTAAATGTGGGTTTACTGTGTGAGTTGCTGTACAATAAACAAAATTCATACTTGGTTGTCAGGATGTCTTTGCATTTCCACAGGACCTGACCAGACCGAGAACCAAGACCTGCACATAGGAGGTGCGTCGCCCGGTACAGGGAATCCCACCACCTATCTTCTGCTCATTTCCATCCCATTGTGGGCCATCCCTGTAATGAAAGGGAGAAGTTGTGTGAGATAATGTTGGGTGGCATAACTGTTGGCGAATGAAGGATTATGGGGAAAAGGCAAGACAGAGACGTTGAGGATTATCAAATCAGCAACAATCTCATTGAACAGTAGAGCACATTCGTTGGGCTGAATGGCATGCCTTTTCTCCTATGTCTGATGGTTTTGTGGTGCTAATACAGACAGGTGAAAGGTGGCAAGGTGTCCTGAGTGGGTGAGTGGGTACAGCATACGGGGTTAGTGATCTGGGGGCATTGGGATGGGTGAGATTGAGTAAGGAAAGGAGCTGCATGTGGAAGTGAGAGTGACAGAGCATGAGGCTTGGTAGGAGGTATGTCAGTAACAGAGACAGAGTCAGAGTGGGTAGCGGACTGAAGTTAAGTGGCACTTACTCTCACAGATTGGAAGAGGTCATTGACTTTCATCCTGCATTGCTGGTCTATCCTCTGAACCTTGTAGCCCACACTGACACAGGTAACGACCTCCAGCCAGGCAGCAGAAGATTGTGGCATGGTCTCCCCACACAATCTGAGGGAAGATGACATCTCTCCTCTACGCCACCCCATCCATCAGGCCATCAAGCATGGGCACCAATTTCCTCTCGTCTGCCACTGTCCACCAGACAGTGTGTATTTAACCATGCAGGGCAACCTTGGAACGCTAATGTTTGTCCAAGTATTGCAATGGTGCCATCCAAATGCACAATGGCATTTTAAAGATGGCACCGGGAATACTGGCCTCTTCCAAGATATCTGGCCAATAGCAAACTCTTCTGGCTAAGGCAAATGGGAGAATCAGGATAACATCGGACAAGAGGAGGACTATAGGGATGGAGTAAATACTGAATGAACAGTGTTTGGGATGATAATGCAGGGAAACCAATTAGGCCTCACAGACAGAAGCCGCCCACGAAACCGGCCAAAATATTCAACTGAAGAGTCACTGATACGGGGTAGGCCAATCAGAACAAAGATAAGAAGATATTTCTTCACTTAGTGAGTGGTGAGCTTGTGAAACCTCAACCACATCAAGTAGCTGAGGCCAAAACATTGAATGCTTTCAAGGAGGAGTTAGATGTAGTTCTTGGGGTGAAGGGACTAAAGGGTATAGGACGACAGCAGGAACTAGGGACTGAGCTAGATGATCATATTGAATGGAGGAACAGGCTCAAAGGGCCGAATGGCCTACTCCCATTCCTGTTTTCTACATATCTACGTCTGGGATTAACAGGTCCAACCAACAGAACATCTTCCCAAAGAGAAATGTGGATTGGAAAATTAATCATGGATCAACTGAGAAAAAGGGTGAATTAAATAAGGCAAGTTCAATGTCATATCAGATACCAAATGAGAAATATAAAGAGGGTAAGGAAGACTGGATGGAAGAAAGATAAATAAGAAAGTTCACATCCTAAATGAATCAGACTCCACATTTGTGCTAGTCATTTTACAGTGTCAGAGAGGTTGATTGACAGTCATTAAGATGAATCATAACTTCAAAAGGATAAGTCCATTTGTCATTATTTTCCTAAAGTGTCTGGATTGCATTAGTTTACATTTGCTATGCATAATATGGATGGTCTAGTGGCATTATCACAGGACTGTTAATCCAGAGACTCAAGTTCAAATCTTACCATGGCAGAATTTGAATTCAATTTTTAAAAACCCTGGAATTAAGAGTCTAATGATGGCTTGGAGAAAAACTCCTCTGTTTTGTTAATGCCCTTTAGGAAAGGAAACTGCCATCCTTACCTACCTACATGTGTCTTCAGAGCCACAGCAATGTGGTTGACTTTTAACTGCCCTCTGGGCAATTAGTGATGCTGGCTTACCAGTGACACCCACATACTGTGAGTGAATTTAAACTGCAGCTATCATGTATGACTGGTGAAGCAGGTTCAAGCTCTGCCTGGAATTATATTATTATTATTATTGATGAGTTTGGTGGCTGGAGGCTGGAGGTGAGATAGTAGTCAGAGAGATACAGTGGCTTCCCTCCTCCACTCTGATAAAACCTGCAGCTGGGGTTTTTCTGTCTCATCGCCAATCGGGGCCTGTGTATTGAGGAGAGGAGTCTCAGCCCACTGCTACCGGCATTCACTCCACGGTGGGAAAGGGAGGCCTATCACGTGCCAAGCCTGACAAGCAAACCTTGGTGCCTTTGCTTGCTAGCTCCAGGGAAGGTCAAGTCCCATTGCTCAAAGGTGCTCAGCACTTGATTGGTGGGCCCATCCTCAGCATAGGTGAGTCTGCAGCTAGTCAAGCCCCTGATGTTATCTCTCACTCATCCATCTCCCAATCCTGCATCCCTCCTTGATCAAATAACTTGTATTGTTGTAGACCAGCAGTAACCATAAAGGTGCTGCTAAGTACAGAAGAGTGCCCAGCTTTTAATTAGTCAACAGCTCTTGGTGTGCGGGCCTTTGACCCCCAGGGTCCTTGATCCTGGGGTGGCCAGAGCAGGCCTGTGCAGCACATGAGAAGCATAAGATGTGGTGGACCTTCCAAAAAACAGGCAACGTGGGGTCCTCTCCAGCTCTCCAGTCAAAAGCCCTTACCTTCACAAGATCCCATCCATCGTGTGTGGTAAGCAATTGTAATCCTTGTGGTTTAACTTGGCATTGGTCTTCAAAGTACCTGTGCCCCACCAACTCTGACAGTTTGTCTAAAACCACATTAACTTCCCATCTAATTAAAGGATATGGTAGCATAGAGGTTACTGTTACGAGACAACAGTTTCAGAGGACGGATGATCAAAAAACATGGGCTCATATCCACCGTGGTTGCTGGGCAATTTAAACACAACTAATCAAATAAATCCCTAAGGGCAGCCAGAACATAAAACTACCAGATTCCTGTCATAAAAACCAAACTGGTCACAGCTGTCCTCATAGAAAGGAAATCTGTTGACTCAACCCACGTGATCTATGTGGTACTCCAGATGCACAACAACATGATTGACTCTTAGCAGTCCTTCAGAGAAGTCTAAACACCAAATCATTGTGTTCAAGAAAGTGGCTGAGGGAAACTTTGTCAATAGAGCTGCACGGAAAAAGTTGGCTTTCCGAATAACACTGTAAAGACCATTTTTGTGTTTATTTTTGGATTCTGCATTAAAAATGGGAAAAGCTGCTGCTTTGAAGCAAGGAACTTGTAAAAAGATGTTTGATGTTTTGAAAACATGCTCCTGGAACACACTGTGAGTCGTATCAGCAATATTGCCTTATTCAAGCAATGAGGGAGCATTTCAGACAGAATGGCACTGTCTCTCTGAGTTTGAGAGAATTTTAGCATCATTGAGATTTCTAGCACAGAAAAACAATGCCCTTCAGCCCATCGAGTCTGCACTCGTCAAAGACCAGCACCGAACTTTTCGAATCCCATTTTTCATCACGTGTTAGATATGCTTTGGCATCACAAGTGCACATCTAAATACTTTGGCTTTTGATTTTGATTTTATTACCACATGTATTTTACAGTCAATATACAATAAAATACGGTGAAAAGCTTTCATTTGTCACCACAATATAGTGCCATTCTGAATTATTTAGGAACAAGGAATAAAAAAGGTGTAGATTGAAGAGAGTTGAAGAGTGTGGTGTTGGAAAAGCACAGCCGGTCAGGCAGCATCTGAGGAGCAGGAAAATCAACATTTCGGGTATAAGCCCTTCATCAGGACAGTCTGCTCCTTGAATGCTACCTGACCTGCTTTGCTTTTCCAGCACCACACTGTTCAGCTCCGATCTCCAGCATCTGCAGTCCTCACTTTCTTGTAGTTTGAAGAGAGTCCATCAGTCCTGAGACAGCTTCAGAAACACCTGCACTGCCAACCCTCTGCCACTGCCACGCCGCTGTCTACACCGGACCCAATCAACATCATAATCGCCGATTCTCAGGTGTCATCTCTGCCACTGGGCCGATACTCCTCCACCGCCACCTCCTGCACTGGGGAAGGAACATCAGAATCACGTCTCTTGTCACTTGGCCAACCTCATTGATGTTGCCATGATGCCTTTCCATCACCATTTTGCTACTGCCCGTGTCAGACTCAACCAACAACAAAGTTGTCAATCCTTGGGCACCATCTGGACCTACCTTGCCTCCACTGATGTAGCAGCCGCCGATTCCAGGTCTGTCATGAGGGATTTTGTACAGAGATGGATTTTTGATAGGCTTTTTAATCAAGACAAGTTGTTGTGGACTCAGGAGGGCTCAGCATAGTAACAGCCACCTGATTGGTTCACTGGCAGGAGGCCTCACCTGTGCATGGACAATATAGCAGAAGCATTCCGTCTCCGAAGAGAAGGCATCTACCTTTCTCTCTCCGTTCTGTGTGGAGAAGTAATAGTTAATCCTGAGTAGCTAGATACTCTCCTTCACCTTTTTCCAGAAGTTGTTCTGTCTGCAAATTCCCCGTTGAAAGGAAATAGAAAAAGACCACCTTCAACCACTGAATGAAAGACTGAGAATCAGTGTATCTACAACATCGTGTTATTAGCAAATAATCAGAAGGGGTTGAAAGAAAGCTAAAAGAAAGCAACTCATTGATGTCTGTGATCCAGTCTGGTGCCAGAACTGACTTTGTTTTCCCCTTCTGTACTAATAATATTTGTGTCTTGTTTCTTTGTGTCTGTGTGAGAATGTTAAGAAAGATGGCACACTTTAAGCTACAGAGTTATAGTAGCAACTGAACTTGTCTTTTTTTTTGTTATTGGTTAAAAATGTTTAGTTATAATGAATATTTACTTTCTTGAGCATGGTAGAGCCCTCGTGGACACATTCATTCTCCCTGAATTAAACAGGTTCAGCAAGATGGGGCATTTCAGCAATTTAATCACATTTTCACATTTGTAATGAGCCCTGGTATAGTGGAGCTTGATTTCCATCACACTATCCCAGCGAGACGGTGAAACAGAACCCACAAACCACAAATGTAAGTGCAAATTTTGTCTGCCTTGATTTTGTTGTGGGTGTCCTTCTGCACGTTGAAAGACACTTTTGTTTGAGAACAGTTCACAATGAAGAGCCACCCACATGGGCGACACGGTGGCTCTGTGGTTAGCACTGCTGCCTCATAGCAGCAGGGACTCAGGTTTGATTCCACCCTCGGCTGACTGTCTGCGTGGGGTTTGCACATTCTCCCTGTGTCTGTTTGGTTTCCTCCCACATTCCAAAGGTGAGCATTGGCCATGGAGAATGCAGGTTTATGGGGATAGGGTTCTGGGTGGGATCCTTTTTAGAGGGCTGGTGTGGAGTCAATGGGCCAAAGGGCCTGCTTCCACTCTGTAGGGATTCTATGTGCAAATAGCTCTTCCACTGGAGCTTGAACTTGTGCATTGCTTGATCCCAGTAATGCATTTTGAATTAGTCATTCAAGTGATTCGGACTGGGCTCGGCCAGCATTTATCGTCCGTCCCTGACTGCCGAGAGGGCAGTTAGGAACAGGAAAATAGGAACAGGAGTAGGCCATTCAGCCCCTTGAAGCCTGCTCTATCATTCAATAAAATCATGGCTGAACTGTGGCCGAACTCCTTCCTGGGGAAAGTTCTTATAAACTTTGCTCACCTTAACTGACTTTATTCCCTGCCCCCCCCCCCATATATTTTGCAGTAACAATGAATGGCGTCATTTACAAGTCTCGCTACTTTGCAACTCTATTCTTGGATGAGGTTATCCTCATCAAAAACATGCAATGCTGCCTCAACCAGCTTGAATGCTTTTGCTATCCTCTCAGTGGTTGTAATGTTGGAGGAGCAAGAATTTCAAATTCATCCTCCTTCCTGCACTATTCCATCTGGTGTAGCTTCTCATTGGTAAATGCTGTTTCCAAAACTTCCATGACATCCCTTTTCATTAAACCCAGCTTTCTTCACCTTTCTTCTGACTTGCTTCAGGGACATCCTATTTGATTTCGAAGTCATGAAGGTCAATTCCATATTCAGATCAAATTCGCTTTCACGCATCAATCACACAGTCATGATTGGGAGATGCCGTTGTTGGACTGAGGTGGACAAAGTTAAAAATCACACAACACCAGGTTATAGTCCAACAGGTTTATTGGGAAGCACTAGCTTTCGGAGCGCTGCTCCTTCATCTGGTGGTTGTGGAGAATAAGATCGTAAGACACAGAATTTATAGCATATGCTTACAGTGCGTTGTAACAGAAATTATATATTGAAAAAGATCTGGATTATTTGTTAAGTCTCTCTTCTTTTAGAATGACCATGTTGGTTTCAGTTCTTTCATATGTGAATCGCAGAACATTTAAAATGTACATTCTCAAGTGAACTTTAACAACTGGTGTCATGTTGGCCCAGATAATGTATTGAAGGAGTGAGCTGCCCTGTGTGAGGCTGTCTGTGCCCCAATGCTCAGACTGATTCTAATCTAAAAAACGGATTTACAGAATCTTACATGGATTCATGCAGGTTTTGAGCAAAATAAAATGTAATTCTGCAAGTACAAATTCACCCCACAAACTTATATGTATTTGTGTGTGTATGTGGGCCTGCAGGTGGGTGCAGTGGTTATGAGTGTCTGTGAGAGGGTGTGTGTATGTGCATGAGTGTGAGTGTAAAGGGGTATAAGTCTGTGAAAGAGTGTGTGTGTGTGTGTGGGAGTGTATGTGTGAGCGTATGAGAGAGAGCTTGTGTATGAGAGACAGTCTGCATGAGTGTATGGGTCTGTCGGGGTGTGTGTGTGTGCGTGCAGTGAGGTCACCCGTAGTGTGACATGAACCCCATGGGTACCGAACTTAGCTATCAGCCTCTGCTAGGCCACTTTGCATTGTTGCCTGTCCTGAAGTCTGCCTCGGAGGGCGGTCACCCTAAGGTCCGAGATTGAATGTCCTGGACCGCTGAACTATTCTTCGACTGGAGATTTGATGACATTGACGACATTGATGACAGTTTTTTCCTCTGGACCCACGGCAAGGAGTCACTGAAGCAACTACAGAGTGATATCAACGAGTTTCATCCCACCATCAAACTCACCACGGACTACTCTCTATTATCTGTCTCATTCTTGGACATGTGCATCTCCAACAAGGATGGGCACCTCAGCACCTCATTCTACCTCAAACTCACATCGCTACATTTCTCCAGCTTCCACATGAAACATTTTAAAACAGCCATCCCCTATGGACAAGCCCTATGCATACACAGGATCTGTTCAGATGAGGAGGAATGTGATGGGCACCTGGAAGTACTCAAGGATACCCTCATAAGAACGGGGTACGTGCTCAACTCATCAACTGCCAGTTCCGACCTGCCACAGTGAGAAACCGTGATGACCTCCTCAGGAGACAGACACGAGCTGCAACCGACAGGGTACCCTTCTTTGTTCAGTACTTCCCAGGAGCCGAAAAACGACACCATGTTCTACGCAGCCTGCAACACATTATCGATGAGAATGAACACCTCGCCAAGACCTCAATTTCTTGCCTTTAAACAACCATCAAAACTCAAACAGATCATTGATCGTAGCAAACTGCCCGGCTTTCAGGGCAACACCACACAACTCTGTTACGGTAGACACTGCAAGACGTGTCAGCGTGTGGACATGGATACCACCATTACACATGGGGACACCTCCCACCATGTACATGGCAGGTACTCATGCGACTCAGCCAACGTTGTCTATCTCATGCGCTGCAGGCAAGGATGCCCTGAGGCATGGTACATTGACGAGACTGAGCAGATGATGAATGGACACTGCACAACAATCAAAAGATAGGAGTGTTCCCTCTCAATCGGAGGACACTTCAGCAGTCAGGAACATTTGACTTCGGACCTTCGGGTGACCGTTCTCCAAGACGGACGTCGGGACAGGCAACAGCGCAAAGTGTTCGAGCAGAGGCTGATAGCCAAGTTTGGTACCCATGGCGATGGCATCAACCGGGACCTTGGATTCATGTAACACGACAGGTGACCCCACTGCACTAAACACACACACACATGCACACAGACACACACGCACGCACACAGGCACACACACGCATACAGACACACAAACACACACATGCACACAGACACACATGCACACACACACACACGCATGCACACGTACACAGACACGCACGCACACACACACACATACAGACAGACACACATACACAGACAGACACAGGCACTTCTACGCACACACACTCCTACACACCCACACTCCTCCACACACACACACACACACACACAGAACCTCTCTCATACACAAGCTCTCCCTCATATGCTCACGCATACACTCACACACGCACCCTCTTACAGACTTGTACCCCTTTACACTCACACTCACAAACGTACACACACTCTCTCACAAACACTCATAACCACTCCCCCATACACACACCTGCATACACACACAAATACATATAAGTTCGTGAGGTGAATTTGTACTTGCAGAATTACATTTTATTTTGCTCAAAAACTGCATGAATCCATACAAGATTCTGTTTTTTAGATTAGAATCAGTCTGACCATTGTGGCACAGACAGCCTCACACAGGGCACCTCACACCTTCAATGCATCATCTGGGCCGACATGACACCAATTATTAAAGTTAACTTGAGAATGTAACTTTAAAAAAGTTTTGCAATTTACATATGAAAGAACTGAAACTAACATATTCGTTCTAAACAAAAAAGACACTTAATAAACAATCCAGGTATTTTTCAATGCATAATTTCAGTTACATCACACTGTAAACTTTTGCTATAAATTCTTCACCTTACACTCCACAACCACCTGAAGGAGCTGTGCTCCGAAAGCTAGTGCTTCCAAATAAACTTATTGGACTATAACCTGGTGTTGTGTGATTTTTAACTTGAATCACAGACGATTGAGTAACTCAGTCGAGAGTGTGGTGCTGGAAAAACACAGCTGGTGGGCCCACTCTCACTGATAATATCAATGCCATTCTTAATGTTGAAACAATGCCAACATTCCTTGATCGAGGGCTTGTCATTGCCATCAATTCCTGGATCAGTTGGCAAACGTCTTCCTCAGATCGTGGGCCTTGAAGGGCAGCTATCACTCCTTGGCCCATTAGCTGCACAAGGGAAGTGATGGTAGTTGTCCTTGGAGAGATCAACAAAGTTTGCAGGGGAATTATTCAGCAGAAGAAGGATCTTGAAGTCCAGATATTATTGGGCTCAGAATGAACATTGTTGAATCAATCAGCCAACCCAAAGTCTCCAACTCTTAACCCTCATTATCACTTTGTCAGCTTCTCTTCTGTCCTGGCTTACCACCAATAAGTCCTTGTTTACCTTATCCCTTTCATACCTTTCTTTCTCTCTCTGTTCTCCATCTCCATCTATTCGTTCACTTCTCCCCCCAGCCCTCCCTCACCCTCAACCTCATCTTCAACTCTTTCCTGGCTGCTATCAGTTCTGATGAAGAGTCACTGGACTCGAGATATTAACTCTGCTTTCTCCCGACTGATACTGCCAGACATGCTGAGTTTTGCCAGCAATTTCTGATTTTGTTTCAGATCTCCAGCATCCACATTTCTTTGTTTTATTACAATACTGTCCATTGCTACTGTCTGGACTGCCAAGGGAACAGATGGAAGAAAGACACAGGAGGTTAGAGTTTGAACTATATATCTGCCAATTGATGTGGTTGTGGTCAACCACATTGAGTTGACAGAGAACCATTGCACTGAAAGTTCACCCTTGACTAGCCCTTCAAAACCATTGGGCTTTCTGAGTGGTGCGCCGTCAGTGTTTCTAATATGTAGTCTCTTGTAGCTTCTCCTCCAAAAAGCAAAGTACATCGATGTTTAGCCACCTTAAGTCATGGTGCAGACTTCTCCTCAGCAGTACTGTAAGTGTTGGAAGACATTCTTTTCCCATGCAGTCCTGTCTCACCAGGCTCACCATCTGCTTCAGGCTATCATCGTTTTCTTCAATCAATTCCTGCAATAATGTGGGAAGTGTTTCTGTGGCTTTAACACCTGCTGGGGCTGCGTCACCAGTCATCTTAACAGGGTGCAGCATCGCTCTATATTTGAAGCAGTCAAGCCACCCACCACTGGCATGGAGAGGTTTCACATCAGAATTGTTTGAGTCAAACCCTTCTACAGGCTTCTAGCTTGCTTTTGTATCACAATTGAAGAAAAAAGAGCGACACATTTTTTGGAATTTAAGGTTCAATTTGGGATGTTATCAATTGTTTCAAATCGTCCATCACCTCAGGGTTTGAGTTGCATTTAACAACGCTGAATATTTTGCTACTTGCTTCAGTTTTATCAGCATCCCATTGTACATACGGGAAACATTGAGAGCCACAGCTCTTCGGATATCCACTTTTTGCTCACCACACTCAAACCTAGAGTGTACGCCTCATTTATCTCTTGGTGGAATTGGTACCTGGTGTTCTTAGCAAAAATCTCATTATTTGTCAAGGCTAGAGCATGATGGATGGACGTGCCATCAGACAGGTAATGGCCAAACATGCTAAACTTTGGAATCAGTTCACAACTGTACTGGCATGCACCTATTGGAAAGATAAAACCAGGTTATAGTCCAACAGGTTTATTTGAAATCACAAGCTTTTGGAGCAGCGCTCCTTCATCAGGTGACCTCACAAAGGGGCAGTGTTGCGAAAGCTTGTGTTTTAAAATAAACCTGTTGGACTATAATCTGGTGTCGTGTGACTTCTGACTTTGTCCACCCCAGTCCGATACTGGCACCTCCATGTATTGGAAAAATGGGTAGTGAAGTAAACACTGCGTTATGGTGAAAATTGTGTTAATCGAAACTGATTTGATTGACGATTATCTGTCGTGATTTGATAAAGTCACCGTTTCTAATGCCTAGGGAGGACTGATTGAAGGCAATTGGCAAAGGAACCAGAGGTGACTTGAGGAACAATTGTTTTTACAGAATGCCTGGTTAGGATTTGAAACATACTGCCTGATAGTGTAACGGATCTAAATTCAGTAGTAGCTGTCAAAAAGGAAATTCAATTAATACTTAATAGAGAGAAGCAAAATGCAAAATATAGGGACGTGAAGGGGATTGAAACTAACTGGATCATTCAGAAGAGTTGATGAACTGAAGGGCATTTTTCTACATTGTACTGTTTAATGACTCTATAGAGTAAAAATATCCCAAAATGCTTCACAAAAGTATTGTCCTGAAATATCTGTGGAAGCTCAATGTAATTGAGAGTCCGCCAACTGGCCCATGGTCCCCATTTGCTTATTAGAACAAAGGCTGCAGGCAGGCTTGGTCAATACAGGCCAACCTTAATAATGCATCTGTCACATCTTGGCTATCAATGTTGGAGCTGAGGTGACTCTCCTTTCCACCGACTTCCCACTATCTGCTATTTTCAATTGGTGTCAAGAGGGTCAAGAGGATTCCCAAAGAAGGGCTTATGCCTGAAACGTCAACTCTCCTGCTCCTCGGATGCTGCCTGACCTGCTGTGCTTTTCCATCACCACACACTTGATTCTAACCTTCCAGCATCTCACTTTCGCATATTTTCAATTAGTATCTGCCTATACCTCAGGCAAGAAATGGCTAGACAGTTCTAAGATTTCACTAAAACACAAAACATTATTGAAACAGCAGATCTGTGAAGGGTTAGCATTAAAGAGTTAACCTTAGAAGCCCAAAATGATTTTGCAGAAATACCCATGTCAGAAGAGTGAACTAGTCTGTTTTCTCCAACAACGTTGTCTGAGCTGCTGAGCAAATTCAGTAGTTTATGTTCAAAGTTCAGGTTCCCAGCTGTTTATTTTTGTGCTTTTGCTTGTGAGGTACACTGGAAATCTTAAGGACGCACTGACTTCCTCAGCAGAATTGCTTATCTTATTGGATGTAGCTTGTAAAGTAGCAGCAGTCTCAGCTCTGAGGCAGAGAGTTGTGGGTTCAAGTTCCACTCCAAATATTTGAGCACATAATGCTGGCTGGCATTCCAGTGCAACTGGGAGAATGTGAGATGACCCTAAACGTCCAACTTGGGCTCTCATTGGATAAACGTTAAGACAAAAAAAACTTCACAATTTGAGGAAGACCAAATCATGTATGCCCAGGCTGATTTTATTTTTTTCTAAAGCAAATAACATTAAAGAAAAACATCAGCTGATTGTTCTCATTTTGCTGTTTGTGGGATCTTACAGTGTGCTAATTGACCACCATGATTTTTTTTAACAGTAGAGCACTGAGTATACTTCAAAACCTAATTCACTCAGTGTAAGATGCTTTCATAGAATCCCTACAGTGTGGGAGCAAGCCCTTTGGCCCAACAAGTCCACACCAACCCTCTGAAGAATAACCCACTCAGACCCATTCCCCTACCCTAGATTTACCCCTGACTAATGCACCTAACCTACACAGCCTTGAACACTACAGGCAATTTAGCATAGCTAATTCACCTGACCGGCACATCTTTGGATTGTGGGAGGAAACCCACACAGACACGGGGAGAATGTATGAACTTCACACAGGCAGTCGCCTAAGGCACGAATCAAACCCAGGTCCCTGGCACTGTTAGGTGGCAGTGCTAATGACTAAGCCACTGTGTCACATGTCTTAACTTGTCCTGAGGTAATGAAAGACCTTATGTAAAAGGAGTTTTAAAAAAATATGTGTACCTGATTTTTGAGGGTGTGGACCAGGGGAGTATTTTTGTACAAAAGACAATAGATGTTCCCTTTTTCCTCATTTCCCTCTAACCCTGCAGGGTAGCTGTTTCCTCTTTAATGCAGTACTTCACCATGGAAACTGATTCATATGACAGCAGTATCATAAAGACTTCTGGGGTGGTACAGTAGTTTTGTGATTAGCACAGCTGCCTCACAGTTCCAATAGCCCAGGTTTGATTCCAGCCTTGGTTGACCGACTGTCTGGAGTATGTATGTTCTCCCTGGGTCTGTGTTGGTTTCCTTCCACAGTCCAACCATATGCATCGGCACTGGAACAGCTCAGCAGGTCAGGCAGCATCTGTGAAGAGAAGTTAAGGTTAACATTTTGAGTCAGAAGGGTCACTGGACCCAAAACATTAACTTTGATTTCTCTTCACAGATGATGCCAGGCCTGAGCTTTGCCAGCAACTACTGTTTTTATTTCTGACTTAT
The DNA here is from genome assembly GCF_037043375.1 of Chiloscyllium plagiosum. Classification (NCBI taxonomy): domain Eukaryota; kingdom Metazoa; phylum Chordata; class Chondrichthyes; order Orectolobiformes; family Hemiscylliidae; genus Chiloscyllium; species Chiloscyllium plagiosum. Next base: position 22,681,221 of record NW_028270146.1, read on the forward strand.
AGCATCCGTACTTTTTGGTTTTCAAAGATATGCAGGTTGGGTGAATTGGCCATGCTAAATTGCCCACAGTGTCCAAGATGTGCAAACTAAGTGGGTTAGCCATGGAGTATGCAGGGTTAGGGGGATAATAGGTCTGGGTGGGATGCTCCTCAGAGGGTCGGTGGGGACTCGATGGATCAAATGGCCTGTTTCTACACTGTAGGGATTCTATAGTATTCTATGATTCTAAACTAGCTGCCCCAAACCTTTCAGAACAATCCCTCCATAGAAGGGGATGTGATGGCCTTGTGATATTGGCGCTGGACTATTAATGCATAGTCTGTCATAATGTTCCAGGGACTTTGGTTCAAATCCTGTGTTGACTACAAAATTAAGAATTTAATGATGACCATGAAATCATCGGCAATTGTTGGAAGAACCCATCTGACTCACTTCCTTTGGGGAAGGAAATTGCTATCCTTATCCAATTTGGCCTGCATGTGACTCTAGACCCACAGCAATGTGATTGACTCCTAACTTACCTCTGGGCAATTAGGGATAACCTAGCCAGCAACACCTGCATCCCATGAATGAATTGAATTAAGAAACATTGAAAATAGGAGCAGGAATAGGTATTCAATCAGAGGTTATGCATTAATGATGAGAGTGGGGAGCTGGAAAAGCACAGCAGGTCAGGCAGCGTCCGAGGAGCAGGATAATCGATGTTTCGGGCAAAAGCCAGTCATCAGGAAAGGGCTCTTGCCCAAAATGTCGATTCTCCTGTTCCTCGGATGCTGCCTGACCGGCTGTGCTTTTCCAGCACCCCACTCTCGACTCTGATCTCCAGCATCCGCAGTCCTCACTTTCTCCTTTTGCATTAATGATCCTACTCACAATGCTTTCACAAAGCATCCCTACTCAGTCTTTTTTAAAAAAGCATAAATAGTCATGAAGCATGATGATTTATGCCAATATCGCTTTTGCATCATTTCCTCTATTTATGTTGTTATACAGATATTTTCTTCAATTATTTTATGCTGATGACATTCCCACTGGAATATCTTTCTAAAGGGTGACAATGTCAGGGGTCTGGATTAATATGAGCATGACAGACATCAGTCTGAAAGCATTCCTCCAATCTGTCAAGCATGGAAAAGTTTCCAAGGTTATTGACGTCATACATGTGCACCATCTAAACAAAAATATTCAGCCAACTCATTCAAAATGTCCAAAGGAAGTTAGAAATTAGGATCCTGCATCCTGACAATTTAATACTTTAAAAGGAAACCTTGCTCTCGTTTTGTGAGAAGATACCACTAATTCTGATTTGACACATACAAATTGCAGGTCGAAAATTTCACTTTGCTGTAGCTCCATGATCACCTCTCATGTTCAACCATTTAATTACCACATCCTTGAATTACCACATCCTTAAATCAATTATTTATGAAGCAACTGGTCTTCTAAACTTCAGTTGAATCTTGCTGTGCTAAACCCGTTTGTTCTGTGATGGAAAAAACACAGATATTGTTGGAGAAACTGTGTAGAGCATCTGTAGTAGAGAAAGCAGAGTTAACGGTTTGAGTCCAGTTCCCTTCTGTTCTGAAGAACAAAGAACAATACAGCACAGGAACAGGCCCTTCAGCCCTCCAAGCTTGAGCCAACACATTTTGCCCTTCCATACTAAATCTGTCGTCACTTACAGGATCTGTATCCCTCTATTCCCTTCCTATTCATGTATTCACCCAGGTGCTTCTTGAACGCTGCTATTGTGTCTGATTCCACCACCTCCTGTGGCAATGTGTTCCAGGCACTCACTATCCTTTGCGTGAAAAACGTGCCTCGCACATCTCTTTTAAAATTAACTCCCCCTCCCCTGCACCTTGAACCTGTGTCCCCTAGTAATTGACCCCTCCACTCTGTGAAAAAGCCTCATACTTTCCACTCTATCCATGCCATTCACAACCTTATAAACTTCTATCAGGTCACCCCTCAACCTCCTGCATTCCAGTGAAAACAAACCCAATCTATCCAACCTTCCTTCATAGATAAAATCCCCCAGACCACACAACATCATGGTAAACCTTTTCTATACTCTGTCCAAAGCATCCATACCATTTTGGTAGTTTGGTGACCACAATTGTATGCAATATTCCAAATGTGGCCTAACTAAAGTTCTATGAAGCTGCATGGCTTATGCCTGAAATGTTGATTCTCCTGGTCCTCAGATGCTGCCTGACCTGTTGTGCTTTTCCAGTGCCACACTCTTGACTCTGATCTCCAACATCTGCAATTCTCAGTTTCTCCTTCCTGTAGCATAACTTGTCTATCCTTATACTCAATGCCCCTTTCAATGAAGGCAAGCATGCCATAAGCCTTTTTTATTACCATATCTACCTGCGATGCCACCTTCAATGATCTATGGACCTGCACACCCAGTTCCCTCTGAATTTCAATAGGCCATTCACTGCACAATGACCTTCCAAAATGCATCACCTCACATTTGTCCAAGTTAAACTCCATTTGCCATTTTTACACCGTGCCTCCAATTTATCTATATCCTGCTGAATCCTCTGACAATCCTCCTCACCATTTGCAACTCCAACAATCTTTGAATCGTCCGTAACTCAAAATGTTAATTCTGCTTTCTGTCCACGGATGCTGCCAGACTTGTTGAGTTTCTCCAGCATTTTCTGTTTTTATTTCAGATTTACAGCGTGTACAGTTCTGTGATCATAGAATCCCTACAGTGTGGAAGCAGACCATTTGCCCCATCAAGATTTGGTCTGTTGAGGCCCATCAGAGAGATTGGTTTCACTCGTTGTGAAATAGAGGAGATAGCCATTGCCTAATAATTTATATGCTAGAACTATGACTTTTTTTCCTATTGTAACATCGGCCCATGCTATAGAAATATATAAGATAATAAGCAATAGGAATAGAAGTAGGCCTCTCAGCCTGCAAGCCTGCTACACCAATCAATAAGATCTTAGAGGATCTGACATTCTTAATGTCCATTTCCCTGCCTTTTCCACTTAACCCTTGATTCTGCCTTGATCAAGAATCTATCTCAGCCGTAAACACACAAAAGGATTCTGCTTCCACAGTGCTCTGGGGCAAGGAGTTCCAAAGATTATCAACCCTCTGAGAGCAGAAGTTCCTCCTCATCTCAGGCTTAAATTGGTACCCCTCAAATCCGAAAGTGCCAACTTTGACAAGTGGAGTATTCTCCTTCCCAGCATTAGGATTTTGCACTTTGTATAAGGAGAAGGTAGAAATAGTGAAAATGGATTACCTTTCAGATCCATGCTGTTCACAATTGCACTGATTCTTGTTTGAGAAACGGTGAATTTTGATTCTTTCATTTTGTCAATCACTATCATGAAGCATGTTTGAAAAAGGACACATTTTTTATATTATTAGACCTGTTTATTAATCATTGAAAATTCTCTTATGTCTTCACCATCACTGCGCAGAAAATATCACATTTTCAGAAAAGTCAAAACCTTCATCACTTAAAAAATAAGTTAAAATTGTTTTCATAAACGTATTATTTACTTAACCTATAAAGTAAGGTTAAAGAAATACCACTAATAAAGTTGCCGAGAAGCAGCTGGAGCTATTCATCATTGTTTTACAACAGGAAAGAAGAATAGTTATAATTTACAAATCATTTAGTGATGGGCCAAGCCTATCCATTTTTTTTAACCAAAACACAGGGTGCCGCTATCGTACACAAGTTATCTATTACATAGTAGAGATTGTACTGTGCTTTAAATACTCTGGTGTTAACACTTGTGCCTACATCCATCTGGGAAAGTTAAGAAGATGAAAGCTGAGTCTCGTCAACTAGAGCATTTGTGACATGTGATAAATCTGTGTTTGTATGTGTGACTTTGTGTGCATGGATATAACTCACCAGGCAAGAACTGATACACTCCAAAAGGACTCATCCTGTCAATTGACTTCAACAAAAACAAAAAGCAGAATGTGAAGCCATAATTTTGCCAGGGCAGGACTTGCACTATAAATGGCAGGGCCCTGGGGAACAAAGAGATCCAGAGTATAGGTTCATTGCTCCTTGAAAGTGGAGTCACAGGTAGACAGGGCAGGTGAAGAAGGCTTCCAGCATGCTGGCTTTCATTGTCAGAGCACTGAGTATCGGAGTCAGGACGTCTTGTTGCAGCTGTACAAGACAATGGTGAGGTCACATTTGGAACACTGCATGCAGTTCTGATCATGCTACTATAGAAAGGATATAATTAAACTAGAAAGAGGACAGAAAAGGTTTACTAGCTGGACTGGAAGATTTGAGTTATAAGGAGAGATTGGATAGTTTGGCACTTTTTTATGTGAAGCATAAGACACTGAGGGGTGGCCTTATCGAGGTCTATAAAGTGGTGAAAGGCACAGATGTAGACCATATGGAATTGAGGAACACTAAAGGATCTAAAATTGTAATTGGTGCCATGTACAGACCCCCTGGTAGCATCTCTGAAGTGCTAGATTGTATAAGTGCAGAAATGAGGCCAAGTGTAGAGCCAGAGTAGTGTTAAACAGGGGATTTTAACTTTAAAATAGATTGGGAGAGGCAGACAAGCACCTCATAGAGTCATAGAGATGTACAGCATAGAAAAAACCTTTCCGTCCAACATGTCCATGCCAACCAGATATCCCAACTCAATCTAGTCCCACCTGCCAGCACCCAGCCCATATCCCTCCAAACCCTTCCTATTCATATACCCATCCAAATGCCTCTTAAATGTTGCAATTGTACCAGCCTCCACCACTTCCTCTGGCAGCTCATTCCATACACATACCACCCTCTGCATGAAAACGTTGCTCCTTAGGTCTCTTTTATATCTTTCCCCTCTCACTCTAAACATATGCCCTCTAGTTCTGGACTCCCGATCCCAGGGAAAAGACTTTGCCTATTTACCCTATCCATGCTCCATATAATTTTGTAAAACTCTATAAGGTCACCCCTCAGCCTCTGACTCTCCAGGGAAAACAGCCCCAGCCTGTTCAGCCTCTCCCTATAGCTCAAATCCTCCCACCCTAGCAACATCCTCGTAAATCTTTCCTGAACCCTTTCAAGTTTCACAACATCTTTCCGATAGGAAGGAGACTAGAATTACACGCAATAGTCCAACAGTGGCCTAACCAATGTCCTATACAGCCGCAACATGACCTCCCAACTCCTGTACTCAATACTCTGACCAATAAAGGAAAGCATACCAAAAAGATAGAATTTCTGGAGTATGTCTGGGATAGTTTCCTTCAGCATAATATCCTGGATGCAAAAAGAGGACAAGCAATATTGGATTCAGATATGAGTAATGAGAAAATTTAATTAATAACCTTACTGTGCATGAACATTTATCAAATGCATGACAACAGACTATGACCCTGATCTCCAGCATCTGCAGTCCTCACTTTCTCCTTATAGTTCAAACCTATTGAACTTTAACCTGATGTCATGTGATGTTTAACTTTGTCCACCCCAGTCCAACACTGGCACCTCCATTTATCAAATAGTGATCACAGCACGATCGAGTTTAATGGAGCATTTGAAAACAAAAACATGAGTCACCTTACTTGAGTTTTAGGTTCAGGTAAAGCTGACTTTAACAAGATAAGACAGTGACTGTCCACAGTAAACTAAGAAAATCTGTTAATGAGTAAAACAACTGAAGAACTGTGGAGGGTGTTTAAAAAACACTTAACAAAATGCAAAACCAATTTATATCCCTGAGAGGGAAAAGCTTCACTTGACAGAAAAAAAACAGCCATGGACAAGAAAAGAGATAAAGGCCTGGATAAAGCTAAAAGAAATGGCTTCCAAAAATGCAAACTAAAAGCACAGATCCTACGGAATAGAAAAGATGCAAAAACCAGCAAAGCCACAAAGATCTCATAAGAGCTACAAAAGGAAATTTTCAAAATAAACCTGCCAGCGGCATTAAAATCAAGAAAAAAATTTACACTTACATAAAGTGAAAGAGAGTGGTCAGGAGCAATGTTGACCCACTAAAGACTGAAAATGGGATATTGTCAATGATTGTGGGGGGAAATGGCAGACATGTTGACTAATTACTATACTTCAGTACTTAATCGAAAGGGATGATAGCTTATTGCAACTCTCGTGGAAATTAATGGTGAATTGGGAACAAGGATTGAACAAAATTAATGCAAGAGAAACATGGAAACATCAATTGAGGAAATTAATTGAATTAAACCGTGACAAATCCCCAAGACTGGACAGTGACAAATCCCCAGGAAATGACAGTGACTATTCCCCAGGACTTGACAGTGACAAATCCCAAGGGCATGACAGTGATTATTCCCCAAGACTTGACAGTTCCCATCGAGGGTGTTCAAGGAAGGAGGGGACAACATTGTGGATGCCCTAACTGTAGTCTTTCAGAGTTCCCTACATATAAGAGTCATCGCTCTGGATTGGAAAATCACACATATCACTTGACTTTTGACGAAGGGTGAAAGAGGAAAACCAGGGGCGTACAGACCAGTTAGCCTAACACCTCTGGTGGGGAAATTGTTGGACTCTTTAAGCAAGGATGAGGTAACTGAACAGCCTGAAATTTTTCATTAATCAGGGAGAGCCAGCATGGATTCATAAAGGGTAGATCATGTCTGAAAAAAAAGCCAAATGGATTTTTTTGAAGAAGTGACTAAGGTAATGGACAATCTCTATGGAAGTTTTCTATATCGACTTTCGGAAGTCACTTGATAAAGTTTTACATTAAGTAAGGTAGAAGCACAGAGAATTGAGGGCAAATTACTGACATGGCTGGAAATTTGACTGAATGGCAGGTGACAGAAAGTAAGGAGAATGTGTAGGTACTCAAATTGGCAGGATGTGACCAGTGCACAAGGGTCTGTGTGAAGATTTCATTATTCGCATTATTCATCAACAACTTGGATAATGGCATAAAAAGTCATATATCCAAATTTATTGATGACGTAAAGTGAGGTAGAATTGTAAATGATAGAATAAAATTACAAAGGGATATTGATAGATTAAGAGAAGGGCAAAACTGTGGTAGATGGAGATGAACTTAAGCAAGTGTGCATCATTTTGGACTGATGGAGGAGAGATCAGATCCACTTTCTAGATGGCATGAAGTTAAATACAATGGATGTCCAAAAGGATTTGGTGGGTTCAAGTACATAGATTTTCAAAATGTCACAAATAGGAACAGAAAGTAATCAAGAAAACTAATGGGATGCTGGCATTATGTAAAGAAGACTGGAGTACAAAGATACAGACGTTATACTGAAATTATACAAAACCCTGATTAGACATCACCTAGAGTACTGTGAGCAGATCTGGGCACCACACCTTAACAAGGATATATTGGCTTTGGAGGAAGTACAATGTAGATTTATGGGAATGATACCTGGACTCCAGGGGTTAAGTTATAAGGAGAGATTAGACAAATTAGGCCTGTTTTCTCTAGAATTTAGAAGGCTAAGGGTGATCTGATTGAAGTTGTTAAGATTGTAACAGGAAAAGACAGGGTAGATAAATGATTTCCGCTGGTTGGGAATTCTAGAGCGAGGACAAATAGTTTAAAACTGCGGGCCAGGCCATTCAGGAGAGATGTTGGGAAACCCTCCTACACACAAAGTCTGGTAGAGGTTAGGAACTCTCTTTTACAAATGACAGTGGCTGTTGGCTCAGTTGGTAATTTCAAATCTGAGATAGATACAAAGGTATTAAGGGATATGAGCCAAAGGCAGGTGTATGGAGTTGGACCACAGATCAAACATGATCTCATCAAATAATGGAACAAGCCCCAGGGGACGAAATGGCCCACTCTGTATTCCTAGCTTAAAAATCATCTGTTCAACTGCCAATGTTAATACTACCAGTGCAATAAAGGTTACAATGTCATCTCATCTTAATGAACAATTGAGATAGATCTGCATAACCTTACTTTTTGCTTTTAACTTTTTGGGCTCCCCTCTTATTTCTAACCTGTATCCTGGAGTCCTTACAATCCCCAGTCACATTTGGCCCATTGAGTCTACACAAAACCTCTAAAGAACATCCCACCCAGACTTACCCTTTGCATGTAACACTGCATTTCCCATGGCTAATCCACCTAACCTGTACTAGCTTGAAATGTGGAAGGAAACCGGAGCACCCAAAGGAAACCCATGCAGGGAAGAATGTACAAACTCCACACAGACAGTCGCCTGAGGGTGGATTCGAACCCAGGTCCTGGTGCTGTGAGGCAGCAGTGCTTTCATTGAAACACCGAGCTGGCCACATATGTATGCGTATCATGTTAGTACTTCTTCTTAATCAATGAGACTGGTTAAATTGTCTCCTTTTGAAACATAAATTCATTTGAGTCTGGGGGAAAGGTATCAACAAGGGAATGGATCCTTTTAAAATTAAATTTGTTGCAACCAACTGAGGGGGCAGATATATAAAGAAGGGAAGTCAGTCTGTCCTTCTTCACTCGAGAGCTTAATAATTTTGGATTTTTTGTTTGGAAATGTACCAACTTGGGGAACATGGCATGGGAACTTTTTGTAAAAAAATTGCATCACTTTTTTGAAAGGCGAGTTAGTTTAATGTCATATTCAGTGGGAGGATAAGGGAAAATGTGGTGAAAAGAACAAATGCTGGAGGTCACAGCAGGTCAGGCAGCATCCATGGAGAGAGAGCAAGCTAATGTTTCAAGTCTAGATGAATCTTCATCAGAGCTGAAGTAAAGTGTGGAGGGGGCAGTATTTATGCTATAGTTGCAGGGGGCGGTTGTGGGGTGTAGCGTGCTGGGGAGAAAAGATGGTGATAGCATGTGGTGACTGTATCTATGTCTTGACAATCGCCAGAGTTACAGATGAATTAGTGAACAATTATATTCCTGCTGTTGTTGATAGAATTGCATTAGCTTTTCACCCTTGTTTGAGTCATGGGATCAAGACTGCAGCTAGAATTTTAAGACTTTTGAAATGAACTGACAAAATTTACAGAACACATCTAAAACTGATCTCCGCTGTCTAATGGATAATTTGTGTACATTTACTAAGATGATGCATTTCCATACCAATAAATGCAAATTGAGAGTGAGAAGGGAAGTCAATCTTTCAATGAAACCATAATACATGTTATCAGGGAAGAACAATGAAATACCCAATTTCATTGCAATCAAGGAGATCCTTTCCCAGATAGAAATGAAACAAATTGAGTTGATAGGGATCCATATACGAGAAAAGGGCCAAATGTAGTAGACTCTTTCCTGTTTCTAACAAGTCTGCAGTAAAGACAAAATGGAAACATTAACGTAGTACATCCAAAGATTTGTAGCTAACAGAATTTCCATTACATCTCAGTAATCTGTAGGTTGTTGACAGTCTCAGAGCAATACCATTTCTGCTCTAGATCTGACCTAGTAATTAAAAAAAAATCTACTGATTGGGTGCAGAAGTGCACAAAGCTGGGCGCACATATGGACCATTTCAACGTTTGGACTAAACCCAGGTAGTGAGTCAGGCTCAGCTTCTCGGACTTCAGGACAGCATGAAAAAAACATGAAACAATCAGAAATATAAACAGTGGAAATTGTTGTAACCAGGTATGGAGTGATGATTCACCTCCCCGCTTTTTAACTCCCATCTGGTCAGTTGTAACAAATTATTTCATTTATTTTTAACCATGCAGCTATCCCACTTCAATTAAAATGTCATACTGGTCAAAAAAAAGCCCCAATTGCAAGGTTCCCTTGTTTCAAAGTAAGAGGAATTTTTGCTGCACACTCACCGATAAAGATTTTTTAAAATGCCATTGAACACACAGACAAGAGCACTAATAATTTTAAAAGGAACAGTGTAAAGGCTGGAAGAATATAAACTCTGCAGTTAAAACATTATTAGAGTTTTTGATGTGTTAAATATTCCCTCCAACAATTTGCCCACCACCGATGTCATGCTCACTGGTCTATAGTTCCCTGGCTTGTCCTTACCAACCTTCTTAAACAGTGGCACCACATTTGCCAACCGCCAGTCTTCCGGCACCTCATCTGTGACCATCGATGATACAAATATCTCAGCAAGAGACCCAACAATCACTTTTCTAGTTTCCCAAGAGTTCTAGGGTACACCTGATCAGGTCCTGGGGATTTATCTACCTTTATGCATTTCAAGACATTCAGCATTTCCTCCTCTGTAATATGGACATTTTGCAAGGTGTCGCCATCTATTTCCCTACAGTCTATATCTTCCATAGCCTTTTCCACAGTAAATACTGATGCAAAATACTCATTTAGTATCTGTCCATTTTCTGCCGCTCCACACAAAGGCCACCTTGCTGATCTTTGAGGGGCCCTAATTGTGAAACTTGAAAGGGTTCAGAAAAGATTTACAAGGATGTTGCCAAGGTTGGAGGATTTGAGCTATGGGGAGAGGCTGAACAGGCTGGGGCTGTTTTCCCTGGAGCATCATAGGCTGAGGGGTGACCTTATAGAGGTTTACAAAATTATGAGGGGCATGAATAGGATAAATAGACAAAGTCTTTTCCCTGGGGTCAGGGAGTCCAGAACTAGAGGGCGTAGGTTTAGGGTGAGAAGGGAAAGATATAGAAGAGACATAAGGGGCAACTTATTCACACAGAGAGTGGTATGAGTATGGAATAAGCTGCCAGAGGAAGTGGTGGAGGCTGGTACAATTGCAACATTTAAGAGGCATTTGGATGGGTATATGAATAGGAAGGGTTTGGAGGGATATGGGCCGGATGCTGGCAGTTGAGACTAGATTGGGTTGGGATATCTGGTTGGTATGTACAAGTTGGACCGAAGGGTTTGTTTCCATGCTGTACATCTCTATGACTCTATGACGAACAGTTATTTAATTGTTGACCCACATCCTCAGCAGTGATGAAGTTTGTGGAGATCTTTGACATCTTGGTGAATTTTACCAATTATCATTTTCACTAGATGCTGTCTTTTGAGATGCTGAGGAGAAACCAGGGAGACAATCTTTCAGTCCTTGAAGTTATCAATCCATGCTTTTTTTTCTTCCTGCCTTGTTGCTCAAAAGCAGCTCTTGAAATATTCAGTGTGTATTCCTGAGTCTGACTTCATTGTCTTTTGAAGATAGATCATTTGCAGGTGAGCCCTTCAATGTGTGAAGTTATTTACTTATCTATGCTACTTAACTCTGCCTGTATTGCTCGCAAGACAAAATGTTTCACTGTGCCTCGGTATACGTGACAATAAATTCAATACAAGTGTGAATTAAAGCAGGTCCTTTGTTTCTTGATGCCTGATTGTCTGAGTTTCCTGATGTGTTGATTGCCTGGTCTTTGTGTCTTTGGATAAAATGCTAATTCCAATGCAGACAGTTTCACTTATTTCACATTCTCCTCCTCTTTCACCAATCATATTTGCATTTTAGGGCAGTATTTTCACTTTGTTTAAGAAAACAGTTTAGTCCAAGCAAAGTCTCAGGTAAAACAATCAGAGGATAGGAGCTAAAATTTGGTAATCCACAAACATAAGAAAATATAAATAGTACATAAAGAGCAGAAAGAAAACAATTACAAAAATTATTTTGGGATAGAAATTGATGTACAAAAATGACCACAACATTTTTAAAACTTGACAGAAGCATAACTGTTGAAACTTTATTGCTGGAACAGCACAGCAGGTCAGGCAGCATCCAGGGAACAGGAGATTCGACGTTTCGGGCACAGGCCCTTCTTAAGCATAACTGTACCTAAACTGCTCAGGTTTTGGTCAGATTTGAAAGAAACCTGAATCAGGAATGATGTCTTTTTCATATGTAAAGAGGGAATTACTGTCTGTCATTGATGACTTTGTTTAGGTGATGAGAACTGAAGAACAATTTCAGTTGGTCCGTGGATCTCTAGTCTGTGTATATGCTTTTCATAAAGCTCTGAGTCTGAGTGCAGACCAGAATTTACTTCTTCAGGGCTAAACTAAATAGAGTTTGATGATAGATAAGTAGATGAATATGAACAGATCTCGGCCAAGCGCAGGCAGGTGGGACTAGTTTAGTTTGGGATTATTGTCAGCATGGACTGGTTGGACCGAAAGATTTGTTTCCATGCTGCATGATTCTATTACTCTATGACTGTAGCCATGATGCCGTGGTGCTGGGGTGGACAAAGTTAAAAATCACACAACACCGGGTTATAGTGCAACAGGTTTATTTGGAAGTACTAGCTTTTGGAGCGCTGTTCCTTCATCAGGTAGCTAGTGGGGCATGATGATAGGACGCAGAACTTATAGCAAATTTATAGCTACTCCTCATGAAGGAGCAGCGCTACAAAAGCTAGTACTTCCAAATAAACTTGTTGCATTATAACCTGGTGTTGTCTGATTTTTAACTTTGTCCACCCCAGCACCTTGTCATCATGGCTACAAACAGACTTAACAGCCATCTAGATTTGTTCAATATATAGTATCAGTTGCATGCCACTATGAACATGTACTATAAATTCTGTCTTATGATACTGTCCCACTAGCTACCCAAAGAAGGAGCAGCGCTCCAAAAGCTAGTACTTCCAAATAAACCTGTTGGACTATAACCTTGTGTTGTGTGATTTTTTAACCCAATGACTGTAATTAAACTGTTGGATACCAACACTGTTATTGGAAATTTCCACTTCCTACATTCTATTTTGTCATTTATATTTCATGCTGGGCAATATTTCTTGCAACACCAGTCATTATAAAGGCTTTGTGTCACAGTGATGTACTTGGGCAAAGGTTAACTTGTGTTTTTACCAGGTATGATAGAGAAACATTATTGAAAAATGCCATCACAGCAAGAAGAAAAATTGCCTCTTAACCAGGAAGATTCACATTTTAATCCAGTGATGTTCTGGTTTTCCGTAGTTGCAAGTCATGCATTGTGTGGCACAGTGATTCTGTTTTAGAAATAACTGAGTTAAGGGAGGCACATGAGTTTGTTTGGTGAATGACTGATGTGTGAGTCAGTATAACATGGGATTCAATATCCTCCTGTCAGTAAGACTAACATGGGGCCTATCTACCCACCCCAGTCCTCAATAAAATCACAGCCTAAGCCCAGAAGCCCTTAGCCCTGGTAAACCTTGAATAATCAAGGATGCGACTCAGAGGAGAAGAAATAATGAGTGAGTTGAGTTAAAAGCAAGTTTAAAATAATTCTCTCTTATCAGAAAAGTATAAGACCAACAAGGGTAGTCAACATACATGATGCTACCACAACAAGATCTGCAAAATGGAAATCTGTCCTTTACACATGATATCATTGTGACTAAGAAGTTAATGTGCTCTGCCAAACTGTTACTCATAACTGTAACAAGCTGCACTTAAAGTTTAAGTTGGAAAGAAAATTTTACAGCATCCCACTTGCCTGGAGCTTACTGGAAGTTTACAGTAACTTTAAAAATCTTGTCAGCATCTCATTGTGCTCCACGGTGCTTAGAAAGGTGGGACCTATCAGTCTGAGCATTTCTCACAAATTGATTTACAAAAGGCTATCTGTAAACCTGTCAATATTCCTCCCTTTGCCAAGATTATTTTTTTTCTTTTTCGCATCGTCCAGTATCTCTGCCTCTTCTACTTTATATCCAAATATAAAATAATGACTGCTGGAATATTCCAAATAAAGAAAAAGAACAAGGAACAAAGAACAGTATAGCACAGGAACTGGCCCTTCGGTCTATCAAGCCTGCACTGATACTTGATGTCTTTCTAAACTAAAATCCTTTTGTCTTTATGCAGGCTGTATCCTCTATTCCCTGCCTGTTCATATCATCTGTCAAGATGCCTTTTAAATATTGCTATTGTATCCACTTCCACCATCTCCTCTGACAGTGCATTCCAGGTTCTTACCACCCTCTGTGTAAAACAAAATGCCTTTCGCATTCCCTTTAATCTTACCCTATTTTAGCTTAACCCCATGCCCCTATTTCTCCCCTGGAAAAAAGGCACTGACTAGCTACTCTATCCATGCATCTCATAATTTTGTAAACTTCCATTAAGTCACCCCTTATTCTTCGACATTCAAGTGAAAACGACATTCATCGCTCGTAGCTAATACCCTCCAAACCAGGCAATATCCTGCTAAACCATTTCTTCAAAGCCTCCATATCTTGTGATAATGTGACGACCAGAACTGTGCACAATATTACAAATGTGGCCTAACTAAAGTTGTTTGCAGCTGCAATGTGACTTGCCAATTTGTATTCTCCATGCCTTGATCATACCCCTTCTTGACCACGTCATCCACTGTATAGCACTTTCAGGGAACTGTAGACCTGCATACCTACATCCCTCTGGATGTTAATGCTTCTAAGAATTCTGCCATTTACTGTATACTTCCATCCTACATTTGACCTTCCAAAATGCATCACCTCACATTTGTCCAGATTTAATTTCATCTTCCATTTTTTTGCCCAAATCTCCAGCCAATCTATACCTTAATGTATCTCTGGCAATCTTCCTCACTCTCCACAGCTTCCCCAATCTTTATTTGTTCCCCAAACTTACTAATCAGGCCACTATATTTTCCTTCCAATCATTTATATATATTACAAACAACGGGGGTCCCAGCGCTGATCCCTGCAGAACACTGAGAAAGGAATAAATTGATTATGGATAGTCTGCACAGTTTTGTGAAGGGTAGGTCGTGCCTCACAAATCTTATTGAGTTCTTTGAGAAGGTGTCCAAACAGGTGGATGAGGGTAAAGTGGTTGATGTGGTGTCTATAAATTTCAGTAAGGCATTTGATAATGTTCCCCACAGTAGGCTATTGCACAAAATAAGGAGGCATGGGATTGAGGGTGATTTAGTGGCTTGGATCAGAAATTGGCTAACTGAAAGAAGATAGAGGATGGTAATTGATGGGAAATATTCATCCTGGAGTTCAGTTTCAAGTGATGAACCGCAACGATTTGTTTTGGGTCCACTGCTGTTTGGCATATTTTATAAATGACCTGGATGAGGGCATAGAAGGATGGGTTAGTAAAGTTATGGATGACACTAAGGTTGACAGAGTTGTCGATAGTGACAAAGGATGTTGTAGGCTATAGATAGACATAGATAAGCTGAAGAGCTGTGCTGAGTAGTGGCAAAAGGAGAGGAGTTTAATGTGGAAAAGTGTGAGGTGACTCACTTTAGAAAGAGTAACAGCAATAAAGATTACTGGACTAATGGTAAGATTCTTGGTAGTGTAGACGAGCAGAGAGCTCTCAGTGTCCATGTACATAGATCCTTGAACTTTGCCACCCAGGTTGATAGGGTTGTTAAGAAAGCATATGATGTGTTAGCTTTTATTAGTAGAAGGATTAATTTTCAGAACCATGAGCTCATGCTGCAGCTGTACAAACTCTGGTGAAGCCACACTTGGAGTATTGTGTGCAGCTCTGGTCACCACTGCAGAAGCTTTGGTTTGGGTTCAGAGGCGATTTACTAGGATGTTGCCTGATATGGAGGGAAGGTCTTATGAGGAAAGGCTGAGGGACTTGAGGCTGTTTACATTAGAGAGAAAAAGGTTGAGAGTTGAATTATTTGAGGCATATAAGATAATCAGAGGGTTAGATAAGGCAGACTGTGAGAGCCTTTTTTCTTTGGATGGCGATGGCTAGCATGAGGGGCATAGCTTTAAATTGAGGAGTAATAGATGTAGGACACATGTCAGAGACAGTTTCTTTACTCAGAGAATAGTAGGAGTGTGGAACACACTGCCTGCAACAGTAGTAGACTCGCCAACTTTAAATGGTCATTGGATAGGCATATGGATGAGAATGGAATAATATAGATTAGATGGGCTTCAGATTGGTTTCACAGTTCAGCGCAACACCGAGTGCTCAAGGGCCTGTACTGCACTGTAATGTTCTATGTTCTATGTTCTACAATTGGTTACTGGCCTCCATTCAGAAAAACACCCTTCCACAGCTACTCCCTGTCTTCTATGATTAAACCAGTTCTGTTTCCATGTTAGCAGATCATTGTGCATCCCACATGACTTCACCTTCTGTATCAGGGGCTTGACCCTGAATCAATGAAAGAAAAGTGCACACATGCAAGGAAATAATATGAATATATATCCACCAACATATGATCTGACCAACATTACAAGATAGACTTTCCTGAAATCAGGTTTACAGGTTGGAATTTTTGAGTGAAGCAACATATTTGTAAAAAAATGATAATGATGCCCATTCATAGTACATCCTTAGAGTTTCAGAATTTTTAAACAAAGCAAGGATATATAATATTTATCCTGAATTTTTGCGTTCAGTGGAACTTTGGTGAAGCAAACGAAAAATTGCATGACATCTGCACTCCACATTTTTTCTCTGCATTGATCGTTCCTTAGGTAATCTTTCTGCTCCTGGGTAATACGAGAAAAATTCAACAGCCTCCCTCTCAAGAATCTAATGTTTCATCTTGACTCGGTGACAAAATGTTCAAGCGCACTTTGAAAAACTTTGAATTTTAACTTTTTACTGGCACTGATTTTGTCGCGTAGGACAGCCATGGGCAGATACCTGCTCCATTCATCAGTGTTTTCTGATTTTCCTTCTGTATGAGATGCTACTACTTTATTCCACATGCTTTCCGTCTCTTACCTGACACATCCCATGATGCTGAAGCACATCCATACGGAGGAATGGAAGCGGGACATGTTATGATGTACTTTCAATGGGGCCTCCCGACACATTAAGATTATGCAGCAAAAACATTTGGAAAGGCAATGAGACAAGTCCAGTATGACTGTTCAGAACTAAAAGTTGTTGGAAAATAAGATTTTTTTAAAATACTTTTGACAGAGGCAGTGGAGGAGAAAGAATGCAAATGATATAATGGTCCAGAGCAAAATCAAAGTGTTTGTTTCTAGTGGAGAAAGGGAAGAAAAGATATAGAGAGGGTTTAGATTAAGGTGTGAAAGGAATCATAGAATCCCTGTGGAAGCAGGCCATCGAATCTACACTCTCTCTCTCTTTAATACACTGTGTAACTTGTTCTCCACAGTTATCTGCGGCAAGCAGTTCCACAGATTCATTAGCCTCTAGCTGAAGAAATTCCGCCTCATCTCAGTTCGAAAGAGTTGTCCCTTCACTCTGAGGCTGTGCCCTCAGGTCCTAGTTTCTCCTAACAGTGTAAATATCTTTTCCGTTTCCAGTCTAGTCAGTATTCTGTAAGTTTTGATGAAATTCCTCCTCATCCTCTAAAACTCCGTCGAGTACAGACTCAGAGTCCTCAACCTCTCCTTATATGATATTTATGTTGCACTTATTCAAGGAAGCCAGGACATTGTTTATTCAGCCCTCACAATTGTTGACTCCTCTTCTGTATCATAACCACAGCTATCTTTTCCTGCTTACAATTGCACTCCCTCTCCCCTTTGTGACAATACAATGATTTTAAGAGGTGAGTTTGTCCTGGTTTGTTGTTTGAAGAGATGTTTTAAGACAGAGGTAACGAGCTGTGCATTTGAATCCAATACAGTAGATGGCTTGTGAAGTCTTGGGGTGTTTGTTTAATGTTGCAACCACAGAAACAGCCTGAATGTGTGGGCCCCAGCTCCCACAGAACCAGGGTTTTTAGTTTTCGCTTTTCAGTACCAGTTACTGGGATCCTGAAGCTGTGTTTGGAAGCTGCAGCATGTCTCTCTCTCCCCTACTATCTCTCTCAGAGGTTTCCCTTGGTGTTTTTTCTTCCCTCCTGGACTGGAGAATTGCCTGTGAAACAATCTATTTAACTGAATTTGCCTTTGCCAAGAATAATCTCTCATTCTGTTAAGTTTTCTAATAGGGTTAATTATTCCAATTTCTTCTTTCTTTTGTTGTATTTTAACTACACTGTACGAATAAAGTGTACTTTGCTTTAAATATCGCAGTTTGACCAATTGAATTGCACCCAGAATGCAACGCCTGGCATGTGCATTTAAAATAAAAAACGGTTAGTGTCTAGGCTGTGTTCTTCATATAGTTTGATGCTTGGTCTGGTCCATAACACCTTTGTTACCAACCCTCTATTTCATGGTCTCTTCCTCCCTCCAAGACCCCCACCTTCAATGTCTATCTCTTTCCTGCTGTCAAATGCACTCACTCTCTTGCTCTTTTGTTTACAATATCATTCCATGGAGAGGTAACAGCCGAGTGATATTATCACTCTTAACTGCGAAACCTAGGTAATGTTCCAGGGAATTGGGTTTGAACTCTGCCACAGCAGATTGTGAAATTTGAATTAAATAAATATCTAGAATCTATGATGACCAGGAATCCATTATTGACTGTTGGAATAAACCCACTGGGTTCACCAATGTTCTGTAGGGAAGGAAACTTGTGATCTGGCCTACATATAACTCCAGATCCACAACAATGTGGTTGATTCTTAACTGTCCTCTGGGCAATTAGGGTTGGGCAATAAATGCTGGTCGAGCCAGTGACACCCCTCATCCCGCGAAGGAATCAAGAAGAAAAATCTCCCCTCTTGACTGCAGCCTCTTTCTCCCTCTCAAATGCAGTTTCTCTCTTTCATCTTGATCTCAACCTCTCTGATGCTTAAAATTACCTTATTCCTTCCCCTCCTGAGAATGCTGTCCATTCCCCTAGACTTTATGGGATGTCTCTCACATGTTATTGCAGGCTCTCACCTCTTCAATTTCCAGGAGAACCTCTTTCAGAGTTTGAGCCTCTCGCACTTGTTTTCCTCACTGGTCTACCCCATGCTGTAGTTGTCAGTTTTCAGTCTTTATAGCAGTCTGCCTTCTTGCCCACAGATACTGGGATCATTGCTACTAGCAAGAGAGCCCTCATTATGAAAGCTTGTCCCTGGTTTAAATTTTGGGAATTCATGTGATGTTCCATCTTCAACATGCTGCTCCTGTAAATCAGCTCAAGGTGAAAAACAGGCCTGGCACTCACAGAATCCCTACAGTGTGGAAATAGACCCTTCGAACCACTAAGTCCACACTGACCCCCCAAAGAGTATCCCACCCAAACCCATTCCCCTACCCTGTTACCCTACATTTACCCCTGACTAATGCACCTAATCTACACATCCCTGAATACTATGAGTAATTCACCTAGCCTGCATATCTTTTGATTGTGGAGGAAACCCAAACAGACACAGGAAGAATATGCAAACTCTACATAGACAGTCGCCCTAGGGTGGAATCAAACCCGGGTCCCTAGCGCTGGGAGGCAGCAGTGCTAACCACTGAGCCACCATGCAATGTTCGGAGCATTATTCCGGAAATTGATATATTTGTCTTAAAACCAACTGGACACAGAAACAGAAACAATTCCTGATATTTTGGAGATCAAAACACACAGGACTTAGAACAGAAACATAGTGAGCTATCTGATCAAATAAATGTATAAATTGCAAACAAATATAAGCAAACTATCATTTCTTAATGATATTGCAAACACCACTGCCTTCAAATGTGCATTTTATTTCCATAGTTTAAAAGCTATTTTGGTTTTGAGAAAGTATCATTGCAGCTAGAAAGAAATATTATATAGTAATTGTGTTCAGGGTATTGTATATAGTTACAGATGCAGATTATTTCCATCGGCTCTTTTTAAAGGTTGTTCTTCATGTTGGCTGGCAAACATTTGGAGAGCTTATAATTTGGATGATGTGGATTTGGAAGACAGAGTGGAAATGTCAATGGACCTGTTATCCAGAACCCCAGGCAAATGTTCTGGGCACGTGGATTTAAGTTCCATCATGGCTGATGATGAAATTTGAATGCAGTAAACTTGGAGATAAAAAAAATTTAACCATGCAACCATTGTCCATTGTTGTAAAAACCCATCAGGTCATAGATAGGAGAGATTGAACGAATCCTCAGAAGAATATAAAGACAGTAGGAATATACTTAACAGGGAAATCAGGAGGGCAAAAAGTGGACATGAGGTAGTTTTGGCAAATAGAGTTAAGGAGAATCCAAAGGGATTTTATAAATACATTAAGGACAAAAGGGTAACAAAGGAGAGAATAGGGCCCCTCAAAGATCAGCAAGGCAGCCCATATGTGGAGCCGCAGGAGATGGGGAGATACTAAACAAGTATTTTGCATCAATGTTTACTGTGGAAAAGGAAATGGAAGATATAGAACATAGGGAAATAGATGGTGACATCTTGAAAAATGTCCATATTACAGAAAAGGAGGTGCTGGAAGTCTTGAAATGCATAAAAGTGGATAAATCTCCAGGGCCTGATCAGGTGTACCCTAGAACTCTATGGGAAGCTAGGGAAGTGCTTGCTGCGCCTCTTGCTGAGATATTTGTATCATCAATAGTCACAGGTGAGGTGCCAGAAGACTGAAGGTTGGCTAACATGGTGCCACTATTTAATAGAAGAGGAAAAGGAAACGCCAGGGAACTATAGACCGGTGAGCCTGACATCGGTGATCGGCAGGTTGTTGGAGGGAATCCTGAGGAACAGGATGTACATGGATTTGGAAAGGCAAGGACTGATTAGGGATAGTCAACATGGCTTTGTGCATGGGAAATCATGTCTCACAAACTTGATTGAGTTTTCTGAAGAAATAATAAAGAAGGATTGATGAGGGCAGAGCATTATACATGATCTGTATGGACTTCAGTAAGGCGTTCAACAAACTTCCTCATGGGAGACTGGTTACCAAGGTTAGATCTCATGGAATGCAGGGTGAACTAGCTATTTTGGATACAGAACTGCCTCAAAGGTAGAAGACAGAGGGTGGTGGTAGAGGATTGCTTTTCAGACTGGAGGCCTGTGACCACTGGAGTGCCACAAGAATCGGTGCTGGGGCCACTGCTTCTCGTCATTCATATAAATGGCTGGGATGCGAGCATAAGAGGTACCGTTCGTAAGCTTGCAGATGACAACAAAATTGGAGGTGTAGTGGACAGTGAAGAGGGTTACCTCAGAGTACAAAGGGATCTTGAGCAGATGGGCTAATGGGTTGAGGAGGCAGATGGAGTTTAATTTAGACATATGTGAGGTGTTTCTTTTTGGAAAAACAAATCTTAGCAGGACTTACACACTTAATGATAAGATCCTGGGGAGTGTTGCTGAACAAAGAGACCTTGGAGTGCAGGTTCATAGTTCCTTGAACGTGGAGTTGCAGGTAGATAGGATAGTGAAGAAGGCGTTTGGTATGCTTTCCTTTATTGGTCAGAGCATTGGGTATAGAAGTTGAGAGGTCATGTTGCAGCTGTCCAGGATATTGATTGGGCCACTTTTGGAATATTGCATGCAATTCTGATCTCCTTCCTATCGGAAGAAGTTGTGAAACTCAAAAAGGTTCAGAAAAGATTTACAAGGATGTTGCCAGGGTTGGAGGATTTGAGCTATAGGGAGAGGCTGAATAGGTTGAGGCTAAGTGCCCCAGGCAAAAGGGTGACCTTACAGAGGTTTATAAAATCATGAGGGACATGGATAGGATAAGTAGACAAGATCTTTTCCCTGGGATGTGGGAATCCAGAACTAGAGGGTTTAGGGTTGGAAGGGAAAGATTTAAAAGGGACTAAGGGGCAACCTTTTCACACAAAGGGTGGTGTATGTATGGAATCAGCTGCAGAGGAAGTGTTGGAGGCTGGTACAATTACAACATTTAAAAGGCATCTGGATGGGTAAATTAATCGGAAGGGTTTAGAGGGATATGGGCCAAGTGCTGGCAGGTGGGACTAGATTAGGTTAGGATATCTGGTTGGCATGGACAAGTTGGACCGAAGGGTCTGTTTCTGTACTGTACATCTCTATGATCCCCTTTAAGGAAAGAAATCTGCCACCCTTAACTATCTTTATTGACACTTGACTCCAGATCCACAAAAATGTTCTTAATGGCCCAATGGGAAATGAGGAATGAGCAAGAAATGTTAGCCTAGCCAATCTATGAACAAGTTTTGTCAAAAAAACAAATGCCATCTCCATTGCCTTGAATATTCTTTAGATTAGATTACTTACAGTGTGGAAACAGGCCCTTCGGCCCAACAAGTCCTCACCGACCCACAACCCATTCCCCTACACCTAATACTACAGGCAATTTAGCATGGCCAATTCACCTAACCTGCACATTTTTGGATTGTGGGAGGAAACCCACACAGACACAGGGAGAATGTGCAAACTCCACACAGAGAGTCGCCTGGGGTGGGAATTGAACCCAGGTCTCTGGCGGTGGGAGGCAGTAGTACTAACCACTGTGCCATTGTGCTGCCCACCACATTCTGGTGAAATATTCCTTGCTGAAACAATCCACAATACAAGAAGGTTCCTGCCTCCTTATCTCCCTAAGGTAAGGTTGCTAACCCTCCAGGATTACTATGGAATCTCCAGAAATTGAAGATTAGTCTCCAGGATATTATCAAGAACAAAAACCCACAGAAAAGTAATCACGACATTTAAAAAGTTGAGTTTAATTGTCTGCTAACATTTTCATTTATTCATAACAAAAGTATTAGGAAGGGTTTTACTTTGTGGAGAGGTTAGAGACGGGTGGGTATGGAGCTTTTGTTTTTCAAGAAAAGGTATATCCCATTTGTATTCAGTTTAATAACATTTGGGCTAATTGTCCATACACCAGGACAATCTGGCTAGACACTGATTCTCAATGGTACACTGGACTAGTTATTGGCTTCAGCACTTTGTTTATCATGGCGTGTTGGTTTCGTTCCCACATTCCCAGTCGATGCAAACAACATTTGACCTGGCCCAGCCCAAACAGCCTGATCCCTGCTCATGCACTCTTTGTGTTGTTTCTTGTCCTCATTTAGTGCAGCTGCTGAGTTGTTGTTTGTGGTTTCCTTTAAAGTTTCCTTTAAAGGATTACTGCTGGAATTAGATTGAGGTACATCAAATGTTATGCAAATATTATCCTTTTTTAATACAATGTTTAACATATTTCTTATTCATTTAATCTGTCCTTGGATTTTACTGTCCAAAATCCGAGAAAGTCCAAAATCCAGTAGTGTCCTGTTCCCAAGTGTCTGTGAATGACCAACCTAGTAATTTTAAAATGTTTACTAAATTTCCTCTTAGCTTTTTCTTCTTTAGATCAAATACTTGCACTATCTCATCTCAGTCACCTTTTAGGGTGGCATGTGGCTCAGTAGCAAGCCCTGCTGTCTCACAGCGCCAGGAACCTGGATTCAATTCCAGCCTTGGCAAATGCATGGGTTTCCTCCGAGTGCTCCAATTTCCTCTTGTGGTCCAAAGATGTGCAGCTTAGGTGAATTAGCCATGATAAATGTGGGGTATTAGGGAATGGGATAGTCTTTGGAGAGTTGGTGTGGACTTGATGGACCAAATGGCTTGATTCCACACTGTACAGATTCTATCGCTGAGAACGCCCTGATCGATTCATGTTGTGCAACCTGAACTGGATGCCAAAAACAATTTTTAAATTTTTTACAAACTTACAGACAGTCTGCTACTTTCTTCTACGACAATTGTCAAAAGAACCTGAGAAGAGAGGAGGAGAAAAGAATTGTGCCGCAAAGTCTTATGATCTGAAGTGAGATTTTGGAACAGGTAGTAGAAGGACATTAAAGTATAACTTGAAGAAGGGAATAAAATAAGTCCTTATAATATAAATAATTGCAAGGTAATGAGGGATAATGAGGGAAGTAGAACAAACTGGATCACTATCTTAATGAACCAGCAGAGGCACAATTGACTGAATGGTCTCCTCAGCTGCATTGTTCAGCAACTTTATGATCTGCATATCCTACTTTATCTCTTCGAACTATATTTTCTGCCTCCGCACTGCATTCTATATGCCACATGGTTTTCTTTACGCTAATTTTAATGACAAACATGATGGATTCGTTACTGAAAATACAAGAGAGATTATATTATTAGGTTTCAAACTATGCATTGACTTCTGTTGCTAAGGATAGCTACTTAAGTTATTTACTTGGAACACAGTGGGTAATAAATACAGCAAAGCATCATTAACTGAGGAACTGTGGACCTATATGCTGGCATTACTCCAATAGTGAACTTTATACTGATTGGAAGAAATGTAGCTGTGCCAGAGGATATTACTGCTGCACCTTGGCTGTAGTATCTGTACAAATGTTTTTTCTCTGACTTCTCCTTGGTTTTCTTGCTTTACTTTGAGATTTCTACTTTGCTCCAATCAAAGTGTAAAGTTGCTATCCCCTTTAAGATCAGGATACAACTCTGTGCTCTTGCTGTGGAACATCCATGTATTATGCCTAGAGTTGATATCAGGGAGCAGATTTCCATATTTGTTGGGGGTATCAGGAAAAAGTACTTATCCCATCTTCTATTCTAGCCTTGGTCTTGAGATTACCAGGATCCCAGGAGGAAAATCCAGTAAAAATTGTGAAAATGCACACTTTTCTGACCTGCTTTGTTTCCCTCAAGAACAATGCTCCAGTAAGACCAGTATGTTCATTTCCAAGTATTTCTGAGGAAAGGCTGGACACCAGTATTCACCACACACCCACTGACCCCAACAATTACCTGGGCTATACAGCCTCACACCCTACTTCCTGTAAAGACTCTATTCCCTTCTCCTAGTCACCCTCCAGTGGTGCATCTGTTCTGTTAGTGCCTCCTTCTGCAGGGAGGCCTCTGAAATGTCCACTTTTCCCCTCAATGGTGGGTTCCCTGCAACTGTGGTTAACAGGGCCATCAGTCATCTCCCACACTCTTGACCTCACCCCTTCTCTTCCCTCCCACAACAACAATAGGGTCCACCTTGTCCTTACCTATCATCTCATCACACATCCAAAAGATTGTAAGCCACCATATTTGCTACCTTCTGTGAGATGCCACCACCAGACACATACTCCCCTCTTCTCCTTTGTCAACATTCCAGAAGGACTGCCCCTTCCTGGATACTGCCCCCACATCCCTACACCTCTACACACCCCATGGCACCTTACCATGCAATTGCAGAAGGTGTAACACTTGCCCATTTACTTCTTCCCTCCTCACTACCCTAGGCCCCAGACACACTTTCCCAGTGAAACACCAGTATGGTATAGTGATTTGCCAGCATTTCATTCATCTGGTCTCATGTAATCACTGCTCACAATGCTGTCTCATCTACACTGGGGAGACAAAAAGCAGACTGGGTGACCGCTTTGTGGAGCACCTCTGTTCTCTCTGTGAAAATGCTCTGATTTTCCTATTGCCTGCTACTTCAACACACCACCGTGTTCCCTGGTCATTATCTCTGTTCTGGGCCTGTGACAGTGCTCCAGCGAAGTTCAGAGCAAACTGGAAGAACAGTACCTCATTTTCCACTTGGGAAACCTGCAGCCTTCAGGACTCAATATCGAGTTCAATAACTTTAAGGCCTGATTATCTTCACCAGTGTCCTTACCTCAACCCCCACACACCAGGCCCTGTCATCACATGAGCTGCTTTCTTCCTAACCAACCCATTTTCACCAACTAATGGTCCATATTGTAAGCTTTCCTTTCCCCCCGGCTTACCATTATCCATCCCTTTGTCTGTCCAATTGCTGTTGTCTCTGGGCTCCATCTCCATCTATTGTTCACTCCTTCCCCCTCCCCTCAACTCATCTTCAGCATATGTACCAATGTTTTCCTAGCTAGCATCAGTTCTGAAGAAGGGTCACTGGACTTGAAAGGTTAACTCTGATTTCTCTCCACAGATGCTGCCAAACTTGCTGAAACTTTTCATTAATTTCTGTTTAAGTATTACTATATCTTTTTTTTTTCCTGCACTCTTTATTCTAAGTTTCAATCCCTAAATGGCAGAAATAGACTCAGAGTGGCCAGGTTTATCTCATTTCATGGTCATCATCAGACTCAAATTAGATTCAAATTCCATGGCAGGATTTGAACGCAGGTCCCCAGAACATTACTGGCGTCTCTGAACAATACCAGTGATAATGCCACTACCCCATCAGCACCTCCTGAAAAATAATGGGTTGCACATTTAAGACAGAGATGAGGAGAACTTTCTTCTCTCAGGGTGTGAATCTGTGGGCTTTTTTACCAAAGTGGGCTTTTGAGGCTTAGTCATTAAGTATATTCAAAGCTGAGCCAGATAGATTTTCAATCACTGAGGGAATCATGGATTATGGGGAAAAGATAGTTGAGTTGAAGATGATTAGATCAACCATGATCCCAATGAATGGTGGATCAGACTAGGTGGGCTGAACGACCTCCATCTGCTCCTTTGTGTTATGGACCTCTAACTGTGCTGCTTGGGGGCTAGTTTTTGTTTTGATCCTGTACTGTTTGGTCTTGATATACATAGTCACTAAAATCTGGCCCTAGGAGCTTGAGACAAGTTAAGGTGATCACCTAACCCTAACCCTAACTGTTAACCTAATCCGAAACCAAAACCTAACTCGAGTCTTAACTCTAGCCCTAGCCCTAGCCTCAACCCTAACCCTAACCATAACCCCGCCAACCCTAACTCTAGCCCCAACCCTAATCCTAACCATAACCCCCCAACCCTAACTCTAGCCCCAACCCTAACCGTAACCATAACCTCCCTAACCCTAAATCTAGCCCCAACCCTAACCCTAACCAAAACCCCCCCAACCCTTACTCTAGCCCCAATCCTAACCGTAACCATAACCCCCTAACCCTAACTCTAGACCTAACCCTAAACCTAGCCATAATTCTAATTGTAAACCTATTGCAATCAGTGGATCCACAACATTTTCCCTTTGTTTAGTTTGATGATTAGGAAATTTCTATGTTCCACTGAATTCCCAAAATGTGCTCAGGGCATGCGATAAGGCATACTGGGAATGCAAATTTGTCATGGCTACCTATTATGGTCATTGATTTGCATAAGTATTTTCTAGTAATGATTCACAGTTTTAGGGTCACATCTCCCCTGCTCCTAACTTCTTAATTTTTGTGGAAAAGTATATCTCTAAATAGGATTGTGCTGCCTTCCTCTTAATCGCGTCAATATTGTCAGTGAAATTGGTAAAACTGACCCCTTTCATTCAACAAGATCCTGTTTTTGGATTTTGAAACTGAGTTTTCCACCACAAGATCACAGAACTGAAGCAAAAACTTAGATTTTAACAGTAATTATCCAGCATGAAGATGAGGGTAGCAAATCGTCACCATTTTCATAGCCTGTCAAATGTACTTTTCTGTAATTTAATTGCTGAAACAATATACAGCCAATTGATTATAATTTGAAACTTGAACTACCATCCGAGGTATTCTGGAGTTGGTGGAATAAGGCCAATATATTGATGGAAACTCATTCTAATAGTTCAAATAATCTAACTGTTCAATTGCTCACCGTTTATTCTGCGCGGTGTGATCAAACTTTGAACAGGCTGTCACCCTTTTCCAAAAGCAAAAAATTACATTTGTTCTATACTTGTGGTCTTGTGAACATTTTGACTGACTGGGGAAGTTAATAACTTCAAATATATTGTGCTACTGATGAAAACCTAAATGTTTTGCATACAAACATTTCACCCAACAATTACTCTGGTTTTCTTAGTCTGAGGAATCAATTGCTTGCTCCCTGGTCAGTACATTTTATTTACCTGGTCACTTACTGACAACACTCAGGACAATGTATAATTTATCATTTAATTATAATTTATATAATTACCATATAATTTGTCACCAACCAGTTGTGCTGATCCTTGGTGGGAGTCACATGTCACCTCATCTTCTAAAGTTCCCTCATGTGAAAAGGTGTATAAGTGAAGAGTTTGGAGTTTGACAGGAATTTTTTAAATTATTTATTCACAGGATCTGGGCATTGCTGACTAAGGTAGCATTTATTGCCCATCTCTAATTGTTTGGAGGGCAGTTAAGAATCAACCACATGCCTATGGGTCTGGAGTCACATGTAGGCATTTTCCTTCGCTGAGTTTGATTTGATTTGATTTGATTTATTATTGTCACATGTACCTGGGTACAGTGAAATGTTTTGGTTTGCATGCAGTACAGGTAGATCATATCAAACAAAGATCATAGGGTGACTGAACAGAGCGAGGAATACAAGGTTACAGCAGCAAAGAAGGTGCACAAGAAGTAAGATCAACGTTAGGATTCGAAAATTATGAGGTCCATTCAGAAGTTTAAAAAAGCAGGGATGAAGCTGTTCTTGAGCCTGTTGGTACATGTGTTTAAACTTTTGTATCTTCTGCCCAATGGAAGAGGTAGGAAGAGAGTATTACTGGGATGGGAGGTGTTGGCTGCCTTTCCAAGGCTGCGAGAAGTATAGATGGAGTTAATGGATGGAAGATTGGCTTGAGTGATGGACTGGGCTGTGTTCATAACTCTGTATAGTTTCTTATGGTCCTGGGCAGAGCATTTGTGGTAGCAAGTCGTGATGCACCCAGATAGAATGTTTTCTATGGTGCATCTGTAAAAGCTAGTGAGGGCCTTTATAGACAGGAGTGAATGCCCAATATTAGATTCATGGTCATCAATAGACACTTAATTCCAAATTTTCACTCAATTCAAATCCCACCATCTGCTGTGGTAGGTGTCTCCAGAACATAACCCAAGTCCCTAGATCTACAGTTCAGCAGGTAATTCCACTAGGCCATCACCTTGTTGGAATAGGAGAAAATGAGGTCTGCAGATGCTGGAGATCAGAGCTGAAAATGTGTTGCTGGAAAAGCGCAGCAGGTCAGGCAGCATCCAGGGAACAGGAGAATCGACATTTCGGGCATAAGCCCGTTCCTGAAGAAGGGCTTATGCCCGAAACGTCGATTCTCCTGTTCCCTGGATGCTGCCTGACCTGCTGCGCTTTTCCAGCAACACATTTTCAGCTCAACCTTGTTGGAATAGCCACTCTAATTTTCATTCTTCCCTGTTTTCAAAATGTCATCAAATATTAGGAATGTAACTCATTTTTTTGCTCTCTGTCTGTAGTTTGGAGCCTGTGTTAAACTCACCTGATTCACCCTCGGGTATGGTCATGGGATAAGTAAGTCACTTCTTACTTGATCGCAAGGCTATATTAAACCAAAGGCCTAGACTGTCTTCTTGACAGCTTACAAAGGCTGCACTTATAGCATATTTTGAGCTATAAGTGCAGCCATTACCAATTAATCCTCCCTTTCACACAAAAACAAACTCTGTACTGTTGTCTTCATGTTGTGACTTTACTTGAGAAACAACCACATTTACAAGTTGTAGGTTTTCTTGTGAATGTTGCTCTCCTTTAGGCTCCTCTGTGTTGACAAGACTGTTGTAAACTAAAGCAGCTGAGTCTTCTATTTGTCTATAATCTCTCAGTCAATGACTTTACTGTCTGGAAGCTTCTTATGAAAATCTGTGAAGCTTTGTTTGTTTTATACCTGAAGATGTGACAAATTAAGAATGCAAGGCCTCAAATCTTTTAGAATGTCTCAGCTTATATAAACAAAAACGTTAATGTCATCTGGTGTAAACACAGTATAGGCAGGACTTCCATTTATATAGAATCCTTCATTATCCCAGAATCTGCCAGAATGTTTTACCACCACTGAAGTGCTTTTGGCATGTAGTCACTGTTGTAATGTATGTAAGAAGCCCAGAGGAGAGCAGATGTAAGCAATGGTAAGGATTTATTTTAAGCATCAGCAGATTCTGAAGGCCATAATTCCCCTCTTGGAGAATCACATCAGAACGCAACAAGGCAACAGTCAAGTCCAATGAGAGCCCCATCAAAACATCATTTTCTGTCAGAGTTGGGCCCATTTATACAGAAATAAAAATTTTATCATTCCATTTTATCATTTTATCTATGGAGCATCTGTAAAATCGGTGAGGGTCCTTACAGACATGTCAAATTTCCTAATCTGCCTGAGGAAGATACTCCCTAATTGGGGAGTGAACTGTTTGCTTTAATATACCTTATTGGAGATGTCTTGGTCAATAACATATGATGTAATCGCTTCCATAAAATTACATTGCATCCTCGAGCACAGAAACAAATTGTTTGCCCACCAGATACATATGTCAGTATTTAAGCTCCTCACAAGCTCTTTCTTGTCCTTTTATTTTAATAATATATTTTTATTAAGAAAATATAGATTTTTAAATGTTACAACAAATACAAAACAATGCAATTCAAAACTGTACAAAAATAGTACAACAATAAACCCAAATAATAAAAGAAATTTCTTGTCCTTCTTTATCCAACTTCATCCCCATCTCTCCCCATTGCTTTTATTTATATGTATTTATCTCATTTCCCTCTAAATGGGTCGAAGAGTATTGCTGGCAAAGTCAAGTCTTATCAAAGCATTTCGTCTTGCATTCATAGAGTCATAGAGCATGGACGCAGATCATTCAGTTCAACTCGCTCATGCTGACCAGATATTCTAAGGCAATCTTTTCCCTTTGCCAGCACTTGGCCGATGTCCCTTTAAACCCTTCCTATTCATATACCCATCCAGATGCCTTTTAAATGTTGCAATTGTACCAGCCTCCACTACTTCCTCTGGCAGCTCATTCCAAACACGCACCATTTATCAGGACAATTCACAGGAAATAGCAAAGCAAATGGAGAAGAACGTTTACTCTGTATATCAGGTTATTGCTGATTCGTTGGCGAGTGGCCTCTGGTTGGTCCAATTAGAGATCTTCCCATGAAGACTGCTCTAATCAATGATGACCAACAGTGAACTGGTGTTCCCCACAAGCTCTGAGGCCTAATTCCCATCATTCCAGCTGTATAGATGTAGCTAAAACCACGGACTACCCAGTGGAGAGTCTGTTCAAGACTCTTTAAAGAAGAAGTTGGAGACAGGAATTCTCGAAATGGTGCTCTTCACTGTCTTGGTTACCTGAATCGGTTCATCTGCACTGGAGAGCCTTTTATTGGTTCTCCAACTTTTCCAAAGTGGTAATATATATTTAGAGAGCTCAATCTCTGTAAACCTAGATAGTTAGCAGTTTTGCAATGCTGGCCCTCAATTTATATATGGTAATGGAATTTTAGCATTTTCCTTTTACCAGAGGAGCCTAAAGACATCTTCTATCTGGTTTTACCTCATTATAGTGTATAACTGTTGTATGAAAGCAATATATTGGGATAGGATTCTGTCCTTTGCCTCTTGATTTCATCATCAAAAAAGAGTCGCAACATTGCACTCTGTAAAGCTAATAAGAATTGGGAAGAGATTTTCTCTGAATGGACAGATTAGTGGCTGGGACTGAGGTAGGCTCATCATCCCACTGCGGATGGCAGATGGGATCTCTAAGTTGGAGAACCAATAACAGCCTGGGACGGCAACTGCTCTGCCCAGGAACGTAAGAGACTACAGAAGGTGGTTTGCACAGCCCAGACCATCACAGAAGCCATGGACTCCATTTACATTTCTCATTGCCACAGAAAGGATGCCAACATCATCAAAGGCCCCTCCCACCCCGGTAAGGCTCTCCTACAACCTATTCTGTCAGGAAAAAGATACAAAAGCTTGAACACAGGCATCAGCAGGGTCAATAACAGCTTCTCCCCTGCCATTATTAGACTGTTGAATGGAGTTCTCTAACTTCAAATAATGTTGATCTTGCTTTGTGCACCTCCTGTACAGCCATAACCCATTTGCCTAACTCTATCTAAGTATCCTATTAGCCTGTATATTCTTGTTTGCTATGATCTGCCTGTACTGCTCGCAAAACAAAACTTTTCACTGTACTTAGGTAAATGTGACTACAATAAATCAAATCAAATAAAATAGTGTCATGATCAGTCCCTGGGTAAGGTTCCCTTATTTGTTGTGGTTCCTGATGAGGGTCTCACAAATTGTCAGACTCCTACACGAATAAGGGAATGCACTGGCTCCCCTTCATCAGGACCTCAGTTGCTTGGCAACAAGATTAATTGTAAAAGGATCACGTCCCATGTGTATTCATCAATTTTACCCAGACCAATTAATTCATGTTTCCAAAGATCATTTTACCAGGTTTCCTTGAATTAATGAAAGAATGAGTTTATCATTTGCAATGTACAACTCACACACAGATTAGACTTGAGAGGGAAGTGAAGAAAGGCACACGTTGAAAAGCTTGCAGATGCGTCTCTGAATGCCATGAAAAGCAGACGTTAGAATAAGGTGTAAGCCATTCAGGACTGAGATGAGGAAGAGTTTCTTCACACAGAGAATTGTTAACCTGTGGAATTCTCTCCCACATAAGGCCTGTTAGATATATCTTCAAAAAGGGAACTGGATGTGGCCCTTACAGCTAAAGGGATCAAGGAGAGAAAGTGGGAGTGGGATACTGAAATTGCACGATCAGCCATGATCTTACTGAATGGCAGTGAAGGGTCCAAGGGCCGAATGGCCTCCACCTGCAACTATTTTCAATATTTCTATGTTGCTGCTGGTACACTGCATGACCAGTATCTCTGATGTTGATAGGTGAACAATTATATTCAAGATGCTTGGCATCACATGTCAGCAGAATGTTTTGTTTTCTTTTGACTGTGGTTTCACTTATAGCAGTCCGAATGACATTCTTTTTGTCCCCTGCAGAGCAGGGGTGTTTAATGGCTGTTCTCAAGCTATGACCAACAAAGCACATTATTCCATACATTAGCACACAGACCACTAACACACCCACCAGTGATGAAGTTCTGAAGTTTGGTTTGATTTAGCCAAGAAAAACAAGAAAAGCTTAGCTAAATATTTTATTAGGAAATTAAAAAGCTTTGGCCTTTGAACAACTATGGACAATTTGTGCAAGAAGTAGACTTGACCTTTCTTGTTTATTGCCTTCATAACTTCCAAAACGCTAACTGTAAGTTGAGTTCTTAGTTCACAATTTGCAAAGGTGTCTTATTGCTGACAGAATTGAGGTAGGATGCCAGTGACAATACTCTGATATAACTTATAATTGCTATTCTATAACAGTATTTAGACACAAACTCTGTAAAAATCACAAATATTTGAGCTGGTGTGATCGTCAAAAATGCAGCTCAGACGTATAACTGACATCCTTACTCCTCAATGTTACTGTTTGCATTATATACAGAAGAATTCTATCTGTAAACCAATCCATCAATCTGTCTATCCATCCATCCAGGTGTGTCTATGAGGAGGAGGAGGAGGCATAAGCTGTCAAGGGATACAAAATAATCACTGAGTTGGCAAAACATGACAGATGGGATATGGTCTGCATATATGTGAAGGTCTCCATTTTGGAAGAAAAATAGGGAAAAAACAGAATATGTGAAAAACCAAATTGGCACTCTTACATCCTTGTGGACAAACGATAGAAAGTTAATTTACAAGTAGTGCAAGCAATATTGCAATTAGTAACTGATATGCTAACCTTTCTTGGCACATTATTGAAGTATAAAAGTGATATTGTCTTACTCCGTTGGAGAAGGCCTTACTGAAATTGCACCTGAATTACTGAATACAGTTTTGATCAACCTGCCTGAAGAGACATGTTTCATGGAGAATGCAACAAGGGTTCACTTAACTGATTACTGTAATGAGAGGATGTCTTAGGGGGAGAAATTGTGTAAAGGCTAGACCTATATTCCCTGCACTAGAAGTACAGAGTCAAAAGGTGTTATGATGGAAAAGCACAACAGGTCAGGCAGCATCCGAAGAGCAGAGAGTCAACATTTTGGGCATAAGCTACACTTTTCGACTCTGTACTAGAAGTATGCAAGGTAATCTCATTGCAGCAGAACACTTTTTCTCCTGATTGTGGTATCTAGAAGTAAGGTGGTGTAAAATGGTGGGTCAGTCATTTAGAACGGAAATGTGGAAAAATATCCACACTGAAAGGCTTGCAGATCTTTAGAATTCTCTAACCTGGAGAGCTGTGGGTGTTCGAGCACTGAGAATATTCAAGATGGAGATCAGGAGATCTTTCAACATTAAAGATTGATTGGATCAAATTCCCTGTTTTTCTACTGCCAAGTGAAAAATGTGGAGGCTGCCAAGGAAACACTGGCATCCCCATGACCAATGGCCAACAGCGGGGTGACAGACTGGCCAAGTTGTAGACTCCAACAGAAGATGAGGTGTTGGGGGCAGGAGGTGAGGGGGCTCTGGCATTTGAGAGGCCGTGAGAAGAATATGACCTGTTGTGGTTCCATTCGCCGAGCTGGGAATTTGTGTTGCAGAAGTTTCGTTCCCTGTCTAGGTGACATCCTCAGTGCTTGCGAGCCTCCTCTGAAGCACTTCTGTGATGTTTCCTTTGGCATTTATAGTGATTTGTACCTGCTGCTTCCGGTTGTCAGTTCCAGCTGTCAGCTGCAGTTGGGTCCAGGTCGATGTGCTTATTGATTGAATCTGTGGATGAGTGCCATGCCTCTAGGAATTCCCTGGCTGTTCTCTGTTTGGCTTGTCCTATAATAGTAGTGCTGTCCCAGTCGAACTCATATTGCTTGTCATCTGTGTGTGTGGCTACTAAGGATAGCTGGTCATTTCGTTTCGTGGCTAGTTGGTGTTCATGGATGCGGATGGCTAGCTGTCTTCCTGTTTGTCCTATGTAGTGTTTTGTGCAGTCCTTGCATGGGATTTTGTACACTACATTGGTTTTGCTCATACTGGGTATCTGGTCCTTCGTCCTGGTGAGTTGTTATCTGAGAGTGGCTGTTGTTTTGTGTGCTGTTATGAGTCCTAGTGGTCGCAGTAGTCTGGCTGTCAGTTCAGAAATGTTTTTGATGTATGGTAGTGTGGCTAGTCCTTTGGGTTGTGGCATGTCCTCGTTCCGTTGTCTTTCCCTTAGGCATCTGTTGATGAAATTGCGCGGGTATCCGTTTTTGGCAAATACATTGTATAGACGTTCTTCTTACTCTTTTTGCAGTTCTGGTGTACTGCAGTGTGTTGTGGCCCTTTTGAACAGTGTCTTGATGCAACTTCTTTTGTGTGTGTTGGGGTGGTTGCTTTCGTAGTTTAGGACTTGGTCTGTGTGTGTGGCTTTCCTGTATCCCATTGTGGTGAATTGGCCGTTTGGTGTTCTCTGTACATCACATCTAGGAATGGGAGTTGACCTCAAGTGTACAATAAAATCTCATGGAGAGGTGCTTCTGATGAGTTTAGGAGGCCTGTTAAAGAGGACCCTTCCCACCAGCCACCAGACAATGCAGGAAAACCTGCACAGCCGTGCACTTGGCATGGAAATCTCCCATCGTGGTCAAACACTGGAGGCAGTCAGATGAGACCCTGTAATGAACATTCACTATCCACATAAGGACGCCAGTTGGGTCCAACGGCAAGCAGACCAGTCCCCAATAACCCCTTGCTGCTGATTGGTGGCACTCCATCTGCTGACTTGAATAAACTCTGTTTTCATACCATCAAATTGGGTACATCCTAGCTGAGGCCTTGAGGATAAGGGTAGTTAAAGCCTATGCAATTAAGGGATAAAGTTAAAAGTCACACAACACCAGGTTATGGTCCAACAGGTTTATTTGAAATCACAAGCTATCAGAGCGTTGCTCCTTCTTTCAGTGAAATAAAATTAAGGGGTAGGATCAGGATGGAAGAGGGTAGCATTGAGAAAGAAGAGTAGTCATAGTCGGGTGGAATGATGGTGAAAGCCCAATGTGACGTATCCAGGAACTCCTGTTTCATATTTTCTTGGATACTTTGTGCTTATATATAAAAGGTTTTGCATATAGTACACGTCCATCACCTATCGGGTAGACATACAAATGTTTGATTTTTTCTTTGTTGGCTACATAGAACTGTCGATCTTCCATAATTACACCGGCACCACTCCCCAACTCTTCCTCCGCTACATTGATGACTGCATTGGCGCCACCTCATGCTCCCGCGAAGAGGTTGAGCAATTCATCAACTTCACCAACACATTCCACCCTGACCTTAAATTTACCTGGACCATCTCTGACACCTCCCTCCCCTTCCTGGACCTCTCCATCTCCATAAATGACAAACGACTTGACACTGACATTTTTTACAAACCCACCGACTCCCACAGCTACCTGGATTACACCTCTTCCCACCCTATCTCTTGCAAAAATGCCATCTCGTATTCCCAATTCCTCCGCCTCCGCTGTATCTGCTCCCAGGAGGACCAGTTCCACCATAGAACACACCAGATGGCCTCCTTCTTTAGAGAACGCAATTTCCCTTCCCACGTGGTTAAAGATGCCCTCCAACGTATCTCATCCACATCCCGCACCTCCGCCCTCAGACCCCACCCCTCCAACCGTAACAAGGACAAAACGCCCCTGGTGCTCACCTTCCACCCTACCAACCTTCGCATAAACCAAATCATCTGCTGACATTTCCGCCAACTCCAAAAAGACCCCACCACCAGGGATATATTTCTCTCCCCACCCTTTTCCGCCTTCCGCAAAGACCGTTCCCTCCATGACTACCTGGTCAGGTCCACAACCCCCTGCAACCCACCCTCCCATCCTGGCACCTTCCCCTGCCACCGAAGGAACTGCAAAACCTGCGCCTACACCTCCTCCCTCACCTCCATCCAAGGCCCTAAAGGAGCCTTCCACATCCATCAAAGTTTTACCTGCACATCCACCAATATCATTTATTGTATCCGTTGCTCCCGATGCGGTCTCCTCTACATTGGGGAGACTGGACGGCTCCTAGCAGAGCGCTTTAGAGAACATCTCCGGGACACCCACACCAATCAACCAAACCGCCCTGTGGCCCAACATTTCAACCCCCCATTCTGCCGAGGACATGGAGGTCCTGGGCCTCCTTCACCACCGCTCCATCACCACCAGACGCCTGGCGGAAGAACGCATCATCATCTGCCTCGGAACACTTCAACCCCAGGGCATCAATGTGGACTTCAATAGTTTCCTCATTTCCCCTTCCCCCACCTCACCCTAGTTCCAAACTTCCAGCTCAGCACTGTCCCCATGACTTGTCCTACCTGCCTATCTTATTTTCCACCTACCAACTTCAACCTCCTCCCTGACCTATCACCTTCATCCCCTCCCCCACTCACCTATTGTACTCTATGCTACTTTCTTCCTACCCCCACCCTCCTCTAGCTTATCTCTCCACGCTTCAGGCTCTCTGCCTTTATTCCTGATGAAGGGCTTTTGCCCGAAACGTCAATTTTGCTGCTCCTCAGATGCTGCCCGAACTGCTGTGCTCTTCCAGCACCACTAATCCAAAATCTGGTTTCCAGCATCTGCAGTCATTGTTTTTACCAAACAAATTCCATTCCATTGCTCTACACTGTAGGGAAATAGATGGTGACATCCTGCAAAATGTCCAGATTACAGAGGAGGAAGTGTTGGATGTCTTGAAACGGTTAAAGTTAGATAAATCCCCAGGACCTGATCAGTTGTACCCAAGAACTCTATGGGAAGCTAGAGAAGTGATTGCTGGGCCTCTTGTTGAGATATTTGTATCATCGATAGTCACAGGTGAGGTACCGGAAGACTGGAAGTTAGCAAATGTGGTGCCACTGTTTAAGAAGGGTAGTAAAGACAAGCCAGGGAACTATAGACCAGTGAGCCTGACCTCAGTAGTGGGCAAGTTGTTGGAGGAAATCCTGAGGGACAGGATGTACATGTATTTGGAAAGGCAAGGACTGATTAGGGATAGTCAATATGGCTTTGTGCGTGGGAAATCATGTCTCACAAACTTGATTGAGTTTTTTGAAGAAGTAACAAAGAAGATTGATGAGGGCAGAGCAGTAGATGTGATCTATATGGAGTTCAGTAAGGCGTTCGACAAGGTTCCCCATGGGAGACTGATTAGCATGGTTAGATCTCATGGAATACAGGGAGAACTAGCCATTTGAATACAGAACTGGCACAAAGGTAGAAGACAGAAGGTGGTGGTGGAGGGTTGTTTTTCAGACTGGAGGCCTGTGACCAGTGGAGTGTAACAAGGATCGGTGCTGGGTCCTCTACTTTTTGTCATTTACATAAATGATTTAGATGCGAGCATAAGAGGTACAGTTAGTAAGTTTGCAGATGACACTAAACTTAAGGTGTAGTGGACAGCGAAGAGGGTTCCCTCAGATTACAACAGGATCTGGACCAGATAGGCTAGTGGGCTGAGAAGTGGCAGATGGAGTTTAATTCAGATAAAGGTGAGGTGCTACATTTTGGGAAAGCAAATCTTAGCAGGACTTGTACACTTCATGGTAAGGTCCTCGGGAGTGTTGTGGAACAAAGAGACCGTGGAGTGCAGGTTCATATCTCCTTGAAAGTGGAGTCACAGGTAGATAGGTTAGTGAAGAAAGCATTTGGTATGTTTTCCAGTATTGGTCAGAGTATTGAGTACAGGAGTTGGGAGGTCATGTTGCGGCTGTACAGGACATTGGTTAGGCCACTGTTTGAATATTGCGTGCAATTCTGGTCTCCTTCCTATCGGAAAGATGTTGTGAAACTTGAAAGGGTTCAGAAAAGATTTACAAGGATGTTGCCAGGGTTGGAGGATTTGTGCTATAGGGAGAGGTTGAACAGGCTGGGGCTGTTTTCCCTGGAGTGTCGGAGGCTGAGGGGTGATCTTATAGAGGCTTACAAAACTATGAAGGGCATGGCAAAGTCTTTTCCCTGGGGTCGGGGAATCTAGAACTAAAGGGCATAGGTTTAGGGTGAGAGGGGAAAGATATAAAAGAGATCTAAGGGGCAACTTTTTCACGCAGAGGGTGGTACGTGTATGGAATGAGCTGCCAGAGGAAGTGGTGGAGGCTGGTACAATTGCAACATTTAAGAGGCATTTGGATGGGTATATGAATAGGAAGGGTTTGGAGGGATATGGGCTGGGTGCTGGCAGGTGGGACTAGGTGGAGTTGGGATATCTGGTCGGCATGAACAGGTTGGACCGAAGGGTCTGTTTCCATGCTGTACATCTCTATGACTCTATGACTATATAAGGGAGAAACATCTGTGATTAAACTCAACTGGACAGACTCTGAGAATTTGTTGCACAATAGTCTTCACTCAAATACTTGCGGATCTTTGGAATTCTCTAACCCAGAGAGCTGAGAGTGCCCAAGCTTTGAGTGTATGGAAGGTAGAGATTGGGAGATCATTCAACACTAAAGACTGAATTGATCTGGCACCAGATTCCATGCTCCACCACTCCCAGGCAAAGAAAATCAATAGTAGAATGATACCTATCTGATTTCCAGTGAGTGGGCCACAGGACGTTTGACAACAGAGTACTGTAAAACAGGCAAATCTTTAGTTACAGATAGGATTAATGGTAGTTGTCTTTCCCCTAGGATGGGGAATTTCAAGACTAGGAGATACAATTTTAAGGTGAGAGGAGAGCGATTTAAAAAAGACCATGTGGGCAAATGTTTTACACAGAGGCTGGTTTGCATGTGGAATGAACTTCCTGAGTGGGTGGATGTGGGTAGAATTATAACATTTAAAAGATATTTGGATAATTATATGAATTAGAAAGATGTGGAAGAATGTGAGCCAGGAACAGGCAGGTGGGACTAGTTTACTTTGGGATTATGTCGGTGTGGACTGGTTGTGCCAAAGGTCTGTTTTTGTGCTATATGACGCTATGACTCTATATAGAACTATACATGCTCTAACGTATAGATTATGGAACATTGTTTCTCAACAAAAGGTGTCCCTTTTACCTTTACTCCCAGCATGCTCAATATTTCACAACATCATTGTTGGAGAAAAAGCTTACAATGGGCTTTCATTAGGTCCAGGAGCAATAGAGAGAGAAAGCAAAGTAAAAGGTACAGATGAGTTACTTCCCTTATTGTTTTTGTTCTATTTGTAATATTGATGTCACTGAGCAAAATTGTCACTAAGCACACAACCACACAAATGTGCACCTGTTTCCATGTGTACAGGATGTTTTATTTAAAAGGGGATGGAGTGATTAGAATGAGGTCAGCCAGGTGGACATCAGAGAATGTGAGTTCCTTGATTGAGGTTGTTAACCTGATCCCATCCTTGACTTCGCACATAGATGTGATGGTCAAGAAGCAGCAACAACACCTCTTCCTCAGGCAGCTCTGAAAACTTGACATGTCCGTAAGGGCCCTCACCAACTTTTACAGATGCTCCATAGAAAGCATACTGTCTGGGTGTATAATGGCCCGGTACAGCAACTGTTCTGCCCAGGACTGCAAGACACTACAGGAGGTTGTGTGTGCACGGCCCAGACCATCACAGAAGCCAACCTCCCATCTATGGACTCCATTTACACTTCTCATTGCCGAGGATAGGTTGCCAACATCATCAAAGGCCCCTCCCACCCCGGTAAGGCTCTCCTATAAACTCTTCCGTCAGGCAGGAGGTACAGAAGCTTGAACACATGCACCAACAGGTTCAAGAACAGCTTCTTCCCTGCCATTATTAGAATGATAAATGGACTCTCTAACTTCAAATAATGATTGTCTTGTTAATGTAGATCTTGCTTTGTGCGTGTCCTGTGCAGTGTAACCTCTATACCTTACTCTGTCCAAGTTTTTTTCACCCAATGATCTGTATGTCCTTGCTTACTATGAACTGCCTGCATTGCTCGCAAACAAAGCTTTTCACTGTACTTAGGTACACGCGACAATAAATCAAATCAATCAGTCAGTCAATCAATCAGCACTGACAGAAATAAACAGGAGTGTCAGGGGTTCTGCCCATTATAGGAACAAGCAGGGTCAGTGTCATGTACTCTGCAACTGTAAATAAAAGGCGATTTGGTGATGGGATACCAGCCTTTGTGGAGTTATTTCAGGGGAGAATTTAAATTGTAGAGAGTTATAAGTTAGGAATTTTGTTTCTTTTCTGCTTTCAGTTAAAAATATTTTGTTTGCAATAAATAGCTATTTTCTTGTGAACTACAAAAGGATTGTTAGTATTTTCTTTAAACCTGGGTTTGTCAATCAGATAATCTGGGAAATTTTGATAACTCAATTAAATCATTCCACATTTGTGACAACCCTGGGAATAGTGGGGTTTGAAATCTCATGCACTACTCCTGTGAGTCATGGTACTACATATAGATTACTTCAGTGTAATAACTGTTCAACATAACAAACAGAATATGATTGTTGCCAAAGTGTTATTAGAATATAGAAAGTACGTTACCATGAAATTAAATACATGCTATGGTACACTACCTCTGTTCAATTAAAACAAAGCATACAACTACAGTATGTGATGTAATGTCACTTCAGAATAAACTACATAGTACAGTAATAGTGATGTAAAAAAAATCACGTGGTAGAATAACTTAAGAGTGAATGAAATTTTATAAAAACACTGAAATATGAGTCATTTGGTGCACTCATGTCAAGAAGGATTATTTAATTTAGCATTGGAACCTAATAACCATTCAAAATATTTCTTTGATAATGGTACATGATGGAACATCAGAATTGAGGACAGGGCCAGAACATTTGTAATTTTGATTGTCTTGGCTGCATACAAGTGACAGAAGCTAAAACTTAATGAACTGTGACATGCTTTGTACTATCCTCAGGGCAGTAAAGGTGTTATATAAATGCAAGACTGCACGTTCTATCTTCCCACTTATCCTCATTAGATGAGCTCTACCAAGTAACGTAAAGTGTGCCAAAGCTAAGTTTTTATCTAGCTGAAGAAAGAATGACTTCACCTTAAGAAAACAAAATTATTAAAGCAAGTGCTGACATACTCAAGTGAACAAAGCTTCTGATTGTGAGTGTTTAATGCTGAAAAGAAAGCATTACCAGCTCAAATTACCCTCCCACTATTGAGACAGTCAAGTTATGTTTAGTACAGGATACAACTTGGCAAAATTCTGATTGTAAAGAGTGGTCTAGATGGAGTAAAAATATTATAAGTATATATAAATGTATATTTGATAGGAATAGAGTAAATTGTGGATATTGCCATTATGAAAGTCCGGATGGAGATGATTACAGAAAGTGAAAAGTTGAGGATGTAAAAAATTCATCACAGGTCCAGAACCAAAAGTTCTTACACTGGCCTCAATGACATGGATTCTGGATTAGTGGTGCTGGAAGAGCACAGGAGTTCAGGCAGCATCCGAGGAGCAGCTAAATCGACGTTTCGGGCAAAAGCCCTTCATCAGGAATAAAGGCAGAGAGCCTGAAGCGTGGAGAGATAAGCTAGAGAAGGGTGGGGGTGGGGAGAAAGTAGCATGGGGTACAATAGGTGAGTGGGGGAGGGGATGAAGGTGATAGATCAGGGAAGAGAGGGTGGAGTGGATAGGTGGAAAAGGAGATAGGCAGGTAGAACAAGTCATGGGGACAGTGCTGAGCTGGAAGTTTGGAACTAGGGTGAGGTGGGGGAAGAGGAAATAAGGAAACTGTTGAAGTCCACATTGATGCACTGGATTGAAGTGTTCCGAGGCGGAAGATGAGGCGTTCTTCCGCCAGGCGTCTGGTGGTGAGGGAACGGCGGTGAAGGAGGCCCAGGACCTCCATGTCCTCGGCAAAGTGGGAGGGGGAGTTGAAATGTTGGTCCACAAGGCAGTGTGGTTGATTGGTGCGGGTGTCCCAGAGATGTTCCCTAAAGCGCCCTGCTAAGAGGCGTCCAGACTCCCCAATGTAGAGGAGACCGCATCGGGTGCAAAGGATACAATAAATGATATTAGTGGATGTGCAGGTAAAACTTTGATGAATGTGGAAGGCTCCTTTAGGGCCTTGGATGGAGGTGAGGGAGGAGATGTGGGCGCAGGTTTTGCAGTTCCTGCGGTGGCAGGGGAAGGTGCCAGGATGGGAGGGTGAGTTGTAGGGGTTGTGGACCTGACTAGGTAGTCATGGAGGGAACGGTCTTTGCGGAAGGCGGAAAAGGGTGGGGAGAGAAATATATCCCTGGTGGTGGGGTCTTTTTGGAGGTGGCAGAAATGTCAGCGGATGATTTGGTTTAGGCAAAAGTTGGTAGGGTGGAAGGTGAGCACCAGGGGCGTTCTGTCCTTGTTACGGTTGGAGGGGTGGGGTCTGAGGCGGAGGTGCGGGTAGTGGATGAGATGCGTTGGAGGGCCTCTTTAACCACATGGGAAGGGAAATTGCGGTCTCTAAAGAAGGAGGCCATCTGGTGTGTTCTGTGGTGGAACTGGTCCTCCTGGGAGCAGATACGGCGGAGGCGGAGGAATTGGGAATGTGGGATGGTATTTTTGCAAGAGGTGGCGCCAATGCAGTCATCAATGTAGCGGAGGAAGAGGTGGGGAATGGTGCCAATGTAATTACGGAAGATCGGCTGTTCTACGTAGCCAACAAAGAGACAGGCATAGCTGGGGCCCATACGTGTGCCCATGGCTACTCCTTTGGTCTGAGGAAGTGGGAGGATTCGAAGGAGAAATTGTTAAGGGTGAGGACCAGTTCGGCCAAACAAATGAGAGTGTCGGTGGAAGGG
Source organism: Chiloscyllium plagiosum (assembly GCF_037043375.1). Taxonomy (NCBI): domain Eukaryota; kingdom Metazoa; phylum Chordata; class Chondrichthyes; order Orectolobiformes; family Hemiscylliidae; genus Chiloscyllium; species Chiloscyllium plagiosum. The sequence goes on from NW_028270146.1 coordinate 22,724,435, forward strand.
TACTGTTGGGGACGTCGGGAGAGGAAGAAACAGAGGACTTGGAGGCCCTGGTCATGGCGGATGGAGGTGTAGAGGGATTGGATATCCATGGTGAAGATGAGGCGTTGGGGACTGGGGAAACGGAAGTCTTGGAGGAGGTGGAGGGCGTGGGTGGTGTCTCGAATATATGTGGGGAGCTCCTGGACTAGGGGGGATAGGACAGTGTCGAGGTAGGTAGAGATGAGTTCAGTGGGACAGGAGCATGCTGAGACTTGGACGGCCAGGGTGGTCAGGCTTGTGGATCTTTGGAAGGAGCTAGAACCGGGCAGAGCGGGGTTCCCGGACTATGAGGTTGGAAGCTGTGGGTGGGAGATCTCCTGAGGTGATGAGGTTCTGTATGGTCTGGGAGATGATGGTTTGGTGATGGGGGGTGGGGTCATGGTCGAGGGGGTGGTAGAAAGATGTGTCTGCGAGTTGGCATTTGGCTTCAGCGGTGTAGAGGTCAGTGCGCCAGATTACCACTGCGCCCCCTTTATCTGCTGGCTTGATGGTGAAGTTGGGATTGGAGGGCTGCACGTTGAGAGGGTGAGAGGTTGGAGTGGGGGAGGGGGTAGACAGGTTGAGGCGGTTAATGTCCCGGCGGCAGTTGGAAATGAAGAGGTCGAGGACAGGTAATAGGCCAGCGCGGGGTGTCCAGGTGGATGCAGTGTGTTGGAGGTGGGCGAAGGGGTCCTCGGAAGGTGGGCCGGAATCCTGATTGTGAAAGTAAGCTCAGAGGCGGAGGCGGTGGAAGAAGTATTCGACGTCACAGCGTGTATTAAATTCATTGATGCGTGGACGGAGGGGGATGAAGGTGAGTCCTTTGCTGAGGACTGATCGTTCGTCCTCAGTGAGGGGAAGGTCTGGAGGGATGGTGAAAACTCGGCAGGCCTGGGAGCTGGGATCTGGTGTGGGTGTGGAGCTGGGAGTGGGGGTGGAGTCAGTAACTGGAGTGGGTGTGATGGTGGGGTGAATGGGGGTGGAGTCATGAGCAGGGGTGGTGTTCCCCTCAGGGTTCTGGGGGCCGGGAATGGTGACACTGGGATCTGTGGGGGTGGCGTGTCCAGCAGAATGCAGGTTAGTGGCGTTGGTGGGGGCAGAAGTGGTGGCAGACACGGCAGTAGGGAAGTCACTGAGCATGTGACATCAGCGATGATGTGAGGGGCTGAAGTGATGTCACATGTGATGCATGAGAAATTGTGAGGGGCGGAAGTGGTTGTGGGAGTGGCCATGATGGGGGTGGAAGTGACATCATCAATCAGCATGGGGGTGGCAGCTGCACCAGCCACATGGCTAATGGTAGACTCCAACAGAAGATGAGGTGTCAGGGGCAGGAGGTGAGGGGGCTCTGGCTTTTAAAAGGCCATGGGAAGATTATAACCTGTTGTGGTTCTGTTCGCCGAGCTGGGAATTTGTGTTGCAGAAGTTTCGTTCCCTTCTAGGTGACATCCTCAGTGCTTGGGAGCCTCTTGTGAAGCGCTACTGTGATGTTTCCTCTGGCATTTATAGTGATTTGTATCTGCTGCTTCCGGTTGTCAGTTCCAGCTGTCCGCTGCAGTGGTCGGTATATTGGGTCCAGGTCGATGTGCTTATTGATTGAACCTGTGGATGAGTGCCATGCCTCTAGGAATTCCCTGGCTGTTCTCTGTTTGGCTTGTCCTATAATAGTAATGTTGTTCCAGTCGAACTCATGTTGCTTGTCATCTGTGTGTGTGGCTACTAAGGATAGCTGGTCATGTCGTTTCGTGGCTAGTTGGTGTTCATGGATGCGGATCGTTAGCTGTCTTCCTGTTTGTCCGATATAGTGTTTTGTGCAATCGTTGCATGGGATTTTGTACACTACATTGGTTTTGCTCATGCTGCTAATCGGGTCCTTTGTCCTGGTGAGTTGTTGTCTGAGAGTGGCTGTTGGTTTGTGTGCTGTTATGAGTCCTAGTGGTCGCAGTAGTCTGGCTGTCAGTTCAGAAATGTTTTTGATGTATGGTAGTGTGGCTAGTCCTTTGGGTTGTGGCATGTCCTCATTCCGTTGTCTTTCCCTTAGGCATCTGTTGATGAAATTGCGCGGGTATCCGTTTTTGGCGAATACATTGTATAGGTGTTCTTCTTCCTCTTTTTGCAGTTCTGGTGTACTGCAGTGTGTTGTGGCCCTTTTGAACAGTGTCTTGATGCAACTTCTTTTGTGTGTGTTGGGGTGGTTGCTTTCATAGTTCAGGACTTGGTCTGTGTGTGTGGCTTTCCTGTATCCCTTTGTGGTGAATTGGCCGTTCGGTGTTCTCTGTACATCACATCTAAGATTGGGAGCTGACCTCAAGTGTACAATAAAATCTCATGGAGAGGTGCTTCTGATGAGTTTAGGAGGCCTGTTAAAGAGGACCCTTCCCACCAGCCACCAGACAATGCAGGAAAACCTGCACAGCCGTGCACTTGGCATGGAAATCTCCCATCGTGGTCAAACCCTGGAGGCAGTCAGATGAGACCCTGTAATGAACATTCACTATCCACATAAGGACCTCAGTTGGGTCCAACGGCAAGCAGACCAGTCCCCAATAACCCTTTGCTGCTGATTGGTGGCACTCCATCTACTGACTTGAATAAACTCCCCCACTCACCTATTGTACTCCATGCTACTTTCTCCCCATCCCCACCCTCCTCGAGCTTATCTCTCCACGCTTCCGGCTGTCTGTCTTTATTCCTGATGAAGGGCTTTTGCCCGAAACATCGATGCTGCCTGAATTGCTGTGCTCTTTCAGCACCACTAATCCAGAATCTGGTTTCCAGCATCTGCAGTCATTGTTTTTACCTACTGAATGACATGGAGTTGACTGAGGATCTCTGGTGTAGCTTAGGTTCAGCACAGCATTGCGTTGCAAGGTGCAAAATGATTTTCAGCCAAAGTAAGCAAGATTAATAGCACTACTAGTGGAAGTCAATCTAAAAAATAGCTGATCTCTATGCTAACCTCAAATTTTAGGCATCTATAGGAGACTTCATTGGATTCAGCCACCCTCCTATGATGGCTCAGTGGTTAACACTGCTGCCCCATAGTGCCAGGGACCCGGGTTCAGTTCCAGCCTGTGTGGCATTTACACATTCCCCCTGTGCCTGCATGAGTTTATTCTGCGTGCTCTAGTTTCCACCCACAGTCCAAAGCCATACAGGTTCGTTGGATTGGCCATGTTAATTTATCTACGGAAGTGTAGCTAATGGAAAGATGGTGTTAGTGGGACACTCTTTGGAGGTTCAATGTGGACATGATAGGCCAAATGGCCTGCTTTGGCACTGTAGGGATTCTATGATTAACTGCTAATGTTGAGAGAGGCTTTTCTGTGCAATTCAGCAAACGTTGCCAAGAGCAGCAGTAAAGGCCGTTTGGGGTTTAACAACTGGTCTGCTTTCTTAGAGTTGAGTACAAAGTGTGGTTCTGGAAAAGCACAGCAGGTCAGGTAGCATCCGAGGAGCAGAAGAATCGACGTTTCGGCCAAAAACCCTTCATCAGGAATGAGGCTGTGAGCCGAGGGAGTGGTGAGATAAATGGGAGGTGGTTGGGACTGGCGAGAAGGTAGCTGAGAATGCAATAGGTAGATTGAGGAGGGGTAAAGGTGATGGGTCGGAGGGGAGGTGGAGCGGATAGGTGGGTAGGGAGATTGACAGGTGGAACAGGTCATGAGGGCGGTGCCGAGTTGGAAGGTTGGAACTGGGGTAAGGTGGAGGGAGGGGAAATGAGGAAACTGATGAAATCCACATTAATGCCATGAGGTTGGAGGGTCCCGAGGCAGAATATGAGACGTTCTTCTTCCAGGCGTCTAGTGGTTAGGGAGTGATGATGGAGGAGGTCCAGGACCTGCGTGTCCTTGGCAGAGTGGGAGTTGATTCTTAGAGTTGAGTCTATTGGATACAGTAATGGTTTTTCTATTCAGTCACAAGATATAGGTTTCACTGACAGGCCAGGATTTATTGCCCATCCCTAGTTGCCCTTGAGAAGGTGGTGGTGAGTGCCTTCTTGAACTGTTGTAGTTCACCTGCTTTGGGTTGACCCACAATGCCATTAGTGAGGGAACAACAGGAATTTGACCCAGTGATTTACCCAGAGGGTAATTAGGTGTCAAAAAAATTGGATGGCATAGAGTAGGACTCCTGGCTGTAGTTCATCTGCTCCAATCGCTTTTCTTTCTTCTTGTTTTCTCACTTTAAGTTCTTTTTTTCCTTTCCCTACTTACCTTTTAGTGAGAGGTTGGTCGTGCAGGCAGTGGCAAACTTTTCTTAATTGAATTTAGATAAATGCAAGGAGCTGCATTTTGGAAAAGCAAATCGGAGCATGACCTATAAACTTAATGGCAAGGTCCTAGGGAGTGTTGCTGAACAAAGAGACCTTGGAGTGCAGGTTCATAGCTCCTTGAAAGTGGAGTCGCAGGTAGATAGGATAGTGAAGAAATGTTTGGTAGCTTTCCTTTATTAGTCAGAGTATTGAGTACAGGAGTTGGGAGGTCCTGTTGCCGCTCTACAGGACATTGGTTAGGCCACTGTTGGAGTATTGCATGCAATTCTGGTCTCCTTCCTGTTGGACAGATGTTGTGAAACCTGAAAGGGTTCAGAAAAGATTTACAAGGATGTTGTCAGGTTTGGAGGATTTGAGCTATAAGGAGAGGCTGAATAGTCTGGAGCTGTTTTCCCTGGAGTGTCAGAGGCTGCGGGGTGACCTTATAGAGGTTTGTAAAATCATGAGGGGCATGAGTAGGATAAGTAGACAAGGTCTTTTCCCTGGGGAGTGGGGGAAGTCCAGAACTACAGGGTATAGTTTTAGGGTGAGAGGGGAAAGATATAAAAGGGACCTAAGGGGCAGCTTTTTCTCACAGAGGGTGGTGAGTGTATGGAATCTGCTGCCAGCGGAAGTGGTGGAGGCTGGTACAAATACAGCAGTTCAAAGGCATCTGTATGGGTATATGAATAGGAAGGGTTTAGAGTAGACCTGGACATTTTACGGCCCACGTGCCATGTCCAGCCCTTTGGTCGTTGCTGTCCCACATGAGGTCAATCTTAAATTAGAACATAATGAAAAAGTATTTATGCCATGCACGCAATACAACTGTGTTGCTTTTGTTCTGAAAATGATTTTTTAAAATTTACATATGGACGCACATGCGCATGTATGTGCATACGTGCGTGCGTAACAGCTAAAAGTGATGCTTGCTGGTTAGCCCTCAAAATGCCAGCTCAAGCAAAAAAAAGCAAAGTTGATATGGAATGCCGCATTTTTAGCAAGACGTGGACTGCTAGATATTCATTTCCAGAAATCGGAGGTAAAGCCATGTGCTTGGTTTGTGGTGCACAGGTCGCTGTGTTCAAGGATTATAATTTGAATCGCCACTACATGACCAAACACGCCGAGAAGTACAACAATTTGTCTGATCAAGAGCGGGCAAAGGAGTCGGATGCTTTGCTAGCTAAGCTGCATAACCAGCAAAGACTTTTTACTCAACTTCACATATCCAGAGATGCAGCTGTCAAGACAAGTTATGTCATATCCCACAAAATCGCCAGAAACAGTTAACCATTTTCTGATGGAGAGTTTATTAAGGAGTGCTTGTTGGACTCTGCAGAACTAATGTACCTGGAGAAAAAGGAGGCATTTGAGAATGTGCCCCTCTCCTGACGCACTGTAACGAGAAGGATTGGGGACATCACGAGAAATCTGGAGCTTCAGCTGCAGCACAGAGCGGTCAACTTTGACTTTTTTTCCTTGGCTCTGGATGAGAGCTGCGACATACGTGACACAGGCCAGCTACTCATCTTCGTACATGGGATAACTACGGACTTTAAAATCACGGAGTAGCTGGCCGCCATGCAGTCAATGAAAGGAAAAACAACTGGTAATGATTTGTTCATGGAGGTAAATGCATGTTTGGACACGTTGGGACTAAAATGGGGCAAGCTGGCCGGTGTGGCAGCGGATGGTTGTCCAAATCTAATGAGAAAACATGTTGGATTCTTAAAGAGAATGCAGGATAAAGTGACAGAAATTGATCCTGAACAGAAATTGGTATTTTTGCATTGTATAATATATCAGGAAGTGTTGTGTAAGTCAGTGTTATGTAAGTCATGTGGTTGATGTTGTAACTAAAATAGTTAACTTCATCAGGGCAAGAGCTTTGAATCAAAGGCAGTTTGTTGCACTTTTGGAGGAAAATGAGACTGAACATCGTGACATAGGCTACCACACAGCTGTCAGGTGGCTCAGCCTGGGCAAAATGCTGAAAAGTGTATGGAACCTGAGAGAAGACATTCAAGATTTCTGTGTGAAGAAAGGGAATGGCATTCCACAGCTTTCAGATGCAGACTGGATTGCAGACCTTGGTTTTGCTGTTGATGTGACTGCACTTATGAATGAACTAAATGTGAAACTACAATGCAAGGGCCTTTTTGTGCATGAAATGTTACAACTCGGTGAAGGCTTTTATGAGAAAGTTGCAACTTCTCTCAAGCAAAATGGAGGACAATATTCTCACCCACTTGCCAACACTGAAGGAAGCCGCATCTTCAGCTGATCACCTCCACAGGTACTCATCTATGTTAGAAGCACTGCATGGTGAATTTTCGAGACGATTTCAAGACTTTAAAACGGTTGAGAATGAAATGCACATGATTTTTTCCCCCATTTACATGCAATGTGGAGAGTGCACCTAGTGATGTTCAGCTTGAACTCACTGACCTGCAGTCTGACACACTTTTGGCAGAGTACTTTAGGTCAGTCTCACTGCTTGATATTTACTCTTCCCTCAAAGAGCAAAACTTTCCACACATGAGGAGGCATGTTTAGAAGATTCTAGTCCTCTTTGGGTCTACCTATATATGCGAACATTCTCAGTGATGACGTTCAACAAATCCAAATACAGATCCTCTATCACTGATGATCACCTCTCAGCTGTCCTTCGCATTTCCACCTCAGACATTCACCCAGATTTCAGTGCACTTATTCAAGCCCAAAACAGACTGGATTTTTGACACTAAACAAGTAAAATGAACTGAAAAACATCAAAAGCACTTATTGCTTTTTGTATAAAGTTGTTTGTTGTTTGTAATGCTGAACAATAATGAAACAACTTTTCATTATTGGTTTGTGAGATTAACATGTTAAAAATAAAATGAAATACTGAAATTATTGTTTTTACTGTTTATTTCTTCTATATTTGACCTATTCCACAATTTCATGTCTTTATTGTAACAGAATATCCTTATTCTTTTGATTATAAGTTTGAGTGCAAAACTATATAATTTAGTACTTTTTACAATGGGAGAAAATTAATATTGAGCAGAATTATGTTCAACTTATTGTTAGTTCGGCCCTCCAACACAACTCAGGTTTCTCATGTGGCCCCTTGGAAGAATTAATTGCCCACCCCTGCTTTAGAGAGATGTGGGCCAAGTGCTGGCAAATGGGACTGGGTTAGGTGAGGATATCTAGTCAGTGTGGACAAGTTGGACCGAAGCATCTGTTTCCATGCTGTACATCTCTGTGACTCTATGACTCTATGAAATCAAATTCCACCATCTGACCTGGGGGAATTTGAACCTGACACCCCAGAACATTACCTGGGCCTCTGGATTAACGATCCAGTGATAATATATCCTTCTCCAACTGTTAACAAAACTACTTGTATGCTCTGTATTTCGAAACATTACTTTTGAGAAGTGCTTTCCATGAAGGTGTGCGGAAATAGAGAGAAGGAAAACAAAGTAGGAAATGATGGTGACATTGTATTGACCAAGCGACCACGTTCGAGGTGAGATGCAATGTTTCTTTTTTTGTTGTGGAAAGTTAAAATTGCTTTTGCACATTTGCATTAGATTAAATAGTGTTTTCTATTTGTTGAATTGAAATATCAATTTTTGTCAACAACATGCATAATTTAGCCCGTGGAAAGAACGAACCCCATTGGGGACTGCTTTGTACGGCAGTACATAAGTGCATGTGGTCCCTAATTGCTTATACGTCACTCAGTATGGGCAACTGTTTGAGTATTTTCTTATGTAAAAGGCACACTTCCAGCGGGCAGGGTTCCCAGCCACATTGTGCACTTGGAAAATTATCTCTAATGTGTTTTCCTAATGTGCTTATCAGCAGTTATGAGTCATGTATTTCTATATATGAGTAGCGTCTGTGCCTGTGATCAACGTGCTTCCCTAAGCCAAGAGGCAACACATTAATGCCAACTGTTATATTTGAAATTTAGTGTGCCCTCTGGCAGGGGTTGCAGCCTCTGAAGTATCTTGTATTGAATCATGGTGTAACTCCTTTGTTTTGGTCACGGAAGGAAGCCATTTGGCCCATATCTGTGCCAACTCTATGCTAGAACAATCCAAAGTTAATTCTACAGCTCTACACTCTGTCTTTTTCCCTGTAACCCTGTAACCTCCCCTGCTTCAAACGTTTAGCCAAGTTTGTCTTAAATTGTTACTGTGTGAATCATTTCCAGTGGCAACACATTCCATACCCACTATGGAAGGAACAACTGCTAATTCTCTTCTCATAAGCGTCGTGCTTTTTTTACCGATGATCCTTCATCATTGATGCCCCAACCAAAGGAAACAGGCCTTAATCTGTTCACTTTAACAAAACATTTCTGCATTAATACTTTCTCCCACGTTTCATAACTGAATTCCTGGTATTAAATTGGTGAATTTACATTGTACATGATTTGAATGTCCTTTTTATCATAACTCAAAATTGCATCATACTTTTAATAAAGCCTAATAAATGTTTTGTACAATTCCATAATTACTTTTCAATTCTTGCTCACACTGAAAGTATAATAACATTTCTTGTGGTTTTAGTTAATTTCATTTATACTTTCAGAAATCCTGGAAGTTCCTTTGTTTATCCAAAGTCTTCAGTGTCTTTAGATTATATCTAGTCCTTTTTTTTTCTTTCAATATATACTGCCTCACTGTTGTCCACATTATTCCACCTGCCCTTCATGTTCCATTCAGCTCTTTGTGTTTTTCTGAAGATTTTTTTGATCTTTTTAATAGTTGGCATATCCATTCATGCTCATATACCCAATGCCCAAGCCTAAATCAACAACCTGCACATTGAACATAATAAATATGCAAGTCATTTCACAGAGATGTAACTTTTAAAAAAACAAATTCCTGTAGCACTCTTTTATTTATTTCCTGTCAATCAATTCTTTCTATATCAAAACATTTCCTCTTGCACAATAACCCCAGATTTTTCAAACAAACACAAAGCACATTAGAAAAGCAGAACATTTTCAATATATAACGAAGCTCTCCAATTTAGTTCATATGTGTCAAACAGCAGAAAGTGAACTCCAGCCTAGTCCCACTTGCCAGCTCTTGGTCTGCAGTTCTGTCAATTATAGATCAGTTCAAGTGCATATCAAGGTATTTTTTGAATATGAAGATGGAATCTGTTTTGTTGAGCATCTTCAAAAAAATACATTAACCTTGAATCTGTTGCATCTAGTGTATCATTTATTAAGAATGTTCTTTCAATATTTGTCAAAACACAATCATAAACCTGCCTGTTACTCCTTCTGGTGACATTCCTAGAATGTCTTGTGCAAAGTTTGGCACAAGCACAAATCTGACACGATGTATCTGTCAGTCGTTGTTTTTTAATTCATTCATAGCGTGCGAGTGTTGTTTCAAGGACAGTATTTGTTACCCAAATCTATTTGCCTATAAGTCAGCTTCTTCAGCCACTGCAGTCCATCTTGTATAGGCATATCCACAGTGCTCTTTGGAAGGGAGTTCCAGATATCTGACTGAGTGACAGTGAAGGAATACTTTAACTCCAAGGCATGATGATGTGTGACTTGAAGGTAAACTTGAAGGTATTGGTATTTCCATGGTGTTCTTTTAAATTGGTGAGGTTGTGAATTTGGAAGCTGCTGTTGAAGGAATCTTAGTGAGTTGTTGCAATGTGAATTGTAGATAACACACACTGCTGCCACGATATGTTAGTGATAAACGGAGTGAATGTTTAAGATGGTGGATGGGGTGTCAATCAAGGCGGCAACCTTTTACTCGGATGGTGTCAAATGTCTTGAGAGCTGTTGGAGTTGTACTCATCCAGGCAAGTAAGCAGTATTCTACCACACTCCTGACTTGCACCTTACAGATGGTGAAATGGTTTCGGGGACTCAAATGTGAGTTACTCATTGCAGAGCTTCTGTTGCTGATCTTCTTTTACAGACACAGCAATTATATTGTTGGCAACAAAAACAAAAACAGAAATCGCTGGAAAAACTCAGCAGATCTGGCAGCATCTGTGGAGAAACGTTAGAGTTAACAGAGTTTCGGATCCAGTGACCTTTCTGATTTCTCTGCACAGGTGCTGCCAGACCTGTGGAGTATTTCCAGCAATTTCTGTTTTTGATTTTAATCTGATTTCCACATTCCACAGCTCTTTCATTTTTTTTCTTTAGAATTATATTGCTTTTCTGGGTAATTCTCTCATCAATGTTGACTATCGACATTGGTGGGATATTCAGCAACAGTATCACCATTGAGTGTCTAAGGTAGAATGGTTAGTTTCTCTCTTGTTGGAGATATTTATTGCCTGACATCTAAGTGAAATGAATGTTACTTGCCACATTCTCAACTCAAGCCTGAAAGCTATCGAAGTTTTTCTGTACCCAAACATACACTGATTTGGTATTTGAAGAATCATAAATGGTACGAAACACTGTGCAATCGTCAGAATGTTCCCACTTTATGTTGGAGGAAAAATCTTTTATGAAGCAGCTGAAGATGGTTAGGACTTGGACACTATCCTGATGAACCATGTAATGATGTCCTGGGGCTAAAATGATTGGCCTCTAACAGCCATCATCCTTTTGCGCTAGGCCCCAAGGAGACATTTTTTCTTTTATTCTATTTACTTGGCAGATAAACTGATATTTTCACAAAACTACCTAAGAGATTTTCAAATAATATTTTCCATCCTTTCAGTTTGCTGATTTATTCTTGGTATTCATCTTGACCAAGGAAGTCCATGTGAAATTGTAAATTCACCTTTGGCAGGCTAGCCCATATTGTGGCAATCTTAAAAACATAATTTACTTCAAAAATACATTGTTGGTTACTTGCTTGGAACCAATTAATTGAAAAGTAGAACTCATTATTGCTTGGAATAGTGAGTGAAAATTGCCTTTATTGTTCTAGGGCATGAGTTGGAGTCCAGGAAAGACAAAGTGATGAAAGGTTGTTCCTGCTGCCTTTATGTAAGTCTTGTGCATTAAAAAGATTTTGTGCAGTTCCAAGTTACTCTTGGATATGCATTCCCAACACAAAGATGCCTCTAATTCATCACATGTGAGTATCAAATTGTTTACCTTAATGAAAAATACTGAAGTATATTCGATATGGGAAAGGATGAAATTCACTCAGGTGCAATGGAGGGTCTTCCGAGGTTGAGTGTTGTGGATTTTAGTGGGAATCTAACTCCACATTTTGTCTATTCATTTGATTTAGGCTGAGGGGGCTGAATGTTGGAATTGGGTGGTAAACGAAGAATTGAGAGGTAATGGCTTAGTGATAATATCCCTGGGCAAGAAGCCCATGAGTCATAGATTAATCCTCTGAAGACATGGCTTTGGATCTCACCATGGCAGATGGTGAGAACTGAATTCAGCTAAAAAAAAATCTGGAATAAAAAGCTTGTTTTTGTGTAATGATGGCTGCTATTGGGTGTTGTTTTTTCAAAAAAAAATCTGGTTAATTAATGTCATTTAGGGAAGGAAATCTGCTATCCCTACCGAGTCTAGTCTACATGTGTCTCCAGATTCACAACAACATGATCAACTCTTAGCTGTCCTCTGGGCAAGTGAGGATGGACAATAAGCGCTGGTCTAGCCAGCGATGCCCCCATCCCATTAATGATTTTTTTTTTTAAAAATGCACAACATTGATATTAGATTAGATTCCCTACAGTGTGGAAACAGGTTCTTTGGCCCAACAAGTCTACACCGACCCATTTCCCCCTGACTAATACACCTAACACTGTGGGTAATTTAGCAAGGCCAATTCACCTGGCCGACACATCTATGGACTGTGGGAGCAGCCAGGGGAAACCTGCACAGACAAGGGAAGAATGTGCCAACTCCACACAGGAAGTCACCCAAGTCTGGAATTGAACCTAGGTCCCTGGCATTGTGAGGCAGCAGTGCTAACCACTGAGCCAACGTGTCACCCCATATGCCTCAATATCACCTTGTCCCATTGCAATAAAATAATTATGGCTCTTTAACTCATCTGTTAAAATCTTTTAAAAGTGTGCATTATATGTTATTGACTCATTAAGGCCAGAATATGTTCTTATCATGTTTAAAACATAGAATCCACCGATGCAGTTACTTGATTGATGTTGCCCATTCTAATTCTCCAATTCATAGTGATGAGTGTATTCTGTTATTAGTCATAATAATTAGCATGCACTAGCCTAGAGCTCTGTAATGAATTGCAAATGCAATAATGCAACAGTTAATGCTGGTTCAGGATGAAGCATCAGCAGTTAATTAGCCAAAGAATTGCCTTCAGGCAGAGCGTACAAACCATACCATTTTGTTCCTACAACAGTTCTATAATGAAAGCTATTAGGCAGCAGTGAAAAGCATGCTTTACAGAGGACGTCCTTCAGGGCCTCAAAGTTGTAGTCAAGGAAAGACAAAATGGTATAACCTTGAACCAACTGACCTCAAGGTAGCATTTGAGCAATGACTAACCCTGCTCCAGCACCTAATGAAATTGGTTGGAGGTTCATAAAACCTCATGAGATATGAAGAAAGGCTCCAAGGTGAGCACTCATATAATGGAGCAAGAGAAAAGCAAACTATGGGTGATCTAGCTGTCAGAGACTCATAAACAATTTTCTAAACTTGCATGAAATATAAGCTCAGGAAACTGTTTAAGATCCATGTGCTGTGTTGCAGGAAGTTTGATGACAGCATAAATGTTTTCTCAAAACTACTGGTATATGGTATTTATTACCTAGATGGTTCTCAGGTCCATGTCTGAATTTCAGAACGAAGAATAAATACTTATAAGTCCTTGCTAGTATTGAAACAGGATCTTTGAATAAACTAGCGTCATGGAGTCACTGAGATGTGTAGCACAGAAACAGACCCTTCCGTCTAACTCGTCCATGTTGACCAGATATCCTAGATTAATCTAGTCCCATTTGCCGGCATTTGGCCCTTATTCCTCTAAACCCTTCCTATGCATATATCCATCCAGATGCCTTTTAAATATTGTAATTGTACCAGCCTCCACCATTTCCTCTGGCAGCTCATTCCATACACGCACAACACTTTGCATGAAAAAGTTGCCTCCTCGGTCCCTTTTAAATCTTTCAGTTTCACCTTCTATGCCATTTAGTTTTTGACTCCCCCACCCTGAGGAAAAGATCTTGTTTATTTACCTTAGTCATGCCCCTTATGATTTTATAAACTTCTATAAGTCACCCATCCGAAGCTCCAGGCAAAACAGCCCCAGACTATTCAGTTTCTTCCAATAGCCCAAATCCTCCAAACCTGGCAACATCCTTGTAAATCTTTTCTGAACCCTTTCAAGTTTCACAGCATCCTTCTTACAGCAGAGAGACCTGAATTGCATGCATTATTCCGAAACCTAACCAATTGGCCTGACCAATCTTGTCGACGCTTTTCACATCGCATTTGTCAGACAATTTGTCAAAAACAAAACAAATGTAAAGGGAAAACAACATTTATACTGGCTGAGCAAAGACTAATTATTGGTTACCAATATCCAAGTTTGGCAGTCCGCTGTCAGTTCTTATCTAACTGGTGCATTTTCCATGGCAACACCTTCACCAATTAGAGTCCACTTGCAAACCAATCAGCACTTTCCTCTCATACAATCTAATTATTGTTTTTGCTTTACGATGTAATTTAATGTGAGTTGTCCCGGTGAGTTGAAGATTAAAAAAACTGTGGCATTATTGAAATATTTACACAAAGAAGGAAGAACAGAGGCTTGCAGAAGTTTGTAAAATAAGGATAATTCTAAAGGGTGAGGTATATCAGCCAAGATTCTTCTTTTTCTGTGAAAATATATTGTGTTTATGAAATGTGCAAAGTACATTACATATAATGAATTGATTAAGTGCAGTCATATGCATTACGTGAGGTGCTTCATTCACTATGTTTGCCATTGCTGATTATATTTAAAATGTGCATATGAATTTTGTGTCAAGCGTGTATTCAACTCAAGAGATTTTACACTGTTTCCAGCTCCTCAGTATATAATTGGCAAGAGGACTCAAGATAATGGGTCTTTCCCTTTTGAACTTTTGCAACAGCTACCTCAATCAACAGTTCATCCCTCAGGCCTGAACTTTGGAATGGGACAGTCTGTAACACTCAGTCATCAACAGTAGAGGAAAACCAGCAAAGTTAAGGCAAACCAAACAGCAGCTTTCAACAATCTGATGGCTCACCAGCTAAAGGTCTGGGCAAAAGCCTGCCTGGAGACCAGATTATAGTGTGAGGCATTTGTATACTGGCTTTGAGCTGTTAAAGATATCCTAAAGCACATCACTGTCAGATGGTGGAATATGAATTCAATAAATACATGGAATTAAGAATCTAATGATGACCATGAACCTATTGCTGATTGTCATTTAAAACCCATCTGGTTCACTAATGCCCTTTAGGGAAGAAAACTGCTGTCCTCATCTGGCCTACATGTGACTCCAGACCTACAACAATGTAGTTGACTCTTAACTGCTCTCTGGCCAATAAGGGATGGGCAATAAATGCTGCCTAGCCAGAGACACCCTTATGCCATGAACGAATAAAGAAAAAGAAACATTAAATCTCTCTTTCATGAGCCTTAGTACTTAGCCAAGTGTTAATTGACATCTTTTCAACAGAATGTTTCAATTTGCCAGCGTTGGCCTTATTACATGAATATATTCTTTTAAAAAATCAACACTTATCGATTAACTGAATTGTCACAGCATGAAGTATTTTACTACGTGTATGTTAAAACCAACGTCAGAAAAAAAGAAAATCTCTTGGTGTTGGAAGATGCCCAACCAGAAACAGAAATTTAATTGGAAGAATCTTGGAGAAGTTCTGATGCTGGCCTACAGGTAGGGTGTTGACCTCATTGACGAGGTCCTCAACTCGCTGCCACACGACTGGTGACTGTCAGGAACATAATCGAAAGGAGAGCTGACATGTCATCTGATCATCCCTTGAGTTCAGTTTTTAAGGTGTAGCCAATCTTTACTGACAACACCATCAGGGCATTATAAAACTGTACTGCAAAGATTAAATTTGCATTTTGGGTGACTTTAATTGAACTTCAACAAGAGCCAACCTAAAAGAAATTGCTGTACTTTAACAGAGCAAATGTCATTCATCAGAATTATTGCATACTGCTCGTTAAGGCTTTGAGATATGTCTTGTTAGCCGCAAACAATGTGTGGTCTCCAGGAATTAAGAATCCTTGAGAGAAAATCAAAATACTTCTACCTCTCACTGAAGTTCCAAAGTATTAATACCACTGTGAAACTAAGTTGGGAATATTCCTGATGGTCATTTGTCTTTACTCAGGTTCTCCTTTTAAAGGGCTTCCATCAAATAAGTGAAGCTGGATGACACAATTCATAAAATTCCGTCCAATAATAGTGAACAAAATGAAGACTATTTTTTACAAAAATCCTCACTTCCATTGGATTGGTCCACACTTGGTGTTGATGAGATGTGTCGTTTTTAAAAAATAATTCATGGGCATGTATGCATCACCGGCATCATTTACTGGTCGTTCCCTAATTGTCCAGGAGATGATGGTGGTGAGCTGCAGCATCTATGAGCTGTACCCACAATGCTGTTAGGGAGGGTATTCCAGGACATTAACCCAGCGACACTGAAGACAAGGTGATCCAGCTCCATGTCAAGATGGTGAGTGGCTGGGAGGGTACCTTGCAGAGGATGGTGTTCCCATGTATCTGCTGCCTTGGTCCTTTTAGGTGATAGAGGTTTCAGGTTGTTGAAGGAGGCTGAGTGAGTCTTGTATATGGTACATACTGCTGCCAGAGTGCATTAGTGCCAGAGAAAATGAATGTTGAAGCTATTAGATGGGCTGCCAATCAAGCAGCCAGCTTGGTCCTGGATGTTTTCAAGTTTTTTAAGTGTTGTTGGAACAGGCCCCATCCAGGCAAGTGGGGAGTATTCCAATATCCTCCTGACCTGTGCCTTGTAGATGGTGGACAGGCTTTGGGGAGTCAGAAGATGACACTGCTCTGATCTGCTTTTGTAGCTATATGGCGAGGAGAAACTGAGGACTGCAGATGCTGGAGATCAGAGTCAAAGAGTGTGGTGCTGGAAAAGCACAGCCAGTCAGGCAGTATCCGAGGAGCAGGAGAGTCAACATTTCGAGCATATGCTCTTCATCAGGAATGGAGGGGAGCTGAGACATAAATGGGAAGGGTGGAGCTGGGTGGAAGGTAGCTAAGAATGCAGTAGGTAGATAAAGGTGGGGGGTGATGGCGATAGGTCGGAGTGGATAGGTGGGAAGGGAGATGGAAAGGTAGGGCAGTTCAAGAGGGTGGTGCTGAGTTAGAGGATAGGATTTGGAATAAGGTGGAGGGAGGGGACATGAAGAAACTGATGAAATCAACATTGATCCCATGTGGTTGGATGGTCCCAAGACGGAAGATGATGCATTCTTTCTCCAGGCATTGGGTGGCTAGAGTTTGGCAATGGAGGTGGCCAAGGAATTGCATGTCCTTGGTGGAGTGAGAGGGGAAGTTGAAGTGTTCGGCTACATGGCAGTGGGGTTGATTGGTACTTGTGTTCTAGAGATGTTCTTTGAAACATTCCACAAGTTGGTGACCTGTCTCTCCAATGTAGAGGACACCACATCAAGAGCAACAGACATAGTAGATGACATGTGTGGATGTACAGGTAAATCTTAGTCGAATGTGGAAGGATCCTTTGGGGCCTTAGATGGAGGTGAGGGGAGAGGTGTGTGTGCAGGTTTTGCAATTCCTGTGGTGGCAGGGGAAGGTGCTGGGAATGGACAGTGTAGTTGGTGGGGGTGCATGGACCTAACAAGGGAGTCACGGAAAGAATGGTCTCTAAGGAACACAGATAGGCGTGGGGAGGGAAATATATCCCTGGTGGTGGGGTCTGTTTGTAGGTGACAGAAGTGGCAGGGGATGATGTATTGTATCCAGAGGTTGGTGGAAGGAAAGATGAAGACCGTTATGGGAGGGGATCTGTCCTTGTTGCGATTGAAGGGATAGGGTTCAATGGCAGAGGTGCATGAAGTGGAGGAGATGTGCTAAAGGACATCATTAACAACATGGGAGGGGAAATTGTGGTCTTTGAAGGAGGATGCCATCTGGTATGTTCTGTGGTGGAATTGGTCCTCCTGGAAGCAGATGTGGCAGAGGCAGAGGAATTGGGCATAAGGAATAACGTTTTTACAGGAAGCAGGGTGGGAGGACGTACAGTCCAGGTAACTGTGGGAGTCAGTGGGTTTGAAGTATATGTTCGTGTTGAGTCAGTCTTCCTTCTCCCACTCCACCAAGGACATGCAAGTCCTTGGCCTCCTCCACCGCTAAACTCTAGCCACCCAATGCCTGGAGGAAGACTCATCTTCCCCTTTGGGACCCATCAACCACACGAGATCAATGTCAATTTCACCAGTTTCCTCATTTCCCCTGCCCCCACCTTATCCCAGACCCAACCCCCTGACTCGGCACCGCCCTCTTGAACTGTCCTACCTAGCCATATGGCAAGTCCAGTTCAGTTTCTGGACAATGTTAACCCCCAAGATGTTGATAATGGGGCATTCAGTGAAGCCAATGCTATTAAATATCAAGGAGATTGTTGGATTCTCTTTTGTTGAAATAAAACAAAGAACTGTGGATGCTGGATACCTGAAATAAAAACAGGTCAGGCAGCATCTGTGGGAAGAAAGCATGGTCAACATTTTGAATCCAGTAACCCTTTTTTAGAACAGTTCTGATGAAGTGACACCAGACGTAAAATGTTAACCACTAGCCCAGCATTAAATCCATCAATTTTCTTCCTTTCTTCACGTCTGAAGAAGAGGCAGATTTGACGTGAAATAAGAATTCTATTTCTCGTTCCTCAGATGCTGCCAGACCTGCTGAATATTTTCAACACTGTCAGCTTTTATCTGAGGGAAGGGCCAAGTGTTGTTTCAATGAGTTATTGCTGACTGTGTTTAACAATCACTGAGTTGCTTCAAACAAACATTGTAGGAATTCTGGTCAGGAAGTTGGGAAGTGGCATGTTAATGGGAAACTAAATTATACATGTAACCGAGAGAAATCAACAAGGGAATGATTAGAGAAGGAAGTGGGAGAAGTCTAGTTTTCTTTTAAAATCCATGCCTTGTAAAAGGGCAAGGGTCAATAAGCTGGAATTGGACTAACATATACACAATGGACGTTCTGTGAAAGACCCCATGTTACAAATATTGTGACACATGTCCCATTCCCCCAGTGGTTTGAGTTGCCAAATTCAGCTCATGGATCTTGGGCTGTAGTTCATATTTTAATTTAATTTGTATTTTCATTTCCTTGCACAGTATTCTTTGGGGGTGAGGTGGGAGGCTGAAAATCAGCTCAAGGGGATTGCAATGGACTATTAAACCTGGCCTGCTTGCTTGCATGCAGACAACCTGAAAGGTTTGCGCTGCCTATGACGATTACAGCTTTCTGTCCAGGACTAGATGCACTCCTGAGTGACTGCGCCCCTCAGCAAGGGGCTCAAGTATGTGTGAGGCTGGCATGAGTTAAAAATCACAGAACTGCCATAGTATAGAAAGAAGACATTTGGCCCATCATGTTTGCACTGTCTCTGAGTATTTTAGTTTAGCACCAATCTCCTGCCTTATTCCCACAGTTCCTGCAGCCCGTCCTATTTAAATATTCATCCAATGCCCTCTTGAATGCCTTAATTGAACCTGTCTTCACCACATTAACATACATTCCAGATTCTAACAGCTTGCTGAGTGAAAAAAGGATGTTTGAGTTTCAGTTTCAGTTTGATTTATTGTTGTCCCATGTACTGAGATATAGTGGAAAGTGTTGTTTTGCACACTATACAGGCAGATTGTACCATACAAATTGCATCGGGGTAGCAGAATAGAACACAGAATACAATGTTACAGCTGCAGAGAAGGTGCAGAGAGAGATCAGAGTTAACATTTGTGAAGTCCATTCAAAAGTCTGATAATAGCAGGGAAGAAGCTGTTCTTGAATCTGTTCGTACATGTTTTCAAACTTTTATATCTTCTGCTCGACGATAGAGGAGTATAACCAGAGTGCGAGGGGGCTTTGATTATGCTGGTTGCTTTCCTGAGGCAGTGGGAAGTATAGATGGAGTCAATGGATGGAAGGCTAGTCTGTGTGATGGACTGGGCTGTGTTCATGACTCTGTAATTTCTTGCCATTTTGGGAAGAGCAGTTGCTGTTCCAACCTGTGATACACCCAGACAGAACACGTTCTATGGTACAACTATAAAAATTGATAAGAGTCTTTGTGGACACGTTGAATTTCCTTAGCGTCCTGAGGAAGCAGAGACATTGATGTGCTTTTTCTCACATTGCATTTGCTTCTTATGCAAAACACTTTAAAACTGTGCCCTATGGTTGTCAGTCCATTTCTGAGTGGGAACAGTTTCTCCCCTATTCATTGTATTCAGACCCCTCACGACTTTGAAACCTTCTGTCAAAAGTCCTCTTAGCCTTCCCACTCTCCAGTGGAAACAGCCCCAACTCATCCAATCTTCCTCATAATCTTTCCTTATGTCTCATAACTGGAACCATGCTTGAAAACTTCTTCTGGACTGTCTCCGATGCAGGTATATCCTTCCTACAACGTGGTACCCAGAACTGCACACAATAGACCAGCTGAGGTTAATCAGTGTCTTGTGGAAGTTCTGCTCTTGTGCTTTATGTCCCTATTAATGAATACTGTACACCTTATTAACACAAAGTCAAAATACTGTTGATGCTACAAATCTGTGGAGAAAGTAACAGAATGAAGATTTTGAGTCAAATATGACTGTTTCAAAAATGGAGGTGGTTGGAAGATTGTGTTATTAATGCTGTAAACAAAGGGGCAATTGGAACAGGCTGTATGGGGTTCAGAAACAAAGACAACAGAGTTGCCGATGGTAGTAAAGTGAAGATAGGATGCAAGAAATGTCTGTGTGTATGTGCGTTTGTGCATGTGTGTGTCTGCGTGTGTGTGTCTGTATGTCTGCGTGTCTGCATGTGTGTGTGCATGTGTGTGTGTGTGTCTGTGTGTCTGCGTGCAAGTGTCTGCATGTGTGTGTATGTGTTGGAGGGGAAAAGCTAGGATGTCGTCAGTAGGATCTTCTTTTTCCAAATCTGCTTGATACGAAGACCAACATACCATTTGCCTTTCGAATTCCTTGCTATACTCGCACGCTAACTTTTAGTGACTCATGGATCAAGGCCAAAATCTTTTGGATTCCCACACACTTCTCAAACTTTCATCATGTTGTGAAATTTGAAAGTTTTCAGAAAAGATTTACAAGGATGTTGCCAGGGTTGGAGCGTTTGAGCTATAGGGAGAGGCTGAGTAGGCTGGGGCTGTTTTCCCTGGAGCACAGAAGCTGAGGGGTGACCTTATAGAGATTTATAAAATCATGAGGGGTATGGATAAGGTAAATAGATAATGTCTTTTCCCTGGGGTAGGGGAGTTCAAAACCAGAGGGCATATGTTTAAGGTGAAAGGGAAAATATTTAAAATGGAGCGAAGGAGCAAGTTTTTCACACAGAGGTTGGTGCATGTGTGGAATGAGCAGCCAGAGGAAGTGATGGAAGCTGGTACAATTACAACATTTAAAAGGCATCTGGATGGCACATGAATAGGAAGGGTTTAATGGGATATGAGCCAAGTGCTGGTAAATGGTACTAGAATAATTTAGATATCTGGTTGGCATGGATGAGTTGGACCGAAGGTGCTGTTTCTGTGCTGTTCATCTCTATGACATTGTGACCTATTTATGAGATATTCTGCTTTTCTGGGTTTTTTTTACCTCAGTGAATAACTTCATACTTGTTAAGTTTTATTCCATTTGCCATTGGAAGGACAAATAAGATGCTGGCCTTCATTGCAAGGGGATTTGGGTAGAGGGGTAAAGATGCATTGCTGCAGTTGTATGGCATCTTGATGATGTCACACCTGGATTATTATGTTCCGTCTGCATCTTACAATTGTCTTGGTGATGCGTCATCTAAAGATCTTGGAATGTTCCCTTTTTTTTCTGAAGCAGGGATGTACTTGTTACAGAGAGAGTGTAATGAAAGTTCACCAGATTAACTCTTGGGATGGCAAGATTGCATTAGAAGGAGAGATCGGGAAAACTGAGTTTTTATCTAGAGTTTGCAAGAATGTAAGTTGGTTTCATTGAAACTTACAAAACTCTTACAGGACATTACAGGGTGGATAGAGATAGGATGCTTCCCCTAGCTGGTAACTCTACAACCAGGATGATAACCTCAGAACAAGGGGCAGGCTATTTAAGGAGAAATGTCTACATTTGAAGGCTAGTGGATCTTTGGAATTCTTTATGCCAGACGACTGTGGATAATTGATTATTAAGCAAGCTCAATACAAAACCCAATGAATAGAAAGGTAGATAATTGTTTGCACCTTTTCATCTGAGGTGGCACTGTGGCTCAGTGGTTAGCACTGCTGTCCACAGCACCAGGGACTTGGGTTTGATTTGATTCCAGCCTCAGGTGACTGTCTGTGTGGAGTTTGCACATTCTCCCCTTGTCGGAGTAGGTTTCCTCCGGGTGCTCCGGTTTCCTTCCACAATCCAATGATGTGCAGATTAGGTAAATTGGCCATGCTAAATTGCCTGTAGTGTTCAGGGATGTGTAGGTTAGGTGCATTAGTCAGGGGTAAATATAGAGTCGGAGGGGAATGGGTTTGGGTGGGATACTTTTCAGGGGGTCAGTGTGAACTTGTTGAACCTGTTTCCTGTTTCCACACTGTAAGGATTCTATGATACTATGATTACTTTAATGACCGTAGATTGCGGAGAAGGAAAGGAAATGAAACCTGGGTGTCCTTGTTTACCAGTCGCTGAAAGTAAGTGTGCAGGTGCAGCAGCCAGTAGAGAAGGTAAACTGTGTGTTGGCCTTCACAGCCAGAGGATTTAACTACAGGCACAAAGATGTTTGCTGCCATTATACAGGGCATTGGTGAGTCCATATCTGGAATATTGTGCGTGGTTTATCTGAAGAAGGATGTTCTTGATATAAAGGGAGTGCAGCGCAAGTTTAACAAATTGATACCTGGGATGACAGGACTGACATATGAGGAGAGATTTTGTCAGCTAGGATTGTATTCACTGGAGCTTAGAAGAATGAGGGGTGATCGCATAGAATCCTAATTGGACCAGTCAGGTTAGCCACAGGAGGGATGTTACCAATGGTGGGGAGTCTAGAAGCCAGGGTCACAGCTTAAGGGTAGTTTAAACTTGTTTAGACTGAGGTGAGGAGAAATTTCTTCACCCAGAGATGGTGAACTTGTGGAATTCATGATCACAGAAAGTGGTTGAGGCCGAAACATTGTGTTTCCAAGAAAGAGATAGATGTAACTCTTGTGACTAAAAGATGGGGTGGGGGTGCTAGGACTAGGGTACTGACCTCAGTGATCAGCTATGAACGTAATAACTGGCAGAGCAGGCTCAAGGGGTTAAATGGCCTACTCCTGATATTTTCTCCTATGTTTCTATGAATTTCTGAAGAATACTGACATTCAGGGATAGTGCAGAAAACATGTATCTGAGGAATTAATAATAGAAAGTAGAAAGATGGCAGATGAACTGAACATGTATTGTGCATTAGCCATTACCATGACAAGCTCATCCAACAGTTCTAGATTATACCCTAAACTCTAATTTTATTTTTTATCTCCGTTTCTACCACAGTGTACTTCCTATTGTCTCCTACCTCAAATGTGAAATGTAGCTGATGTTAAATTAATGACATAATGTGTGAATACATTTTTGCTCTGAAGTTGCTCCATTGTGCACTGTTGCTGGCTCATATCGACCTAAAGAAAGCTAAAAGTTTCTTAATTTTAAAAAAAGCAAAAAGCTTTTGTCATTGGTTTTGCTGCAATGCACCTGGTTGAGATGTTGAATTTAGGACCAATCAAATCATGAACGAGGTTGTTAAATTGGTAATTTAATTTCCACAGACCTCCTATCTCAAAGGCAGGATGTTACATTAGCCTCTGGCTACTTCTGGCTGTTGATAGCATAACGAGGTGAATCTTCAGAGAGCTCTGTGTGTCCTTTCAGTAGTTCTTAAACATGTTGTTGGGTGAAGAATAAAGGCCTCAGGATTGATCCTTGTTTTCGGATTATATTATCTGATTGTTGTTAGGGAGTATAACTGTCGTCGGCACTCTTGGGTTCAGGGTGGGAAATAGCCTCCAGCTTTAATGGTCCCTATCCTGTCATCACTGCTGTGATTGTGCTCAACTGTTAAGCACCAATTCCCCCATTTGACCATGAGTCAACACTCATAGATTGCATCTGGTGAGTGGTTGCCTGAACCATAAGCACCATGAGTCCATTACCCTCCCAAGAAAAGATGATAAAGTTTGGAAAAAAGGAGAAAAAAAAATCAAAACTGCAAAACCTAAAGAAAAATAATGTCGCAGAAAGGCTTTTCAATTTTTGACCTTTCAGCACAATGCTAAGAATGCAGGTTACAGGGTCAAGAACAGCAATTGCACATGGCCATACACAATATGGAGATTCTTCCCTCAAACAAAGATGCAACAGTTCACTTACAGTGTGGAGCTCCAAATGTAAAGAGGCTGTTCAAAAGCAGCCTCTGTCAGCACTTCAATTTGTCATCCGTTAACCAGTACATCAATGTGAATTTTTGTATTTCTCCTGTTCACTCTCACAATCTTTAGTTAAAAATAGACTCTGAAAGGGAGTATCTCAGAATTTCTCACACGTCCCACAGCTATAAAAATTTTAATGTGAGTAAAGTTTCTGTGCTCTCCATAACAATTAGGTTGGAGCATTTACTGATGCTATCGAAGGGGTGTCTTTTTATGACATTCTACAGAGTGCTGTGTACAGGCATTCAATCTGTAACCACTAAAAACCTGCTCGAATTCTCAGTTTTCATAAGTAAATTAACAGCCAAGACCTTTAAAGGGTCAGTTAGACTCGAAACGTCAGCTCTTTTCTCTCCTTACAGATGCTGCCAGACCTGCTGAGATTTTCCAGCATTTTCTCTTTTGGCTTCAGATTCCAGCATCTGCAGTAATTTGCTTTTAACCAAAACTTATGAGTTCTCTCGTGTCCCATCACAGTGGGGCAATGTAATATAGGACAGACCTCTTTGTTTTTGCACTTTGCACTGGGGGCTATATGAGATATCAGGCAATAAATATAAAACTCTCAGCTATCATTTTCAGGTTAGAACCAATAGTTCAGAAGAAATGATAGAATGAAAGTGGAATACAGTAGCGTGGTCTGCCTATGCTGGCATTTCCAAATTCAAAGACTCAGAACATGAGGGGAGTAAGCTGAGGTGCAACATAATTTATGGGGTGCAGGCCCAGTAAATAGTTGCTAAATCTCCACTGAACATTTTGACTTCCCACTGAACAAAGAGTTCAAGGACATTATGACAAGGATATGGTTTGGACTACCATTTGGGTCAATGGGCTGAAATATTACAGCTGGAGTCCAATCTGGATATGTGCAAGGTATTGCATTTTGTTAAAAAAAAACAGAGGTAGGATTTATACAATTAATGGTAGGGCCTTGGGCGGTGTTGTAGAGCAGAGAGATCTAGGGGTTCAGGAGCATAATTCTTTAAAGTTTGTGTTACATAAAGAGAGGGTGGTTAAAAAGGCATTTGGCACAGTTGCCTTCATTGCTGAGTCCTCTGAGTATAGGAGTTGAGAAGTCATGTTGAGGTTGTACAGACATTGGTGAGGCCTCTTCTGGATTACTGTGTCCAGTTCTGGTCGCCCTTATAAGAAGAATATTATTAAGCTGGAGAGGGTTTGGAAAGGGTTTACAAGGATGTTGCTGGGTATGGAGAGTTTGAGTTATAAGGAAAGGCTGAATAGGCTGGGACATTTTCCCTGGGGCATGCGAGGTTTAGAGGTGACCTTACAGAGGTTTATAAAATCATGAAGGATATAGATCAGATTAATGGTGGGTAGCTTTTACCTAGGATGGGGGATTTCAAGACTAGAGGACACTTTTTTAAGGTGAGAAGAGAGAGATTTAAAAATGACATGAGGGCAATTTTTTTCCACAGAGGGTAGTTCACGTGTGGAATGAACTTCCTGAGAAAGTGGTGGATGTGGACACAATTAGACATTTAGATATGTATATGAATAGGAAGGATTTGGAGGGATATGGACCAGAGCAGGCAGGTGGGACTAGTTTAGTTTGGGATTCTGTTCGGCATGGACTGTTGGACTGAAAGGTCTATTTCTCTCTGACTCTATGATTCTATGACCTCCTCAAGTAATGGCCAAAGTGTCTGAGTACAAGAAATACCTGTTTTAAGCATCTGCTCACAGTGGTGTTACTCCTGTCCGTCCAATGCTGATGAACGGGCCCCTCTCTGAGCCTGTAAATTCCATGTACGTTGCCACCAAAGGGCACAGTCAGCTAGGATCCTTGCACAAATGCTGAGATTGGGCCACTTCAAAGATGGAGGTGTTCTGTTTAGTTGGACGATGATACCTTCCCTCACCCTCTGACTTTGTACATCCCAGAAACCACACTAAACCAAACCCTCTCCTGCTCGAATTTCCTCACTGAGGACAAATTTCTTGAACTATTTCAGAATCCAGCTACTGCCTGATTTCGATGGGGTGAGGGAGTGGAGCAGAGATGTAACATTGGAAAATTTTGGATGAACTCCCATTCCCTTCGACCCCTTCCCCCCTGATTCATTGTGTTTAGAATTTCTATGTTAACATGTAACAGAATCAAAATGGTGGGTGAAACTGGCCGACTTGAGATCTTGTGCCACCTAGTGGCGAAAGGCTTATAAGTACAGTGTGACAATAAATAAGATTTTGTCATTCAAAAATGTTGACATGGGGTTTTACCATTACAAAGGCTGACATTAATTCTGTCACACAAATATCAGACAATGGAAAATATAGTTAAAATGGGCATGAAATGAATGGGGTATACAAGACAAGAATGGGGTATACAACCCCGCACTGCCCGGTTCTACCTCCTTCCCAAGATCCACAAGCCTGACCACCCTGGCCGACCCATTGTCTCAGCATGCTCCTGCCCCACTGAACTTATCTCTACATACCTCGACACTGTCCTATCCCCCCTAGTCCTGGAACTCCCCACGTACGTTCGAGACACCACCCACGCCCTCCACCTCCTCCAAGACTTCCGTTTCCCCGGCCCCCAACGCCTCATCTTCACCATGGATATCCAATCCCTCTACACCTCCATCCGCCATGACCAGGGCCTCCAAGCCCTCCGTTTTTTCCTCTCCAGACGTCCCCATCAGTACCCTTCCACCGACACTCTCATTCGTTTGGCCGAACTGGTCCTCACCCTTAACAATTTCTCCTTCGAATCCTCCCACTTCCTCCAGACCAAAGGGGTAGCCATGGGCACACGTATGGGCCCCAGCTATGCCTGTCTCTTTGTTGGCTACATAGAACAGTTGATCTTCTGTAATTACACCGGCACCACTCCCCACCTCTTCCTCTGCTACATTGATGACTGCATTGGCGCCCGCGAGGTGGTTGAGCAATTCATCAACTTCACCAACACATTCCACCCTGACCTTAAATTTACCTGGACCATCTCTGACACCTCCCTCCCCTTCCTGGATCTCTCCATCTCCATTAGTGACGACCGACTTGACACTGACATTTTTTACAAACCCACCAACTCCCACAGCTACCTGGATTACACCTCTTCCCACCCTATCTCTTGCAAAAATGCCATCCCGTATTCCCAATTCCTCTGCCTCCGCCGTATCTGCTCCCAGGAGGACCAGTTCCACCACAGAACACACCAGATGGCCTCCTTCTTTAGAGACCGCAATTTCCCTTCCCACGTGGTTAAAGATGCCCTCCAACGCATCTCGTCCACATCCCGCACCTCCGCCCTCAGACCCCACCCCTCCAACCGTAACAAGGACAGAACGCCCCTGGTGCTCACCTTCCACCCTACAAACCTCCACATAAACCAAATCATCCGCCAACATTTCCGCCACCTCCAAAAAGACCCCACCACCAGGAATATATTTCCCTCCCCACCCCTTCCCTCCTTCCGCAAAGACCGTTCCCTCCGTGACTACCTGGTCAGGTCCACGCCCCCCTATGACCCACCCTCCCATCCTGGCACTTTCCCCTGCCACCGCAGGAATTGTAAAACCTGTGCCCACACCTCCTCCCTCACCTCTATCCAAGGCCCTAAAGGAGCCTTCCACATCCATCAAAGTTTTACCTGCACATCCACTCATATCATTTATTGTATCCGTTGCTCCCGATGCGGTCTCCTCTACATTGGGGAAACTGGGCGCCTCCTAGCAGAGCACTTTAGGGAACATCTCCGGGACACCTGCACCAATCAACCAAACCGCCCCGTGGCCCAACATTTCAACTCCCCCTCCCACTCTGCCGAGGATATGGAGGTGCTGGGCCTCCTACACCGCCGCTCCCTCACCACCAGACGCATGGGGGAAGAACGCCTCATCTTCCGTCTCGGAACACTTCAACCCCAGGGCATCAATGTGGACTTCAACAGCTTCCTCATTTCCCCTTCACCCACCTCATCCTAGTTTCAAACCTCCAGCTCAACACTTCCCCTTGTCTTGTCCGGAATTGTCCGACCTGCCCAGCTCCTTTTCCACCTATCCACTCCACCCTCTCCTCCCTGACCTATCACCTTCATCTCCTTCCCCACTGACCTATTGTACTCTATGCTACTCTCTCCCCACCCCCACCCTCCTCTAGCTTATCTCTCCACGCTTCAGGCTCTCTGCCTTTATTCCTGATGAAGGGCTTTTGCCCGAAACGTCGATTTTGCTGAAGCTCCTCGGATGCTGCCTGAACTGCTGTGCTCTTCCAGCACCATTGATCCAGAATATACACAAGACTTCTTCTGTGCTATCAATACAGAATTGGATATAAAAAGTTTATAGGTATATTGTCTATTTAATTTAATGTTATGCTTTCAATAGTGGAGAAAAAACTCACCACCTTGAAGGAAGTTATTTTGCATAAGAAAATAGGTTGGTTAATCATAGAATTTCATGAGGCAGATATTACTGGAAGCTACCACAATGCCAATTCCACATGATGTTAGCTTGATATCAATAACATAATTGCAGCGTCACAACTTAAATGAGATTACCATGAGGTCTATGCACTTTGGGACCCTTTACACAGCTCCCAATATGCTGCATGAATGAGAGGTGTTTGTCTCATTCTCATAAGGTAAAGGCAAGCAAAAGATTTCTTCCAATTTTATGATCTAATGGGGAGGGGTGAGTTGGCTCCCTAGTTTTAGGGCTCTCTGGTTGGTTGCATTAATGGTTTGAGTTCTTCTTAGGACTTTCTCCAAAGAAAATATAGTTAACTAATTTTTATAATAGACATAATGAGCCAATCGCAACATTTTCTTAAGTGAGAGAAATAGCAAATTTATTACCTCCTAATGTCAAGGAAAGTATTGAAGATGTAACATCAAGCCTTCAGTCTTTGTGCAGTCCTGTAGGACTACGCACAGACAAATGTACAAAGGTGATAGTGTCCAGTACAAAAGGAAGACAAAATAATATGGAGTTTAGAGTAGTGTCATAGAGTCACGGAGTCATACAGCACAGGAACAGACCATTATATTCACTCATCCACACGGAAAAAGTTTCCCAAACTAAACTAGCTCTAATTACCTGTATTTTGCCCGTATCTGACTAAACCTTTCCTATTCATGTACAAATGTATTTTAAATGTTGTAACTGTATCTGCATCTACCTCTGGCTATTCATTCCACATACAAACCTCTCTGTGTGAAGAAGTTACTCCTCAGGTCTCTTTGAAATCTTTCTCCTCTCACCTTGAAAATATGCCCCCTAGTTTTGAACTCCCTCACCCTAGGGAAAAGACCTTTGCTGTTCACTCTATCAAAGTCCCTCATGATTTTATAAACCTTTATATAGTTACCCCTCAACCTCCTAAGCTCCAGTGAAAGAAGTCCCAGCTTATCTAGCCTCTCCTGTTAATCCATTACCTCAGTCCTGGTAACATCCTGGTAAGTCTTTTCTGAACCCTCTCCAATTTAGTAATATGGCAAGGCGACTAAATTGGACACAGTACTCCAAAATCAGCCTCCTGTGCAACCTCAACATGACATCCCAACTCCTGCATTCAATGTTCTGAGAAATGAAGGCAAGCATGCTAAATGCCTTCTTAAAGATCTTGTCTACTTGCAATGCAACTTTCAAAGAACAATGTGCCTGAACCCTAAGGCTCTGTTTGACAACAC
The DNA here is from genome assembly GCF_037043375.1 of Chiloscyllium plagiosum. Taxonomy (NCBI): domain Eukaryota; kingdom Metazoa; phylum Chordata; class Chondrichthyes; order Orectolobiformes; family Hemiscylliidae; genus Chiloscyllium; species Chiloscyllium plagiosum. The sequence goes on from NW_028270146.1 coordinate 22,754,045, forward strand.
CACCCAAGGTCAAAACGTGGGCACTGGAAAAAACACAGCAGGTCAGGCAGCTTCCGAGGAACAGGAGAGCCAACATTTCAGGCATAAATCCTTCATCAGGAATTGGTGGTATCGTTGACAGTGAAGAAGGTTATCTAAGATTACAAAGGGATCTTGATCAATTGGGGCAATGGGCTGAAAGGTGGCAGAAGGAGTTTAATTTAGATAAACTCCCGATGAAAAGCTTATGCCCAAAACATTGACTCTCCTGCTCCTTAGATGCTGCCTGACCTGCTGGGCTTTTCCTGTGCCACACTTTTCAACTCTGTGTCCCCAGCAGCTGCAATCCTCACCAAAATACAACACTTCACATTTATCCAAATTAAAGTCCTTCTGCCACTTCTCAGCCCATTGACCCAATTGATCAATATCCCTTTGCAATCTTAGATAACCTTGTTCACTGTCAATTATGCCAACAATTTTGGTGTCATCTGCAAACTAACTAATCACACCTTCCATATCCTCATTCAAATCATTTATATAAATGACAAACAACAGTAAACTTAACACCGATCCCTGTGAAACACCTCTGGTCACAGGTCTCCAGTCTGATAAACAAACCTTCACTACCACTCACTGTCTCCTACTGTCAAGTCAATTTTGAATCCAACTGGCAAGCTCTCCCTGAATCCCATGCGAGCTAACTTTACTAACCAGTCTACCATGTGGAACCTTGTCAAAGGCTTTACTAAAATATATGTAGACAACATCTACCACTCTGCCATCATCTATCTTTTTGGTTACATCCTCAAAAAACTCGATCAAGTTTCTGAGACACAATTTTCCATATACAAAGTCATGCTAACTATCCCTAATCCATCCTTGCCTCTCCAAATATGTGTAAACCTTATCTCTCAAAACCCCCTCCAACAACTGACCTATTAATGTTGTCAGACCCACATGTCTATAGTTCCCAGGCATTCCTTGCTGCCTTTCTTAAATAGCCACTCTCTAATTTTTAGCTATATATGATGCAAATATATTTGCTAAGGGCCCCGCAATTTCTTCCCTAGCTTCCCACAATGTCCTGGGATACACTGGATCAGGTCCCAGAGCTGTCTCCACCTTTATGTTTTTTTTAAGACCTCCAGCATCTCACCTTCTGTAATGTGGACTGTTTTCAAGACATCAATATTTATTTACCGAGTTCCCAAGCCTCCATTTCTTTCAGCACAGTAAAATCTGATACAAATATTAATTTAGTATCTCTCCCATCTCCTGTAGTTCATAAACATAGATGATCTTGTTGATCTTTATGGGGACCTATTCTCTCTCTCGTTGTTCTTTTGCTCTTGTTGTACTTGTAGAATCTCTTTAGGTTATCTTGAACCTTATCTGCCAAGGCTATCTCATATCCCCTTTTTGCCCTTCGGATTTCCCCCTTAAGAATATCCCTACACCTCTTATACTCTTCAAGAAATTCACTTGATCCTAATTGTCTAGATGTGACTTATCCCTCCTTCTTATTCTTCACCAGAGTCTCAATAACTCTATTCATACATTGTTCCCTACTCCTACCAACCTTACCCTTCACTCTATCAAGAACATAATGCCTCTGAACTCTCGTTATCTCACTTTTGAACACCTCCCACTTGCCTGCCATTTCTTCACCTGCGAACAGTCTAACCAAATCAACCTTTGAAAGTTCCTGTCTCATACTGTCAAAATTGCCTTACTCCAGTTAAGAACTACAACTTTTATACAAGGTCTATCTTTTTCTATAACTATTTTAAAACTAATAGAATTATGATCACTGGTCCCAAATGTTCCCCCACTAACATTTCAGTCACTTGCCCTGTCTTATTTCCCAAGAGAAGGTTGGGAAGGTGGCTCCTTCTCTAGTAGGTACATCTCCATACTTATAAAGAAAATTTTCTTGTTCACATTTAATGAATTCCTCACCATTTAAGCCCTTCACACTATGGCAGTCCCGGTCTATGTTTAGAAAGGTAAAATCTCCTACTATTATAATCCCATTATTTTTACACATATCTGAGATCTCTCCACGTATTTGCTCTTCAGTTTCCTATTGATATTGGGGTGCATATCGTACAATTCCATCAAGGCAATCATCCGTTTCTTATTTTTGAGTTCCACCCATATAACTTCACTGGATGGTCCCTCAGTAATATCCTCTGCAGTAATGTTTTCCTTCATCAAAAATGGCACTATCCCTTCTCTCTTGCCTTGCTTTCTATCCTTTCTAGAGCAACTAAACCCCAGAACATCAAGCTGCCAGTCCTGTCTCTCCCTCAACCATTTTTTCTATAATAGATATGATGTCCCAGTCCCACGTTCCAGCCTTATCTTTCTTGCATTGAAAGAAATGCTGTTTAATTCTTCTGAGTTATCTTGGTCTCTGACTTGCTCTTGCCTGCCTTGTCTAATTAACTTGCTCTTTTTAACGTTAGAAGCCACCTCGCCTGTCTTTCTATTCACATTACTACTTAACCCCCTCCCCTGCATCTTCCCTACCTAACCCCACACACACTCTTCTCTACTAGTTTAAAGGCTTTCAAATAGAACTACCAAATTTCCTCATCAAGGTATTGGTCCCCCTCCCTCTCCAGTTTAGGTGAAACCCATCCATTTTGAACAGATCACTTATGCCCCAGAAGAGATCCCAATGATCCAAACATCTGAATGCTTGCCCACTGCACCATCTCCTCAGCCATTGATTTATCTGCCCTAACTTTCTAAACCCATTCTCACAAACACATGGCACCCAGGAGTAATCCAGAGATTGCTACCTCTGAAGTTCTGCTTTGCAACCTCCTTCCTAACTTCCTATATTCACTCTGCAAAGCCTCAACCTTTTCAAAGCAGTATCTCAAAGGATTTTTGGATCATTGGGATCTCTTCCAGTCTACTGAATTCACTGCTCACAATGTGGTCTCCTCTGCAGTTGGGCAGACTGGCTGACCGCTTCACAGAACATCTATGTTCTCTCTGCAAAATAGACCCTGAGCTTCCAGTTGCCTGGCAATTCAACACACCACCCTGTTCCCTGGCCAACATCTCTGTCTCAGGCTTGCTCCAATGCTCCGCTAAGCTCAGGCTGGAGAACAGCACCTTGTTTTATGCTTGGGGACTCTACAGCCTCCTCACATCAATATCGAGTTCAACAATTTTACAGCTTGAGCACTATTCGCCATAGTTTCCCACACCCCAACGCAGCAGGCCTTGTTATCACATGGTCTGCTATTACACACAACCCATTGTTAGCCACTAATAGTCACCATTAACAACTATTCATTCTCCCAGACTGACTTTTACCCACTCCTTTGACTCTCCAACTGTTTTTTTTCTCACTTTGGGCTCTATCTCCCCCTATCGTTTACTCCTCACTCCCTTCCCCCACTCTGCCTTCTGCATAAGAACCAACTTTGGCCTAGCTACCATCAGTTCTGAAGGAGGGTCACTGGACCTGAAACATTAACTCTGATTTCTCTCCACAGATGCTAGTAGAAAGTGAGGCCTGCAGATGCTGAAGATCAGAGTCGAAGAGTGCGGTACTAGAAAAGCGCAGCAAGTCAAGCAGCATCTGAGGGGCAGGAGAGTCGACGTGTGGAGCATGAGGAATGTTCCTGATGTTCCTCTTCATCATGTTCCTGATGAAGTGTTTATGCCCAAAACATCGACTCTCCTGCTCCTCAGATGCTGCCTGACCGGCTATGCTTTTCCAGTGCCACATGTTTTGACTCTCCACAGATGCTGTGCAGTTTGTTCGGGTTAGTTTTAAGCTCTGAATATGTTTTTATTAAAAAATCTAACCTTGCCTTAAGTTTTTAAGTTTGTAAGTTTAAGTATGCAAAAAAAAAAGAAAAAAAAAAATTCTTAAAATCCAGCATCCACCTTGAACTCTGGCAACCAAAAACAGTCTCTTCCTCAGATCCTCTATCAGTTGGCTCTCAACTCTTTGGCTCTAAGTAAAGGCACTTTGTTCCCTCCTATTCCTAGGTTCAGCCTTACAAAAATAATGATCCAGGAACCTGCTCCCCATTATTATTTAAGTTACTACAAATGAACCCTCAACAAAAGAAAATCTTTTCTGGAGCCTTCGACAAATACGTGGGCAATCCAGTCTCTAGAGTAGAGGGATGACTGTTTTAACCTGAAATCACATTGGCTAGTAACATTCTTGGACTGTCAGCAATAGGAAATACTGCATTTACAACGGTTGTTGCTGTCTCTGGACTTTTTCTTTCATGACAGACAGTGGGAGATCCTTTTTCCAACCTGATTCAGTTCTGCAGTCAAACATCCATCAACACTGCCTTTTGGCAAAGAGCTCCTTAAATATGGAAGCTACTTGTCTGTTCTCTGTCTACTGAAGTTTTGTTTTGTTTCTCTAGGTTTGATAGGTGTCAGTGAGGTTCCATCACATTGGAGATAAGATTCATTTTCACAGCTCTCAGGATGAGTTTTATTGGTTTCACTGTCTTGGAATAAAATATCAACGCGTCTACAATTTGTGTATTCCACTCACTTCATGACACCTCACTGACTTGTAGAGTAAGTGATGCTTGTAATCCCTCTAAGTTAATGTTTTGCTCTCCTTATTAAGCTTTTTCAGATCATGAATGTCCCAGGTATTAAAATAGAAAATGGAATGCAATGTCAAAATCCATATTCTGTCCAATTGTGACAAGTTCCTTCGGTTCATTGAAAGATACCTGTAGAGTATAGAACACTTTGGTACCCTGTTTTACTGAACAGCTATAACTGTTTTTTTCCCAATGGCAAGGAGAATAGACAGGCATAACAGCAACAGATTTGTATTTTTAAAAATTCATTCACAGGGTGAGGACATCACTGGCTAGCCCTGCATTTATTGCACAGAAGGCAGTTAAGAGTCAGCCGCATTGCTGTGGTTCTGGAGTCACATGTAGGCCAGACCAGGTAAGCATGGCAGCTTCCTTCCCTGAAGGACATTAGTGAGTAGTTGGTCTTTTCCTGACATTCATGGCCATTATTTGACTTTTAATTCTGAATTTTTATTGAATTCACATTCCACCATTGCAGGGTTTGAACCCAGGTCCCCAGAACATTACCTCGAACCTTCCCCATTAATAACCCAGTGATAATATCACTAGGCTATTGCTTCTCCTAGTACATATAACACACATATATGAAGTAAATCAACATCGTGTCAATCATGATAAGTAAATTCTACTAATCATAGACAGATGTGCTCTTACTTTTTTGTCTTTCTGCATAAAACATACAGCAGCTGTTCACAAGATGACAGGGAGGAACATACAGTTGATGCATCACTAACACTGCTCATTTGCAAAACCTCAAAGGAATGATATTCCCAGATGACAGATTCCATTGAAATAAACAAACATGTGAAACTTGTTGCCTTCAAACCTTTTCAAACTTCCATGAGTCAGTCATACTTGGTGTAAGTCGACAGTGTGGAGCTGGAAAAGCACAGCAGGTCAGAAACTCATTCCTGATGAAGGGCTCTTGCCCAAAACGTTGATTTTCTTGCTCCTCAGATGCAACCTGAACTGCTGTGCTTTTCCAGCACCACATTCTCGACTCTGATCTCCAGCATTTGCTGTCTTCACTTTCTTCATACTTGGTGTAACTCCAGTCATCACAGCACTTTGACAATAAGGGCTTTGGGTTAGGTCTACTCAATATGGAGACCAGGTCAAACACTGCCATTGCCCTCCACAGTTACTACCCGGATGTGAGACACCTGGGAATGATGTAATTACCCTAGCTATAAACTAAACATAGATCTCAAATATTGTAAACGTAGAAATACAGATATTTAGGTGTGATTAGAAGGCAGCAATCTAATCAAGCAATTTGGCTGACATCACAAAATGTTATCTTATTAGTTGATATATAACTGCATTCTGTATCCGGGTGTGATTTTCTGTTCCATCTATAATTTTATAGGATAAAGCTGCGGTGATCCTAAAAGCCAGAGTATAATTCCTAAAGTAAGTTTTGTTAAAATGTCACTGGACTTGTAATGTTAAAATTGCATTCTTTCCATCGACGCTGCCAGACCTGCTGAGTTTCACCAGCAAATTCTGTTTCTGTTTCAGATCTCCAACATCTAGAGTTCTTTGTTTTTCCTAAAGTAGGCTTAGTGATCTGGTTGGAAAACGTCCCAATCTGCTGGCCTTTCATTCATAAGAACAAAGGAATGTAAGACATGGGAGCAGAAGGAAACCATTCAACACTCCGAGCCAGCACTATCTTTCAGTAAGATCAAAGCTGAGCTTCTATATTGATTAAACTTTACTGTAAATCAGCAATGTACCAATTTTGGCAGGTTTCATGGACGGTTACTTTCCATGAGGCCTGGTGAAATTTCTCATTATTTCCTGAAATTCGTCTCACTTAGCTATGCACCGCATGATTATGGCACCCCACTTGTAATATCTTTCCTCTTGCCATATTCATTACTGCCAGGATCGCAAAAGATTCCTGGTGCTGGTGCCCTGTTTATGAACAGTTGTTCACCAAGTCAAGTGCAGAAAGTTCAGAGCTGCTTTGCATATTCCTTCATCCAAAGCATTGCACTGGACTTGGCAGATCGAGGAATATTGGCACTCCACTGTGATGACAGTGACTAACAGTTCAGGTGGACAAGGTATTGCAGAGAAAGACTGTTCCATTCCCTCAGGATCGGCAGAGGTGACCGTGCCACCAGACTCTGCCAGCCTGCTCTAAGGTTGCCACCTGGGTCAGTGCAGTTTCAGTGATCCAATGGAACCTACAGTCATGCCACAAAAGGTGCCACTCGTACTGATATTTTTCTCTCTGCTTCCTCTCATTAATCTATTTCTGCTCGATCACCCATCTCCCACCAAGGTTCATGTTCTACCATTCTCACACAGTCCCTCCCCCCATTCAGTCTCATTAATCAAATCTCCTCAGATCACTAACCCTGCACAGGCTTTGCGCTGCGTACTCACTTACTTGGGATGCCTCCTTACCTGCAAGATCACTCACAGCCTGCGCCAGACACTTGCATCTCACTCAAACCCTCCTTTTGGAGATGTTGGTCCACATTAGGGCAGGATAGCCAAGACAGTTCTTGGGGCACCTACTCACCTTGCCACTCCCTTTGAGGTTAGGATCATTGCCCTGGCTGCTCAGGACCATGACCATTCCTGTGGTGATGCTGAAATATTCCTGAAGCCACAGAGCATTCATTGTCCATTGCTGTGCTGCTCTCCTACTATCACCACTGGGAATTTACACTTAACAAATCTGATCTTCTACAGCTTTTCCATCTGGCTTTCCCTTTTTTGTCTCCTGAAGATGCCAGAGATATCTGCACAGTCTCCATCATTATGGGTGTGGCCCTGTAAGATATCCCCTGGACTGCCTCTGAGGAAGATAGCATGGATCCCTCAGAGGTAGCATTAACAAGGCTCCTGCAGTCTCCACTAGCTCAGATACTGACACCTCCGTAGGTACTTTATTCCCATTACTGTCGGGAGCACTTGCTGGTTAGCACCTCACTGCCGCGTCTTCTTTTTTAACTCATTTGTGGGATGTGGACATCGCTGGTTGGATCAGCATTTATTGCCTGTCCCTATTTGCCCTTGAGAAGGTGGGGGTGAGCTGCCTTCTTAACTGCTGCAGTCCATTGTTAACCCACCATGCCATTAGGGAGAGAATTCCAGGATTTTGACCCAGCGACAGTGAAGAAATGGCAGTATATTTCCAAGTCAGGATGGTGAGTGGCTTGGAATGAGCTTGCAGGAGGTGGTGTTCCCATGTATCTGCTGCCCTTGTCCTTCTAGATGGAAGTGATTATGGGTTTGGAAGGTGTTCCATAGCTGACCAAGAGAAAAACATCTCTTGGTCAGCTATGGAACTGAAAGCAAATAAAGTCAATCATTGGATGTAGGTTTGCTTGCTGGGCTGGAAGGTTCATTTCCAGATGTTTTGTCACCCTACTAGGTAACATCTTCAGTGGGCCTCAGGCGAAGCACTGCTGATAATTCCTGCTTTCTATTTATATGTTTGGGTTTCTTTGGGTTGGTGATGTCATTTCCTGTGGTGATGTCATTTCCTGTGGTGAAGTCACTTCTTGTTCCTTTCTCAGGAGATGGTAGATGGTGTCTAACTCGATGTGTTTGTTGATAGAGTTCCTGTTGAAATGCCATGTTTCTAGGAATTCTTGTGCATGTCTTTGTTTTGTTTGTCCTAGGATGGATGTGTTGTTCCAGTAGAAGTGGTGTCCTTCATCATCTGTATGTAAGGATACTAGTGAGAGAGGGTCATGTCTTTTTGTGGTTAGTTAGTGTTCATGTATCCTGGTTTAGAACAGAGTGGTGCTGGAAAAGCACAGCAGGTCAGGCAGCATCCAAAGAGTAGGAAAATCGACGTTTCGGGCAAAAGCCCTTCATCAGGAATAGGCTTCCTGCCTCTATTCCTGTTGAAGGGCTTTTGCCCGAAATGTCGATTTTCCTGCTCCTCGGATGCTGCCTGACCTGCTGTGCTTTTCCAGCACCACTCTGATCTAAACTCTGGTTTCCAGTATCTGCAGTCCTCACTTCTGCCTTCATGTATCTTGGTGGCTAGTTTTCTGCTTGTTTGTCCAATGTAGCGCTTGTTACAGTCAATCTTTTTTTGGTAAAAGACTGCTTATAATATGAATTTTAAAGTGTGAATGACAGTGTTGACTGTATAAAACAGATTACAGTATAATCTAGGAAGCCTGCACGTTTTAACTGAAAACCACAAATGCTGGAAATCACAGCGTGTCAGACAGCATCCACGGAGAGAGAGCGAGCAAACACCGAGAGAGAGCGAGCAAACATTTTGAGTCTTGGTGACTCTTCATCAGTGCTTGTACCTAAGCCTCTAATTTATATTTTGTTCACTCATGGGATTTGGACATCCCTGGCTGAGCCAGCATTTTATTGCCTGCTCCTAGTTGTTCTTGAGAAGATGGTGTTGAGTTCCCTCTTGAACCAGTGCAGCCCATCCTTTGGTGGTGGTTATTTTTCGCATTGCTGCACATCGGTCATCAGTGTAATATTCTTTTTCAAGAGTCATGTTTGGGAATTGCTGTTATGTTATGTCATTATCATTATATTAAATGGCAGGCAATTAGCTTGAGAATATACATGAATAGTCTAATTTCAGGGCACTGGCCTAAATATTACCGATAAAACATTTAAGATCATCTTAAACTAAATGTACGTAAATACAAAAGCAATGAAATATGGAATAATTAAAGGGTCCGGAAAGCACAATCCATTGGGATTCAAATTTTAATTCAGTCCAGTTGTGACCTCTGTAAGAGAAAAGAAAAGCTTGCATTCATGTAGCACCTTTTGTAACCTCAAGACGTCCCAGCGTGCTTTGCAATTATTAAGTACTTTTGAAGTGTAGTCACAGTTGTAATGTAGGGGAAAAAAAACAGTCTCAATTAAATGCAAGTTCCTGGTATAACAATGCATATTTTTTCAGTTAACCTCTGCCTGACTCTAACTTCTTCCAAACCCCCAAAATATACTTTTTCACGTCATGTAAGAGTAATTGGCATAGCAAAACCTGAAGCTGTACAAGGTGAGTAGTTGATAGTTAGGACGCATACAAGGAACAATGGTGAGATTCAAATATATCCATTGAAGACACTTTGCCCCCATTCCCGAATTCAGACAATGGCTGTCTGACACGTCGGCCTACAATCCAAAAGGCTATTTATTGCCCATCCCTGATTGACCTCATACTGGATGGCTTGTTAGATTATTTTAGAAGTTAATTCACAATCATAGAATTGTACAGCATATAAATAGACCCTTCAGTCCAACTTGTCCATGCTGACCAGATATGCTAAATTAATCTAGCCCTATTTGTCAGCATTTGGCCAATTTCCCTCTAAAACCTTCATGCACCCATCAAGATGCCTTTTGAATATTGTAATTGTATCAGCCTCCATCACATTCTGTGGCAGCTCATTCCATATATACACCACATTCTGCATGAAAAAGTCACCCCTTAGGTTTCTTGTAAATCTTTCCCTTCGCAATTTAGACCTATGCCGTCTAGTTTTGGACTCACCTACCCTGGAAAAAAGACCTTGTCTATTTATCCTATTCCTGCCCCTCATGATTTTATAAACTTCTATAAGGTCACCCATCAACCTCCAATGCTCCAGGGAAAACAGTCCCAGCCTATTCAACCTCTCCCTGTAGCTCAAACCCTCCAACCCTGGCAACATCCTTGTAAATCTTTTTGGAAAACCTTTCAAGTTTAACAACATCTGTACTATAAGAGGGAGACCAGAAGTGAACACAGTATTCCAATAGTTGGCCAAATCAATGTCTTGTACAGCCGCAGCATGACCTCCCAACTCCTATACTCAATGCTCTAACCAATAAAGGGAAGCATAACAAATGCCTTCTTCACTATCCTATTTACCAATGATTTCCATTTTCAGGAAACAGTCAGCCATATTCTGTTTAGCTATAGGCCAGGCCAGGCAAGAACTGATGGTTTTTTCCCCAAAAGGATATTAGTGAACCAGATAGATATTTATGACATCTGCTGCATGGTCACCATTGAACTTGCTTTTAAATCCAATTCTTATTGAATTTGAATTTCACTATCTGTAACTGCAGGATTTGAACCTACGTTTTAGGAATATTCACTGGTTTATTAGGCCAGTGACATCATAACCAAGCCATCACCTCCCCTATGTTCTGGATCAACTGAAATTGCAAAAATATGATTGATAGATATAACAAGTACCTCAAAAGGTATAGAACAAAAGCAGATAAATAGACTTGAGATATAAATCAGTCAGGAATTTACTGCATGGTGACATGACCTCCTATATCTTACCTTATCTCTCAACATTCTAAGCTTCAAACCATTACATTAACTAACTGTGGTTTTAGGCTATCTGCTGACTGCAGGGGGAATGAAGCAAGCTGCTTATTATCAAAGTATTTTGCTAACTGTTGATAAATACAGCAGTGACTCCTCACTAAGATTGTAGCCCAACATCAATGGTTCAGAGATTATTCTTCAGCATGTAGCTGAACAATCACATGGTATCAACATCAACTTCGCCAGTTTCCAAATCTCCACTCCCTGCATCTCATCCCAGATCCAACCCTCCAACTCCATAATGTCCTCTTGACCTGTCCCACATGTTCATCTTCCTTCCCACCTATCCGCTCCACCCTCCCCACCAACCTATCATAATTATCCCCCACTTGCTTCCACCTATCACCTTCCCAGCTATCTTCTTCCCAGCCCTAACCCCATCTCCCGATTTATCTCTCAGACCCCATGCCACCCCATCAGCGCACATTCCTGATGAAGGGCGTATGACCAAAACATTGACTCTCCTGCTCCTCGGAGTCTGTCTGACCTGCTGTGCTTTTCCAGTGCCACACGTTTTGACTCTGACTCCAGCATCTGTAGTCCTCACTTCCTCCAAACTTACTAATAGGATTAATATTCGAAGTAAGGTCAGGAACCAGACAATCGGATGAATTCTATGTCCTCGTGCTGTTCATGCGCTATTATTTTGGAATGCAAATATTCTTTTGTGCAAGAGACAAACTCAAGGCTAGATGTGGCCTGTCTTGCAGCAATGGTAAAGGCAGATGATGACCAAATTGGAGTTTGCTACTGCCTTGTTGAAAAGACCACTTGGTACATCAGAGGGATGGGAGGATAGATCATTGCGAATGAGGGTAGCTGGGTCAAACTGAGGTTATATGTAAGTTCTGAAGCAGATTGTCCCAGAATCTGATCATTTCCAATGTCGAAAGGGGAACCTTTCTTTAACCCAGCGGTGAATCTGAAGCTGTGCTTTGAGGTGCAATAGATTGTTTCAGTTTACCGAAATCAGTTTTAAAAATTGTGTTCCCAGATCCGTGGCCCCTAAACAAGCCCCTCAAGGGAGTTAATAGGTTGTTAATTTGGCAGCCAGCTGGTTTCCCTTCATCCCACCCCTGCCAGCACTTTGTAAAGAAGACAATCTCCAGGACCATGATTTGAAGTCATACCAATACATGAGTCCTAACCCCATGTGGATTTACAAATCTGGCCATTCTTAACCTTTGAATTGGTCGCAGTCCCACCACTGTGTCAACAGGTTTTTGGTACTAAATCCTATTGTAGTCGTGAGCTTATCATCTTGGTCTTCAGGGAGCAAGGAGAATCATGCAGGTCCCTTTAATTCCCAAGCTACCGTTATACTCTGGACAGCTCAGGGACAATTACTGCCAAATGGCTCATTATGGAGCCAAATTAACATCTTTTTGGCATAGCCAAGGATTCCAGTGATGGACCCTTCCTGCTTAACTTAATTAGGGACAACTTGATTGATGAATCTAATGAGAAAACCCCATTCAACTCTTCTACTCAACGGGGCATCATGCTTACTCCAGCACCAGTGAATTACAACCATTATATTGAAGAGTTGACAATATATCAGTTCAATTCCTCCTCTATGTTGCAATATGGATTTCACTCCTGTCACAATTTCACATGTTGAAGGAGGCAATAAATCATATTTCAATAGGCAATTTGTGTTTTACATTAAAACAGCATCATTCATTCACATTGCTTGATTGTGCTGGTCTCTGTCTGCCCAATATTCCTCTGTAGAATATTCCAATGCTATCTGACCAGCCTTCCATATCATCTTCCACAAACTGAGGCCATCTGAAAATGAACAGCTTATCTTTTCGCTCATCACCCAGTTCCAGTTGATTCCCAGCTATGCAATGCCTTCATTTCAAAATCCTTATCTTTGTTCCACCTCTTTCATGACTTTGTTCCTAACAATCTCTGTAACCTCTGCCAAACCTAGAACCTTCACAGATAACTAAAATCCTTCAAATTTGGCCTCATGCCTTCCAAATTGTAATGACACATTCGAAGATACTTGAGTCATTGGTGTGTAGGAGGCATACCCCTGTGTTGTAGCCCATCTGTTCTGATGTCAATAACCAGGCTGTTGTATGCCATTAGATCTTTGCTGCTGCAAGGACATGCTCATCAAAATTGATCTTGGTTAAAAGTTGCCTTCACCTCTGATTTCTCCTCCAGTAAGATCTTTCCTAAAACCTACTATGTTAGCATTTGGTTCCCTATGTATTTATATATTTTAAGATGATTCAATATATAAGTGTATTTGCTAATAGTTTCATGTAATGCCTTGGGATGCTTTACGATATTGAAGGTGTTCCACAATTGCAAGTGGTCGTTGTTGTGTAAGAGAAAACACAAAGGTAAATGTTGATTGGGTGGCACGGTGGCTCAATGGTTAGCACTGCTACCTCACAGCACCAGCGGCCCAGGTTTGATTCTACCCTCGGGCGATTGTCTGTTTGGAGCTTCCACATTCTCCCCATGTCTAGTGGGTTTCCTGTGGGGCCTCTGGCTTCCTTCCACAATACAAAGATGTGCAGGTTAAGTGAATTGGCCATGCTAAATTGCCCATAGTGTAGGTTACGTACATTAGTCAGCAGAAATGTAAAGTAGGGGAAAGTGAGGACTGGAGATCAGCCCTGATTCTCCTGCTCCTCAGATGTTGCCTGACCTGCTGTGCTTTTCCAGAACTACTCTCTCGGAAATGTAAAGTCATAGGGTAAGTGAATGACTCTGGATGGGATACTCTTCAGAGTCTTGGTGGGATACTCTTCAGAGGTTTGGTGTGGATTTGTTGGGCCAAATGGCCTGTTTCCACACTGTAGGAATTCTGTGATTGGTTTTTAACTAACCCGTCTGATTTCTATTAAAACGGAGTGAGGAACTTGCTCTTGAATGAATAGCATTCATGTTCATTTAGTGACCTTGACCTGTGACCTGTGTTCTTCCACCTGTGACCATATACTTCATATATGGTCAGTATAAATAGTGGAAGGTGCAGATTCAACCGAATGCTTTTAATTCAATTGTGACGGAAGTGGGATTCTTCTCCTTGGCTTCCTTCCTGACATATGAATGTCAAGGAGCTGAGCTTCTTGAGCTGTGACCTATTGCTCTCTTAACTGCTGCCAAACAAAGAGTACTTCAGTGTGCATGCAATGAGATTTTGTATCAGGTTTGTGAGCGCTAGCTCTCAAGTTTCTAATCACCAATACAATACCTGGATTATCTGCTGTTTGCTTCTTAGATAGGATGAAAAAAATTATCTAATTTCCTGTTTGTTAGCATTGCTAATCTATGACTATTGCAGCTTAACTTTGACTCTGTTGCTCCAGGGCTTATTTCAACTCTGCCCTGCATTCATATTAAACCATGGTTTGCTATTTTCAGGTGGACGGAACAGTAGTACAGTGGTTAGCACTGCTGCCTCACCGTACCAGGGACCCGGGTTCAATTCCCACCTCAGGCAACTTTCTGTGTGGAATTTGCATATTTTCCCTGTGTCTGCGTGGGTTTGCTCCAGATGGTCTGTTTTCCTCCCACAGTCCAAAAATGTGCAGGTTAGGTGAATTGGCCATGCTAAATTGCCAGTAGTGTTAGGTGAATGGGTCTGGGTGGATTGGTCTTCGGGACTTGTTGGGCCGAAGGGCCTGTTTCCACACTATAAGTAATCTAATCTAATTTGTCCTGCTGCTTCCAGTGAGAACAGAGTGAGTGAGTGGTCAGAATGGTGGCTGGATACTCCTCCCTGCATACACAAGGTGTTAATGTCTGTTTAACTGCTGCATTGCTGGCAATGCAACTCCACAGACAGGCGAAGAACTCATTACTCAGCTGTTGTCCAGCATCCGATGATAATACTCTGACCCAAATCTCAGCAGTGACACCTGTTTAACACTATCAGCAAGTCAGAGGATGGCTAGAATAAATCTACAAAAATCTAACTGTCCCTCCCCTTTCTTGTGGGATGGAGTGTTCCTCTGAGTGCATTATGAAAAGTGTATGTTGCCCCATTTCATCCCATACTCACAATAACCTCCTGCTACCCCTCATCCCACTTACATTAAACCTAAAAACCTTTGTTCAGGGCACCAACTGCCCAGAATCCAAAACCCAATCCATCACTTCAATAAGATGTTGGGTCTGACGATGTGTCACACACGTACAAGATCAGGTTTTGGAATTCTCATGTGCTATTGTGAACCTGCTGACGGGACAATGCCGCGTCATCTCTGTGGAGCAAACATTTGGGGAGTTTGCAAGATACATTTTCCCATAACAAAGATCACGAAAGATGCTAGAAACTCACCCATGTCAATTACCATTCATTTCCTTGGACTGACATGTCATTGCACAGCATGTGTTCTTTATTTCTGCCTGGCACTTTAGTCATGCCTCTGCTGTGTGGTATTTATCTATCCCACCCCTTCAAGTGTTGCTGTAATTCCAACGCAAGGTGTGATTGTGATTCAAACTTTCCTTTATAGAATTCACCACAGTATGGAAGCAGGCCATTGATCCATGGAGTCCACACTGACCTTCCTGAAGAGCAGCCCACCCACACCTACCCACACCCACCCTACAACCCTGTCCCTGTAACCCTGCATTTCACCATAGTTAATCCACCGAGCCTGCACATTATAGGCAATTTAGCATGGCCAATCCACCTAGCCAACACACAATAGGCAATTTCCCCTGGCCAGCCCAATTAACCTGCACACCTTGTAGGAAGAAACTAGAGGACCCGAAGGAAACCCACACAGGCACAGGGAGAAAGTGGAAATTCCACACAAGCCTGGAGTCGAACCTGGGTCACTAGTGCTGTGAGGCAGCAGTGTTGACCACTGAGCCACCGTGCTGCCCTATTCCTTCTTCTCCTTCTTGTGCACATGACCATTACCTCCACTGTGTTGTTTGCAACAGATCAAGAATGCAAGACTGTCTCGGGTGAAAATTTCCTCTGGCCCATTGGATCAGTGAACAGGTACAGCACAGAGGTCTCTGTGCAGTAATGTGCAAGGCTACTGGTCTGGAATAATCTATAACAAATCTCAGGAATAAATTAACATTCCAGCACCATAGCCCAGCTTTAAGTTACAAAAAAAAATGCAATAGAAGAAAGAGAAGCTAACTGTTTCTGCTCATGCAGAAAGTCTCAGTTACAGATGTTTGCTTGATAAATGGCTGCTTTTTACTTTCTGATTTGTTCAGGCTCAATCTATCAACATTGGATAATTCTGGTAGAAATTCCAGGGCTGGGTCAAGGGCAGATCCCACGGCTCCTGTTAGCTACACCGACTAATGTAAATACTTCAACCTCTCACTCCTATAATTTATGCATCTACTTTAATTTACTCGTTTTCTTTTATGTGTTGTTCCTTCCAAAGGCATGAAGATAGCTGACTGTTAGATTCAATTTGGAGAGTATGGCTCATTTGAAGTTTGGACTAGGAACACAGGAACAGGCATAGGCCATTCAGCCCTTCAAACTAGTTTTGCAATTCAGTGAGATCGTGGCTGTTTTATGGCCTAATCCCTTAATACCTTTGCTTCATAGAAATTTATCTATCTCAGATTTAAAACTAACAACTGATCCAGCATTCGCTGCCATTCGTGGAAAGGAATTCCAAACATCTACCACCTTTTACGTATAGAAATACTTCCTAATATCTCTCATGAACACTCTGGCCATAATTTTTAGACTCTGCCCCCTAGTTCTAGAATCCCCAGACAGTGATAATAATGTATCTTTATGTAGCCTTCCCTTTTCTGTTATTATTTTGAGCATTTCAATTAAGATTGCCCCTTAACCTTCTAATTTCTAGAAAAAAACCCAGAATTAATTTGTAAGATCTCTCGATTAGGGGCCGAGGGGCTGGATCAAACCCAAGAATTTGACACGTTGGGCGATCCCATCCAGGACCATAATAATTTAGGGGACCTCACCTAGGGCCTGATTAATTGAAAAACCAAGCTGATTGAAGCCTTTGTTTCTTACAGCCTGACTGAACTGCACAAGGGAAACTGGTCGAATTCTGAAACCTTGCAAAATCTGCTTTCTGATGTAGCCATCACAATGTGTTCCTGGGCTCTATCAAACTGCAACATTTTATGTTAGCACCTTTCTGATTTGCCTTAAAACTGGCTACACTGTATTCCCGAATATCGGGGAATTATGCATTCATGCACTTTGTGCGTTCATATGTAATGATGCAATTGACCATTGCCCCTGTGTGCAATAATTATATTTAAACTCAGTAAAAACAGAAAAAGTACAAGAGCATATTTCTCAAGATGGTCCTGGGGGAAAGTTGCAGCAACCACCTCTGTTAACTTGGGTATGACTATTTTAAATCAGATTCACTGAACAATTAGAGATTAACAGGGCCAATCAGTTCAGAGTTGACAGTATCTGTCAACTTCATCACTGCAGGCAATGGGGCATGAATTATCAATGTTAAAGATCTATTTATCCTTCAAACTCTATTCATACAATTTTAAAGTACATCATCTGTTCTTGGTGTTTTGTGTTTTCTACCTTTCTTGTTGCTCTTTAGATGGTTTGCAGAAGATATTGTTTATAGTATACACAATCTTGCCACACCATTCCTTTGTAAAGCTGTCTTTAGTTTTAATTAATTAGAATACCTACAGTGTGGAAACAGGCCCTTCGGCCCAACAAATCACACTGACCTTCGAAGAGAAATCCATCCCCCTATATTTACCCCTGAGTAATCCACCTAACACTATGGGCAATTTAGCATGGCCAGTTCACCTGACCTGCACATCTTTGGAATGTGGGAGGAAACCGGGGCACCCGGAGGAAATCCACACAGACACGGGGAGAAATGTGCAAACTCCACACAGACAGTTGCTGTGAGGCAGCAGTGCTAACCACTGAGCCACATTACTGTGGGTTTGTGTGCTTTCTTTGTAACATGTACGTTTTCACTGTTTCGCATGAGCTGGGGCTCAGGGGGTAGCACACTGAAATTGGGGTTGCAAAGTTGTGGGCTCAAGTCCAATTCTGGAGACCGGGAAAGAAACATCAGCTGACGATCCAGTGTGGTGCTGTGAGACTGCTCTGGTTTGTAAAATGCTACTCTTCACATGAGATATAAAGCCAAGACACTTTCAGGTGACCATAAAAGATCTTTTGCCGACATTTCATTGATTTGGAGAGTCATCCCCAGTATCCTGACCAATATTTATCACTGAATTAACCTAATGGAAACAGATTAGGTGGTCTTTCATTTGCAGTCCCTCTGCTCAGGGTCACAGGTTTCTGCTGTGGGTCTTCATGTGAACTGAACAGGTTGATTGCCCGGGTTTGTGGTCACATCAGCAGGACTTCCCACAAAGTAGTAGGATCCTTTCCTTTCCTTCTCTGCTGCTGTTAAGGCCACAAGAAATAAAAGCAGGAATAGGCCATTTGGCTTTTCAAGCCTGCTCCACCATTCTATAGGATCAAGCCTGATCTGAACTCTACCTCATCGTTATGATGTTATGATGCCAAGTGTGATACAACTTGATGGATGAGTTGTTAATGCTCTGAATACTTTGTAACAATTTCCACTCAATTATTAACGACAATGCTGTCGAGCTTTAAGGAGGACCTCGGAATGTCTTTGTAGCATTTTCTTTGTCCTTCCTTGGAACAGTTGAGGAATTGAGGAAACAGAAGCTGGCAGGGAAGACATTTCTCGCCATCCAGACACAACGTCCGATCCATCTTAATTGGTTTTGCTGGAGTTTTACCTGAATTCTCATAGAGTTGGCTTCCAGAACGACACTGGCATTTACTTAACAATACTCTCCTAACATCTGGAGGATGCATGAGACTTTGCTGATGGAATTTCTCCAGCATTCCTGAAGCAGTCGAGGTGTCACTGTGCCTTTAGGAGTGTGGGACCAACTGTTCTGTGCATTCGGAATGCTGATTGGTGGAGGTCTTTGTTGTCAAATACTCCCTGCTGTAGTCTGAAAGAAGCTGAGCTCTACGTTGTCATCAATGGTGACCTTTTGAGAGCAGTGGCTGTCAAGGTGTGAGAGATGCTTAACATGTTCCAGAGTCTTCCCTCCAACATAAAAGTGAGGTGGAATGTTTGACTGGCTGGTTGTGGATTTATAGAGTTTTGTTTTGGCAACGTTCAAGGGCAGGTTCCAAATTCTAGGGAATCTAATCTCTAATCAGGTCAAATTTCTAGTATGGAGAATTGAAGAGATCGAGACTGGCTTGCAAATCTGGTACAGAGTGCACATTCTGGAGATCATTTATAGTCAGGTTAGTTTTAGCATGGAAGTTTCTGACGTTAAAGAGTTCTTCATCTCGGCGATATGCAGAACAAAAACAGGCAATGCTGGAAAAGAGAGCTGATAGCCTAGTGGTATTATTGCTAAACTACAAATCCAGAGACACAGAAAGTAAAAACCTGGAATTAAGAGTCTCATGATGACCCATGAAATCATTGTCAGTTGTTGGGGGGAAGCACATCTGGTTCAGTGAAGTCCTTTAGGGAAGTAAAGGCCTGGCCTGCATGTGACTCCAGACCGGCAGCAATGTGGTTGACTCTTCACTGCCACTGAAATGTCTCAGTCAGCCATTCAATGCAAGGAATGGACAATCCAAGATGAAGGATGGGAAAAATTTCTGGCTGTAACAGCTGCTCATTTTTTTGAGGTATTTTAGGTGTTGGAGGTGATTTCCTCCAATTCCAGGAGCAGCAATTACTGTTTCATATGCTGCTGCATTGCTTTGGAACTTTGGAAAAAAAAAAGTCAAAACAACAGCAGTTTTAAAAGGGAGACGAACAGACAAAGGAAGCACATGGTGAGGACAGTGCAGGAGAGAGAGAGAGAGAGAGAGAGAGAGAAAACCTGCACAGTTACTGCCTTTGCTGTTTGAATTCATGTTTCACTGGACATCGGAGTGCATCTGGAAAAATTAACAAACAGTGAAATTCACAACTAATCTTGGAGGAACTGTTGGGTGAAGTTCGCAGCATAGAATCAGATAAGTTAATTGTTTTAAGTGGACTACAGAAAGTCTGCAGTAGTAAGTAGAGTGGGTTCTTTCTTGATTTTATGTTTTTGTGGATATGTCTCTTGATTAAACTTAAAATATAAGCCATAACTATTAATTTAACCTGGGGTAGTATTTGTAGAGGAATAAGATGGTGATATTTTCTGGGTCTGTAGATTGTGAAGGAGCAAAAATGGCCTTTAGTAAAGTGATATGTGCTTCTTGTCGGATGTGGGAGTTTAAAGAGAGTTTAAGGGTTACTGCAGATTATATCTGCCATAAATGCTGTTGGTTGCGAATCTTATCAGATCGATTGGATTGGTTGGAGAGACAGTTAGAAGCAATGAGGAATTTCCAACAGCAACAGTATGCGATGAATGGCAGTTATAGGAAGGAGGGAACGTCTCAGATACAGTCACATAGATGGGTTAACTCCAGGAAAGGTAAGAGAGGTAGGCAGCTAATGCAGGAGTCTTTTGTGGCTATACCCATTTCAAACAGGTATGCTGTTTTGGAAAATGTAGACGGTGATGGATTCTCAGGGGAACGTAGCACGTACAGCCAAGTTTCTGGTATTGAGACTGGCTGAAATACAATGAAGGGTACATCGGGTTCCAAGAGATCAATTGTGTTAGGGGATTCTCTAGTCTGAGGTACAGACAGACGTTTCTGTGGCCAGCAGCGAAAAAACAGAATGGTGTGTTGATTCCCTGGTACCAGGATCAAGGATGTCTCAGAGAGGATGCAGAATGTTCTCACAGGGGAGAGGGGCTAACAAGAGGTCATTGTCCACATTGGAACCAATGACATAGGAAGGGAAAAGATTGAGATTCTGAAAGGAAAATACAGAGAGTTAGGCAGGAATTTAAAAAGGAGGTCCTTAAGAGTAGTAATATCTGGATTACTCCCAGTGCTATGAGCTAGTGAGGGCAGGAATAGGAGGATAGAGCAGATGAATGCATGGCTGAGGAGATGGTGTATGGGAGAAGGATTCACATTTTTGGATCATTGGAATCTCTTTTGGGGTAGAAGTGACCTGTACAAGAAGGACGGATTGCACCTAAATTGGAAGGGGACTAATATACTGGCAGGGAAATTCGCTGGAGCTGCTCGGGAGGATTTAAACTAGTAAGGTTGGGGGGTGGGACCCAGGGAGATAGTGAGGAAAGAGATCAATCTGAGACTGGTACAGTTGAGAACACAAGCGAGTCAAACAGTCAGGGCAGGCAAGGACAAGGTAGGACTAATACATTAAACTGCATTTATTTCAATGCAAGGGGCCTAACTGGGAAGGCAGATGAACTCAGAGCATGGTTAGGAACATGGAACTGGGATATCATAGCAATTACAGAAACTTGGCTCAGGGATGGGCAGGACTGACAGCTTAATGTTCCAGGATACAAATGATACTGGAAGGGTAGAAAGGGAGGCAAGAGAGGAGGGGGAGTGGCATTTCTGATAAGGGATAGCATTACAACTGTGCTGAGGGAGGATATTCCGGAAATACATCCAGGGAAGTTATTTGGGTAGAACTGAGAAACAAGAAAGGGATGATCACCTTATTGGTGTTGTATTATAGATCCCCTAATAGTCAGAGGGAAATTGAGAAACAAACTTGTTAAGGAGATCTCTGCTATCTGTAAGAATAATAGGGTGGTTATGGTAGGGGATTTTAACTTTCCAAACATAGACTGGGACTGCCATAGTGTTAAGGGTTTAGATGGAGAGGAATTTGTTAAGTGTGTACAAGAAAATTTCCTGGTTCAGTATGTGGATGTACCTACCAGAGAAGGTGCAAAACATGACCTTCTCTTGGGAAATAGGCAGGGCAGGTGACTGAGGTGTCAGTGGGGGCGCACATTGGGGCTTGCGACCATAATTCTATTAGATTTAAAATAGTGATGGAAAAGGGTAGATGAGATCTAAAAGTTGAAGTTCTAAATTGGAGAAAGGCCAATTTGACAGTATTAGGCAAGAACTTTCGAAAGCTGATTGGGGGCAGATGTTCGCAGGTAAAGGGACGGCTGGAAAATGGGAAGCCTTCAGAAATGAGATAACGAAAATCCAGAGAAAGTATATTCCTGTCAGGGTGAAAGGAAAGGCTGGTAGGTATAGGGAATGCTGGATGACTAAAGAAATTGAGGGGATGATTAAGAAAAAGAAGGAAGCATATGTAAGGTACAGACAGGATAGATCGAGTGAATCCTTAGAGAAGTCTAAAGACAGTAATATACTAAAGAGGGAAATCAGGAGGGCCAAAAGGGAACATGAGATAGCTTTGGCACATAGAATTAAGGAAAATCCAAAGGGTTTGTACAAATACATTCAGGACAAAAGGGTAACTAGCCAGAAAATAGGGCCCCTCAAAGATCAGCAAGGCGGCCTTTGTGTGGAGCCGCAGAAAATGGGGGAGATATTAAATGAGTATTTTGCATCAGTATTTACTGTGAAAAAGGATATGGAAGATATAGAATGTAGGGAAATAGATGGTGACATCTTGCAAAATGTCCACATTACAGAGGAGGAAGTGCTGGATGTCTTGGAACGCATAAAGGTGGATAAATCCCCAGGACCTGATCAGGTGTACCCTCGAACTCTGTGGGAAGCTAGGGAAGTGATTGCTGAGCCTCTTGCTGAGATATTTGTATCATCGATAGTCGCAGGTGAGGTGCCAGAAGCCTGGAGGTTGGCAAATGTGGTGCTACTGTTTAAGAAGGGGGGTAAGGATAAGCCAATGAATAACAGACCAGTGAGCTTGACGTCAGTGGTGGGCAAGTTGTTGGAGGGAATCCTGAGGGACAGGATGTACATCTATTTGGAAAGCCAAGGACTGATTAGGGATAGTCAACATGGCTTTGTGCGGGGGAAATCATGTCTCACAAACTTGACTGAGTTTTTTGAAGAAGTAACAAAAAGGATTGATGAGGGCAGAGTGGTAGATGTGATCTATTTGAACTTCAGTAAGGCGTTCAACAAGGTTCCCCATGGGAGACTGATTAGCAAGGTTAGATCTCACGGAATACAGGGAGAACTAACCATTTGGATATCGAACTGGTTCAAAGGTAGAAGTCAGAGGATGGTGGTGAAGGGTTGTTTTTAAGACTGGAGGCCTGTGACCAGTGGAGTGCCACAAGGATCGGTGCTGGGTCCTCTAATTTTTGTCATTTACATAAATGATTTGGATGCAAGCATAAGAGGTACAGTTAGTAAGTTTGCAGATGACACCAAAATTGGACGTGTAGTGGACAGCAAAGAGGGATACCTCAGATTACAACAGGATCTTGACCAGATAGGCCAGTGGGCTGAGAAGTGGTAGATGGAGTTTAATTCAGATAAATGCGAGGTGCTATATTTTGGGAAAGCAAATCTTAGCAGGACTTATACACTTAATGGTAAGATCCAAGGGAGTGTTGCTGAACAAAGAGACCTTGAAGTGCAGGTTCATAGCTCCTTGAAAGTGGAGTCACAGGTAGATAGGATAGCGAAGAAGGCGTTTGGTATGCTTTCCTTTATTGGTCAGAGTATTGCGTACAGGAGTTGGGAGGTCATGTTGCGACTTTACAGGACATTGGTTAGGCCCTGAGGTGGGGGCAGAGTGGTAGATGTGATCGGTGGGGGGAGTCCAGAACTAGAGAGCATAGGTTCAAGGTGAGAGGGAAAAGATATAAAAGAAACCTATGGGGCAACTTTTTCAGCAGATGGTGGTACGTGTATGGAATGAGCTGCCAGAGGAAGTGGTGAAGTCTGGTACAATTGCAACATTTAAAAGGCATTTGGATGGGTATATAAATAGGAAGGATTTGGAGGAATATGGGCCGGGTGCTGGCAGGTGGGACTAGATTAGGTTGGGATATCTGTTCGGCATGGACGGGTTGGACCGAAGGGTCTGTTTCCATGCTGTACATCTCTATGACTCTATGACTCTAACTGCAGCTAATGTAAGCCATTGCTGCGTCCTGTTTTATACCCATTGTGGTCCATGTAAGGTCTTGAGTATAGCAATCTGATGGTGGACATTAAAATGTGACAGTCGTATTTACCAATATTGCAATACAGTGAACATATATTTGCTTAGATATAATAAACTTGCATTTAGAGTCATAGAGATGTATAGCATGGAAAGAGACCCTTTGGTCCAACCCATCCATGCCGACCAGATATCCCAACCCAGTGTAGTCTCATCTGCCAGTACCCAGCCCATATCCCTCCAAACCCTTTTAACAAATGAACAGGAATAAATCGCCATCTAAAAAAGACAGTGAATGTACTCAGAAGGGGGAAGTGGACTTAACATGGTTAATGTGCACTCAAGTGAATGTGTACTAGTGGGCGGCACGGTGGCACAGTGGTTAGCACTGCTGCCTCACAGCGCCAGAGACCCGGGTTCAATTCCTGTCTCAGGCGACTGACTGTGTGGAGTTTGCACATTCTCCCCGTGTCTGCGTGGGTTTCCTCCGGGTGCTCCGGTTTCCTCCCACTGTCCAAAGATGTGCAGGTCAGGTGAATTGGCCATGCGAAATTGTCCGTAGTGTTAGGTAAAGGGTAAATGTAGGGCTATGGGTGGGATGCGCTTCGGTGGGTCGGTGTGGACTTGTTGGGCTGAAGGGCCTGTTTCCACACTGTAAAGTAATTCCATTCTATTGTAAAATAATATGGCCTTAGTTGGAATAATTCTCCAAACATA
This sequence comes from Chiloscyllium plagiosum, assembly GCF_037043375.1. Taxonomy (NCBI): domain Eukaryota; kingdom Metazoa; phylum Chordata; class Chondrichthyes; order Orectolobiformes; family Hemiscylliidae; genus Chiloscyllium; species Chiloscyllium plagiosum. The sequence continues at coordinate 22,778,674 of NW_028270146.1, forward strand.
TTCTTGTATTGATACAGGACGATAATGGGGTAGGTATTTCCTGTTTGTGGAACTAAAGGTGGGGTGGGGGTGGTCATGCAGGTGTACAAAGAGTCTAATGGGTTAAATGGCATCACTCATTCCTAACTCGTGTTCCCACATCCTACATCCGATGTGATACCAATGACTCATTATGTATCCTCCTCGATGTTTCATTCATTACCAGAATAATTACAATGACTTCCTGCTCCAGGAAGTCGTGTTCAAAACAGATCCAAGAGATCTGAACCAAATAGACTGCTAAAACTGTTGAAATAAACAAAGAGGTCATTGGGTGTCCATGTTTTTGCTTCTTCCAGTCCCTGTAAAGATTCATAATGGGTTTTGATTATCCATTTAATGAATATCAGATCAAGAACTTCCCGGTATCTGTGTTTTTCAAAATAGGCTGAATTTATTGGAAACTTTAATTATTTAGCTGTTTCTAAGACATCTTGATACTGTAGTAGGTGAAAAATTCAGCAAGATACAAAAATACCATTGTTTCTCCTTACTGCTCTTTAATATATTACCAAAGGTTGCATTAGGGCACATACCAATTTCTATGTTTCTCTTTTAATGAGATTCATTGTTGTCTTTAATTGTCCTTGCTAATTTTCTGTGCTCACCTTTTTCTACTGTCTCTGAAATACCATACTTCTTTGTTTTGATATGTTTCTGAGTATTATCTGCCCCCTGCAACTCACTTAAACCACTATTGATCAAATGTTTCCACTTATGCATTTTGTAATAGTTTTTTTTGGTTTGCTACTGACCAATTTACTGACTGCAGCACTGACCAATTTCCTTAACACTGCACTACTAAAGACCATTGGAGCATAGCATGTCTTCAGCCTTCTTGATTGAGCTAATTCAACGTACGTAAGAGATTAAACCTAGAGCCTTTCTGTTCAGCTAATCATTCAGAAGACTTGATTTGATTTGACTTGATTTATTGTTGTCACATGTACCTAAATAGAGTGAAAAGTTTTGTTTTGTAAGCAGTACAAGCAGATCATAGCAAGCAAGGACATATAGATCATAGAGTGCTTAGTCAGAGCAAAGCATATAATGTTAAGGCTGCACAGGAGATACATAAAAACAAGATCAACATTAGATTTGAAATTAGAGAGGTCCATTCAACAGTCTAATAACAGCAGGGAAGAAGCTTTTCTTGAACCTGTTGGTGCATATGTTCAAGTTTCTCTATCTTATGCCTTACGAAAAAGGATGGAAGAGAGTATCACTGGCGTCAAACAGGTCTTTGATGATGTTGGCAGCCTTTTGGTGACAACGAGAAGTATAAATGGAGTCCATGGATGGTAAGGTGGCTTCCATGATGGTCTGGGCTGTGTATACAACTTAATCCTTATCATTAAAAGTCTTGAGCATGGGTCTTAGGGCATAGTGATAATGTATCTACCTCTGTACCAAGTCACCTGGGTTCAAGTGCCAACACATGTAATAAAATTTCTGAACAAGTTGATTAGAAAATATCTTAAAAACCTTGAACATGTTATGCAATTCCTGGACATTGTGCAAAATACATACAATTCCTGTCTCAACAGGAACCAAAGCTCTAAGGATTGCATCTAATCATGATTTAAGAAGGTTTAATTTTCATGTTATTCTGGGGACATCACAAACGTTAAAGAATGTTGCAGAACCCTGGGGAAAATGTTTTCAATACCAGAATGGTCAGCCATTCTGGAAGGGGATGGTGAGGGATACTCTGGAAAGCATTTGCCTAACCAATTCCATTTTTGGGAATTTAATTTAAATGGATGCCTAATGGGAAAAGAAGTGTTAATCTCCATGCTCACTCTGCATTTATGAAGAGTTCCTCTGTTGGTCAGTTACAACGCAATCATAGAATTTTTTTTTCAGAATTTCTATTGAATCTTCGAATAGAAGGGAACCATTCAATAGATTGTGCCTAGACTCATGTCTCAGTTAATTAATTCTGTCCTGTCCCATCTCCACATCCTTTCCTCATTTTTCAAATACTAATCCAATTTCCTTTGCAATGAAGTTATAGTGTCTGCCTCAACAGCCACTTGAGGTTAAGCCTTTAGTGTTCTGAGAAATTGCTGTGTGAAACAAGATTTCTAATTTCTCTTTTGTTCCAGGGATAATTTGGGTTCTAAAAATAGTGAGCAGTATTCTGAAGTCATCCAATATCATTTCACGTAATCGTGGCAGGTTTTAGCTGAATGCGCTGCTACTCCAGACTAAGATAAGGATTCTGATAGTTTCCCATACCAGTCAAATATGTGGCCTCATTGACATGACGGACCATTTAATGCCATTTTTTCGTTCATAAATGAAGAATAAGAATGAACGGATGTTGAGACTGATACTAAAAATTGTGCAGCTGTGGAATAATGCCAACACAAAAAGAAACATCACATTATTGTTTGTAGCTTTTCAGGCCAATGTACACAGTGAAAGCATGAGAGAAATATGTGACACAGTGGCATGGTATTTAACCAATGATAAGTTGATGTATGATTTATGTAAACATTTCTTCTTTGCCAAGAAATGGAGACAAAATAACAAGTGTAAAAGAATGGGACACACACACACACACACACACACACACAGGTACACACAGACAGGTACACACACACACACACATTTAGATTCAAATAACAAGTGTAAAAGAATGGGACACACACACACAGGTACACACAGACAGGTACACACACGCACACACACAGGTACACACAGACAGGTATACACACACACACACATTTAGATTCAAATATTTCAAAGTTCTCAGGAGGGTATCCATTTTCCTTCGGTTTAAATTCATAGCAAGTGTTGTAGGCCCATTCTATTCTGCATCACTGACCCAATTGTACTGTATGGCCTATGGACACTGAATTAAAATGATTTGCTTCTATTTAAGTTTCGCTATGGTCTTGACCTTCCCATTCCAACCCCACAAGTCAATTATCAACAAACCCCTGAAAATTTCTATGTTGTTCTGACTGTGAAACCTTGGACATATTTTCCTTTCTTGGAGGGAGGAGGAAGTTGAATACTAGTGCCACCCCATCTAGCAGGACTTCCTCATCTTTGCTTCCAAACTGGGGTATTGATTTTCTCATGTTTGCCATGTCTGGGGCAAATGTCAGGAACATGCAGGGCAGCTCCGACTGACAGTGTATGTTTGGGTGCACAACTGGCTTTTAAAGATGGTGTGGGCTCAAAGGATTCATTCTGGGATATCTCAGCAGGAGCGAGGTTGTTCTGAGAACAGCACTTGGTGGAATGGGCTGAAAACAGACATGAGGGACACCATGAGGGCGTGGTAGCGAGTTAATGAGGCACCTTTGATAACATATGGTGGGAAATCTGACCGTGCCTCACGGTAGAAAAATCCTCCAAAATACTCAGTGCAACTCATAATTAGCCAAAATGATATCAGATTCACTCCACAATGTGTGTCCCACATTATCAATGAGTTCAAGGGGAATGCAAGCTTGGTCCAGGTCAAGGTAAAGTAGCGTCTCAAGTCATAATTTAGATTAGATTAGATTACTTACAGTGTGGAAACAGGCCCTTCGGTCCAACAAGTCCACACCGCCCTGCCGAAGCGCAACCCACCCATACCCCTACATTTACCCCTTACCTAACACTACGGGCAATTTAGCGTGGCCAATTCACCTGACCTGAACATCCTTGGACTGTGGGAGGGAACCAGAGCACCCGGAGGAAACCCACGCAGACACGGGGAGAACTTGCAAACTACACACAGTCAGTCGCCTGAGGCGGGAAATGAACCCGGGTCTCTGGCGCTGTGAGGCAGCAGTGCTAACCACTGTGCCACCGTGCCGCCCACCGTGCCGCAGTTTCACTCTGACAGATAAGTCAAGAGGAGGGGCAGAGTGGAATGTTTAGATGCTGGCATTACCACATCATTCCAAATCTGATTTAACTGTTTCTTTAGGGCAGGTGTCCTCTGTCTGCCTGAAGAGATACTGGGTTGGTGGCTGTAGTGAGGTATGATTTGTGATGACATATTGCAGCCCAATTATCTTCCTGATAGATTTTATACCATTATTGAATTGAACAGGAGAAAAAGTGGCCATTTGGCCCATTGTGCTTGGGCTGGGTATTTCAATCAATCTCATACCATTTTCTCAGCCATTTTTTCATTGAATTTCCTATTGCAAGCTGCTGTTGAACCTATATTCACCATCTCGTTGGACAGTACACAGCAAATCCTAATGGAATAAAGGAAATCTTTTCCTCATGCCTCTCTGAATGTGTTGCTAGTCTGGTTCCCATTTATCAACAGTTTCATGGTTTCACTATGTGTAAATAACAAGATCCCACAAAATAGCAAACTAATAATGACCATTTACTATTTAAAATCTACCTGGTGGTAGTTACTCACCTCAACTAAGACCACCCACCCTTTGGTGTCACTGTGAAACACTGCAAGCTCTGAAAAAGAGTCACGCCGGACTTAAATGTTAACTCTGTTTCTCTCCCCACAAACATTGCCCTTATTGGTCAGTGCATTGAGTATGGAAGTTGGGAGGTATACTGCGGCTGGACAGGGCATTGGTTAGGCCATTTTAGGAGTACTACATTTAATTCTGGTCTCCCTGCCATAGGAAAGATATTGTAAAACTTGGAAAGGTTCAGAAAAGATGTACAATGATATTGTCAGGGTTGGAGGGTGAACTGGAAGGAAAAACTGAATAGGCTGGGGCTATTTTCTCTGGAGCTTCAGAGGCTGAGAGATGACCTTATGGGGGTTTATAAAATCATGAGGGGCGCGGATAAGGTGAATAGTCAAGGTTTTTTTTTCCCAGGATAGGGGAGTCCAAAACTAGAGGGCATAGGTTTAAGTGAGAGGGAAAAGATTTAAAAGGGACCTAAAGGGCACAGTTTTCACTCAGAGGGTGGTGCATGTATGGAATGAACTGCCAGAGGAGATGGTGGAGGCTGGCATAATTACAACATTTAAAAAGCATTGGAATGGAAATATGAATGGGAAGGGTTTCAAGGGATATGGGTCAAATGCTGGCAGATGGACCTAGATTAATTTAGAATATCTAGTCGGCATGAACAACTTGTACCAAAGGGTCTTACTCTGTAACCCTGCTGGAGTTCATTTTATAATTCATTGGATGTGGGCAATTCTGGCAAGGTCAGCATTTAGAGTCATAGAGATGGACAGCATGGAAGCAGACCCTTCGGTCCAACCCGTCCATGCTGACCAGATATCCCAACCCAATCTAGCCCCACCTGCCAGCACCCAGCCCATATCCCTCCAAACCCTTCCTATTCAATACCCATCCAAATGCCTCTTAAATGTTGCAATTGTACCAGTCTCCACCACTTCTTCTGGCAGCTCATTCCATACACGTACCACCCTCTGAGCGAAAAAGTTGCCCCATAGGTCTCTTTTATATCTTTTCCTCTCTCACCCTAAAGTTATGCCCTCTAGCTCTGGACTCCCCAACCCCAGGGAAAAGACTTTGCCTATTTACCCTATCCATGGCCCTCATAATTTTGTAAACCTCTATAAGGTCACCCCTCAACCTCCAACGCTCCAGGGAAAACAGCCCCAGCCTGTTCAGTCTCTTCCTATAGCTCAAATCCTCAAGCACACTCACTCTCACCGCACCTCTGTAATTCAGCTCTTTTGTCCAGCTTTGAACCAAAGCTGGAATGAGTTCAGGAGCTGAGTGGCCCAAACTGGGTGTCACTGAGCAGGTTATGTCTGAGCAAGTGCTGCTAGATAGTACTGTTGATGACACCTTCCATCACTTTACTGATGATTAAGTGTAGACTGATGGGCAGTAATTGACTGGATTGGATTTGTCCTGCTTTTTATGCACTGGACATAACCTGGGTAATTTTCCAAATTGTCGGGTAGATGCCAATCTAATATTATCTCCAAGTCCTCTTTTCTCATTTTCAAATACTTTCCTATCACTTCTGGGACTTAGGTTACAAATCAGTTCAGGTATAACGACATCTCTACAACAATTATAAAGAACCTTACTTGACTTTACTTCAGTTAACTTAACTCCATTGCAAAAGGGAGCAAATATGTAGCAAAATTTGCGCCAAAATTGGCAATAGCAATTGGATGCCATTGTGATAAGAGATATAGAGCATCAAAGATGTCACACTGGTGCAATAGAGATCCCACATCAAATAATGAAATGAAATAGACAATAGACAATAGGTGCAGGAGTAGGCCATTCTGCCCTTCGAGCCAGCACCACCATTCATTATAATCATGGCTGATCATCCTCAATCAGTATCCTTTTCCTGCCTTATCCCCATAACCCTTGATTCCACTATCCTTAAGAGCTCTATCCAACTCCACAGCCTTCTGGGGCAGAGCATTCCACACACTCACCACTCTCTGGGTGAAGAAGTATTTCCTCATCTCTGTCCTAAATGGTCTACCCCTTATTTTTAATCTGTGTCCTCTGGTTCGGGACTTACCCATCAGCGGAAACATGCTTCTTGCCTCCAGAGTGTCCAATCCTTTAATAATCTTATACGTCTCAGTCAGATCCCCTCTCAGCCTTCTAAACTCAAGGGTATAATAGCCCAGTCGCTCCAGTCTTTCAATGTAAGACAGTTCTGCCATTCCGGGAATTGACCTCGTGAACCTACGCTGCACTCCATCAATAGCCAGAATGTCTTTCCTCAAATTTGGAGACCAAAACTGCACACAATATTTCAGGTGCGGTCTCACCAGGGCCCTGTACAGCTGCAGAAGAACCTCTTTGCTTCTATACTCAATTCCTCTTGTTATGAAGGCCAGCATGCTATTAGCCTTCTTCACTACCTGCTGTACCTGCATGCTTGCCTTCATTGACTGATGTACAATAACACCTAGATCTCGTTGTACTGCCCCTTTACCTAACTTGACTCCATTTAGGTAGTAATCTGCCTTCCTGTTCTTGCCACCAAAATGGATAACCACACATTTATCCACATTAAACTGCATCTGCCATGCATCCGTCCACTCACCTAGCCTGTCCAGGTCACCCTGTATTCTCCTAACATCCTCCTCACATTTCACCCTGCCACCCAGCTTTGTACCATCATCAAATTTGCTAATATTACTTTTAATACCATCATCTATATCATTAATGTACATTGTAAAAAGCTGCGGTCCCAGCAATGATCCCTGCGGCACACCCACTGGTCACCACCTGCCATTCCGAAAGGGATCTGTTTATCACTACACTTTGTTTCCTGTCGGCCAACCAATTTTCAATCCAATCTAGTACTTTGCCCCCAATACCATGCAATCTAATTTTGCTCACTAACCTCCTATGTGGGACTTTATCAAAGGCTTTCTGAAAGTCCAGGTACAATGCATCCACTGGATCTCCCTTGTCCATCTTCAGAGTTACATCCTCAAAAAATTCCAGAGGATTAGTCAAGCATGATTTCCCCTTCATAAATCCATGCTGACACTGACCTATCCTGTTACTGCTATCCAGATGTGTCGTAATTTCATCCTTTATAATTGACTCCAACATCTTTCCCACCTCTGAGGTCAGACTAACTGGTCTATCATTCCCTGCTCCTCTCTCCCTCCTTTCTTAAAAAGTGGAACAACATTAGCCACCCTCCAATCCGCAGAAACTGATCCTGAATCTATAGAACATTGAAAAATGATCACCAATGCATTAATGATTTCTAGAGCCACCTCCTTCAGTGCCCTGGGATGTAAACCATCAGGTCCCGGGGACTTATCAGCCTTCAGACCTAGCAGTCTCTCCAACACCAATTCCTGGCAAATATAAATTCCCTTCAGTTCAGGTCCTTCAGCCACTGTTACCTCAGGGAGATTGCTTGTATCTTCCCCAGTGAACACAGATCTGAAGTACCAATTCAACCCTTCTGCCATTTCTTTGTTCCCCGTAATATATTCACCTGTTTCTGTCTTCAAGGGCCCAATTTTAGTCTTAACCATTTTTTTTCCTTTCACATACCTAAAAAAGCTTTTACTATCCTCCTTTATATTTTTGGCCAGTCTACCTTCGTACCTCATTTTTTCTCTGGGTATTTCCTCCTTAGTTATCCTCTGTTGTTCTTTAAAAGCTTCCCAGTCCTCCGTTTTCCCACTTATCTTTGCTATGTTATATTTTTTCTCTTTTGACTTTATATGTTTCTTAACTTCCCTCATCATCCATGGCCACCCCTGCCTCCTCTCAGGATCTTTCTTCCTTTTTGGAATGAACTGATCCTGCATCTTCTGCATTATACTCAAAAATACCTGTCATTGTTGTTCCACTGTCATCCCTGCTAGGGTATTGCAACACTGAACTTTGGCCAGCTCCTCCCTCATAGCTCCATAGTTCCCTTTATTCAACTGAAATATTGTCACTTCCGATTTTACCCTCTCCCTTTCAAATTGCAGATTAAAGCTTATTGTATTATGGTTACTACCTCCTAATAGCTCCTTCACTTCAAGGTCCCTGATTAAATCCGGTTCGTTGCACAACACCCCAGATCCAGAATTGCTTTCTCCCTGGTAGGTTCCAGCACCAGCTGTTCTAAGAATCCATCTCTGAGGCACTCCACAAACTCCCTTTCTTGGGGTCCAGTACCATCCTGATTCTCCCAGTCTACCTGCATGTTGAAATCCCCCAAAACAACTGTAGTAATATCTTTGCAACAGGCCAATTTCAGCTCCTTATTCAACGTACACCCTACATCCAGACTACTGTTTGGGGGCCTGTAAATAACTCCCATTAGGGTCTTTCTATCCTTAGAATTTCTCAGCTCTATTCATACTGACTCTACATCCCCTGATTCTAGGTCCTTCTGCACAAGGGAATGAATATTATTCCTTACCAACAGGGCGACACCATCCCCTCTGCCCATCAGTCTGTCCTTACGATAGCACGTATAGCCTTGAATATTCATTTCCCAGGCCTTGTCCACTTGAAGCCACATCTCCGTTATCCCCACAACATCATAACTGCCAATTTCCAAATGAGCCTCAAGCTCATCAAATGGGATAGTAAAGTGAGTATTATCTTGTATATAAACAGTTATGAAGAAATACTTGCTGCAGGTGCTGAGCTTTGAAATGGGACAACGGTTCCATTCCTCAGCAGTGAGGTATCTTCAATTGATGTGCACAGAATTTACATTACCCTGTCTATAACAGATGCCATAGGTCCTTGCAACTTTGCTCAGAGGAATATATTTGGGAATATATGCATTCCATTTGAACAGTGGAGAAAGGGGCAGAGTCTCTGAATGAAATAATGAAAAATTAATCAGGGTCAGGATCTTTGTGAACAATCCATTATTGGTGGATTCTCTTGTCCCAACCTCTGGAATTTCCTTTCCTGATTCATCCACATCCTTATTCCTCTTTCTGTCATCAAGAACCTCTCTAAATCCTAACGTTGTGCCCAAGATTATTTTGTTATCTGTCCTGATATCCCCTTATGTGACCCAGTGTTACTCAGATTTTCTTTTGAGATGCGCTGGTACATTGGGGTGGCACGGTGGCTCAGTGGTGAACACTGCTGCTTCACAGCACCAGGGTCCCAGGTTCGATTCCAGCCTTGGGTGACTGTCTGTGTGGAGTTTGCACATTCTCTGCATGGGTTTCCTCCAGGTGCTCTGGTTTCATCCACACTCCGAAGATGTACAGGTGAATTGGTCATGCTAATTTGTCCCAGGAATGTGTAGGTATGAGTCTAGGGTAAATGTTGAGCAGTAGGGGAATGTATCTGGGTAAGTTACTCTTTGGAGGATTGGTGTGGACTTATTGGGGTGAAGGGCCTGTTTCCACACTGCAGTGTCTCTATATCATTAGAGGTGCTATGTATTTGCAAAAATGAACTGAGCAGGGGAGTTGGATCGATGCTAGTGACAGTTGAGAAACTTTGGAGAATTGATATTCTTGTTCTTCTGAGATTCGAATGGTCATTTCATGATTTGCTTTTATTTATGGGCATATTAACTATGAAGCCTGAAGTACCTAGACATCCACCAGAATTCTTGAATTGAATACAAAGATTCAAAGTGTAACCATTTGTTTTATGTCTCCAAGCAGTTGTTATGGACTAGATCAAACCCACTCAAAATATATTAAGAAGATTGCCCTAATGCCAAATTTTCCTTATTTTTAAAGGCAAGTATAAAGCATTGTAGGTCCAGACACAATTTAATTAGTCAAATAGCAGATTTGAAGCAAAACACACTTTATTCTTACACTACAGTTAAAATACAAACAAAAGAAAGAAGAATTTGTACAACAACTTTTGAAAAGCTTAACAGAAAAATAGATGATTTAACTACTAAACAGCTACCATTCCAATGTTGTAACATCCCATAAAAACACCCTTGGTAAAGGCAAATTCAGATAAATAAATTGTCTCACATTTCGATTGTCTAGTCTTGGAGAAAAAAACATCAACAGAAAGCTCTGAGACATAAAGAGAGAGAGAGAACTCAAGCATTTTGCTGTAGTAGGGAGAGATATTTAGCAGCTTCCAAATCACAACAGCTACTGAAAGCTAGACTGAAATCCTAGCTCTGTGGGAGCTTGACCCTACCCCTTCATGCTGCTTCTACAAGCTGTTTACTTTATTGGCTTGGAACAGACTACTCGTCACCTCTGTCTAACCTCCCTTTATAAAAACAAAATAAAATAGACCTCTTAAAGCCATGGTATCGTTAGTAATTCCTTAAAAGAAACTTTTAAAACTGGAATTTCCTCTTTAGGCCTTTGTATACTTGTTTCCTTAATGATTGCATTTGTCAGCTGGGCCTACAGTTAATGTTATGAAGCCTATGTAACTTAATATTTTCACACCATAGACTCAGAAGATTGTACCTTACGTCTTTTGGCTAACTGGGAATTGCATTGTGTTTTTTGGAAGGATTCTCACTGTGAGGCACAGCAAAACTTTTGGCAGCTACTTATAAAATTCGCTTCATTGACTACCTGCCCTATCCATATAGCATCTCTCAAATCCAAGTCAAGCCCAATTCTATAACCGTTCCCAGAACAATTCACCATTCAGTACATATCTGCTGGAAGACTGACATCATCAGAGGCTCAGGGGTGACCTTATAGAGGTTTACAAAATTATGAGGGGTATGGATAGGATAAATAGACAAAGTCTTTTCCCTGGGGCGGCAGAGTCCGGAACTAGAGGGCATAGGTTTAGGGTGAGAGGGGAAAGATATAAAAGGGACCTAAGGGGCAACGCTTTCACGCAGAGGGTGGTACGTGTATGGAATGAGCTGCCAGAGGATGTGGTGGAGGCTAGTACAATTGCAATATTTAAGAGGCATTTGGATGAATGTATGAATAGGAAGGGTTTGGAGGGATATGGGCCGGGTGCTGGCAGGTGGGACTAGATTGGGTTGGAATATCTAGTCGGCATGGACGGGTTGGACCGAAGGATCTGTTTCCATGCTGTACATCTCTATGACTCTATGACTTGTACTTGTGCCAGGTTTGAAAGTCCACTGTGCACCCAGCCAAGTGTTGCAAATCCAGTATTGCCCCTCACCAGGAATGTAAAGGCATAGCAGCCTCAAAGCCAACCTTCTCACTGGACAAAACAGGCATGGCTAACACTCCCTCGCAAATAAACCACACACCCCAACCTAACCTCGTTCTCTTATCTGATCACCCTTGAAAAAAAAATCACAAACATAACTCTGGTGCAGCCGCACTTGGAGTATTGCATATAGTTCTGGTCACTGCACTATAGGAAGGATGTGGAAGCCCTGGAAAGGGTTCAGAGGTGATTTATTAGGATGTTGCCTGGTATGGAAGGAAGGTCTTATGTTTTCCTTGGAGAGAAAAAGGTTGAGGAGTGACTTAATTGAGACATATAAGATAACCAGTCGGTTAGATAGGATAGACAGTGAGAGACGTTTTCCTTGAATGGTGATGGCTAGCATGAGGGGACATAGCTTTAAATTGAGGGGTGATAGATATAGGGCAAATGTCAGAGGTAGTTTTTCTACTAGGAGAGTAGTAGAGGCATGAAACACACTGCCTGCAACAGTAGTAGACTTGCCAACTTTCAGGGCACTTAAATGGTCATTGGATGAAAATAGAATAGTGTAGGATAGATGGGCTTCAGATTAGTTTCACAGGTCGGCACAACATCAAGGGCCGAAGGGCCTGTACTGCGCTGTAATATTCTATATTCTATGTTCTATACTTTGCTTGGCCTTAGATACATCCCATCTGAAGAACCTCTCTGAATCCTCACTACTCTTTTCCCAAAGACCAGTGGCCACCAACATTGTCCAGTCGATGCAGGCAATTATTTGGATAAGTCCAAGCATGAGCCAGCAACACAAAGAAACCAAATCGAGTTGTTCTTATCCACAATGTGAGCCAAATGTTAACATCTTGGCCTTGACTGTTGGTGATGGTTTTCTGCACCTAGCTAACATCTGCTGGAACTGGGTTCAATCACATCCGGTCTGGTTTGTAATGCCTAATACAGCTGAACTCTGTCATCGATAAGGAGAGCTCTCTGCAGCTCAATCTCTTCATCCTGCTCCTCAGGTGACAGCTCCTGCTCTCCCAGTTCCATGGCATTTAGCATATTGTCCAATTGCCTCCTCCAATTGTGGAGAACACAGCATTCCAGGATGATGTGGTACACTCTGTCTGGGCTATACTGACTGGTCCAAACTGCTTTTGGCGGTCTTATCCTTTGTTTCACTGTGGCGCTGTTTGCAGAATATGTACTAACTTGGGGATGATACTGCACCAGCTGAGAGACAGGCATATTACACCCAAAAGGATGCTGCACTCTGACACCCTTCCCATCTCGGATGCACATGAACCATTTCACTTTCCAATGTGTCCATTAGAATCTAACATCACACTTACATGACAAATAATGTAGCATTATTCCCCTTGTCCCACAGCACATTTAGAAATTCCCATAAGTGATGGGGTGCTTTCGACCTGTTGTCACCTTCTTTTAAGATATTGCCACTCACTGCTGCATCACTGAGATGATGATGTTAATTTATGAAGCCCCAGTGTCATGGTGCAGTCTGCCTTTGGCAAGCCTTTGACACATCAGCACATTCATTTGGCAAGCTTTGGAAATGGGGAAAGAAAATGATTGCATATGAAATGTAGCTGGTGTTTGCTAACCAATACTGACATCTTCAATGTCCTAGTAGATGTGAACTCCCATGCTTCTGCCCATCAACGTGACGCTGACTCTGCTCAGCCTGGGCATTGTCCGAGTCACTTTCACATCTAGAGAAGAACAAATGAAGGCAGGGAGTGAGCCTCATGGTGGACACTGTCGGCACTGGGCTCTGCTGTTGTCATCAAGTATGCAGCAGGCTTTCAATGCTGGTTGTCAACGTGTTTTGCAACACAGGTCTGTGCTTCCTAAGTGATCTGCAACTGGATTGGAGAGGTGCTATGAGGATCACATGGGGTTGACAAATATCAGATGCCAATGACCTTTGGATGATTAGCTGGTGCCCTTGTATCATGCTCCAAGATGCTGCAGGCTGCTCAGAGCCAGGGGCAGGCTGAGATCACCAGTACATGTTCTGACTTCCATGTTGGGAATTTCTGATCATTGCTTATTTGACATGTTTGGAAAGATAGTAGGCTGAACAATATTTCGATGAGTCGGAGCATTAATAAGGTATTTAACAAGCAATAATCTCCGAATCCCCATTACTCTTTTTCCCAAAGACCAGTGGCCACCCACATCTTGTAATTGTCCAGTGAGAAACCCCTGCTCAGACCGCTGTGAGGTTCCACCCATAATCTCAGCCATTTTGAAGCTGCAACTGTTTTGGGATTGACATTTTCAGAATTCGGAGAGCATTGAAGGAACTGACTCAACAGTCGATGTGGCTACTTTCTATAACTTTGGATCTCCAAATCCCAAGTCCAATTAACTTGAAACGTTAACTCTGTTTCTTTCCCTACAGAACTGTTGTGTTTCTCCAGCGCGTTCCACTGAGAAAGGATCATGGATTTTTCTCCAAAAAAGCTGCCAGACCTGCTGAGCTTTCCCACCAATGTTTGTTCTTGTGTTTTATTCTTCTCAATGATTGGTCCACTTTAGTATAATTTTCAGTTTGCACTGAACTGCAGTGATACCAATGTACGTAATGAATTCTGTGCTGATCTGTAACAATAAAGCACTTCCTGGGGATTTTGACCTATCAACCTTATCTTTTAGATGGTAACTGTGTAAATGCTTTGGCCATAAAGTAATTCTGTGAGATTACTGTTGTTAGATGAAATGGATTTGCGTATATTTTGTTTCAGATAGGCAAATGCCTTCATTAAAATGAAGGGTGAATGTATTTCCTGTGAATGAATTAAGTGTTCATATGCTAACATTCACACATTATAATTTCAAGTTCGTTGCTTTTGGCAAATACAGCTACATTACCACAGAGAGGACTTTTGTTTTCTTTAGTAGTGGGATTGTGGTTTATGTTCAGTTATTCAGAGGAACAGAAAAATCCCAGAGGAAGCAAACATTGTTTTCGTTGAGGTAGAATGGAAAACTGTGAATACTGGAAAATTGAAAAAGAGAGAGGTACATGGGAATTTCTAGACAGGAAAAGACTCAGATCCATCTAATTCACCTTCTACAACCCGTTAACCACATGGCACAATGATAAAGGAATGGTGGACGAATCATAGCAATCAATCTCTGATAATTCTTTAACAGTAAATCCAGAAATGAAATCCCCAAAATTGGAAAGCTTGGGATGAAGGCCTTTGCCGATCCTTCATTCCCAGCACATGTCCACAGGGAAAACCCTAGTTTAAAAATAAATGGCAATACTTGAAAATGAAAGTATTGATCGCACTGATGCTCTAGTGTTCCATTTTTGTAGGTAAATCAGAGCAGGACTTAGACAATTAATGGTAAGGTCCTGAGGAGTGTTGCAGAACAAAGAGCCCTTAGAGTGCGGGTTCATAGTTCCTTGAAGCTGGAGTCACAGGTAGACAGGATAGTGAAGAAAGTGTTTGGTGTGCTTGCCTTGAGTGCATTGAGTATATGAGTTGGGAGGTCATGTTGCAGCTGTTCAAGACATTAGTTAGGACACTTTTGGGACACTGCATTCAATTCTTATTTTCCTACTATAGGACAGATACTGCCAAACTTGAAAGGGTAAAGAAAAGATTTATAAGGATATTCCCAGGTTGGAGGGTTTGAGCTACAGGGAGACACTGAATAGGCTGGGGTTATTTACCCTGGAGCATCAGAGGCTGAGGGGTGACCTTATAGAGGTTAATAAAATTAAGAAGGGCATGGAAAGGATGAATAGCCAAGATCTTTTTGGCAGCGGGGGTGGAGTCCAAAACTAGAGAACATAGGTTTAAGGTGAGAGGGTAATATATAAAAGGAACGAAGGGGCAATTTTTTCATGAAGAGGATGGTGTGTTATGGAATGAGCTGCCAGAAGAAGTGGTGGAGGCTGGTACAATTACAACATTTAAAAGGCATCTGGATGTGTATATGAATCAGAAAGGTTTGGATATGATCTGCAAGCGGGCAGCAGAGCCACCCCACATTTGCCACGGGACTATGCCTACATCGGTAAAACTATAGGAATTCATTTTGTGTTTTAAATGGCAGCCGCAGCTTAAACCCACAGAACTCAGCAGCTGCCGGTCCGCCCACGTGACCGGGAGATGGGAGCCAGAGGACAGATCAAATCTACACTAGGCCAGACACTACCCATGACTCATAGACCGAAACTCCGGAGCTAATTAATATGGAAACCCATCTCCTAATCAAATCAAGAGACTGACTGAAACTCACCCATATTCATCAATACAGAACCATCCTGACACAAAGGACAGGCATCCACCAGACAGGAACGAACAGACTAATACACACCAGCACCCCAAGGGAACAAAGGGGGGTGCTAGCCCCCAGCCCGCACAGAGAGAGACAAGCAGATAGTACCCGGAACCGTTTACATAATCCAATTAGCACCCTATTGTGTGTACACTGCAACTCTCCTGGGACGGCAGGAAACCCACCATTTGCACCTACTCCAGCGATGATGGAGAACTATCATCCCATTCATACTCAAAATCCTTACATCCTGACAAAGAAATGTGTAGCAGCGCGCGGGAACAGCAGAACAGCCGAGATTCGGACCTCGGTTGGTCTCCGCCGGTGTTACTGTATCAATAAACGTTACCGATTGTTGAACCGCACTCTGGGCTCGAACTGATATCATTTCATCCGCGCTAACAGATCCAAATGCTGGCAAATGGGACTAGATTAATTTAAGAAATCTGGTCCGAAAAGTGTGTTTCCATGATGTACATCTCTATGACTCCATAACTGTATAACTCTATGGCTCTGTAGCTCTATAACTCTACAACTCTATAACTCTATATAGATAAATATGGTCAGCCATGATCTCATTGACTGCCAAAACAGGCTCAAGAGACTGAATGGTCTACTACTGTTCCTAAGTCCCCATGAGATTACCAGTGTTTAAAATTTTATTAAGGACAAAACCAGACAGAAATTTGGGAAAGTGTACATGAGAATCAATTGTAGAAATTAGGAAGTTGCTATCCTAGGTTGGTCTAAATGAATGCATTTCTTTGTGCTTTGAAGTTTTCTTCAGGCTTATTGTGGAAAGAAATGTATAATATGCCTTTATAAAGAGTACACTTAAAGTTGGAAATTGTAGTAAATAAAAATATTTGATTTATATAGGCCATCCCCCTGGCCTTCCCTGCTGCTCCTTAAAACTCAGACTGTCATCCCTGGTCCTCCTGCATTAGGAGTCGGTTGCCCATTTCCCAGAGTTGTGTCTCCGGGAATGCAGTTAAAAGAAAACTCAATCTTGCAAATGTCATATGCTGGTCCGACTTGTTTTGTAGACATCAGGACAGAGTCAGAGAGTCATCGAGAGAATTCTATCACTCTTTGTGGAAAGAACTGCTTCCGAACAATTCTCTTGAATGGTTTGGCCTTAATTTTTACAGAATGCTCCTTGTTCAAGGATCTCCAACCAGTGGAAATGAAATTTGGACACAAAATTCAGAACCATGAATCTAGTCAATTGTAGCACTGTTGATTTCAACCTCACCTCTGAGGTTCAAAGTCTGATTCAAGTTCCTGACTAAGGCTTGAGCATAGATATCTAGGCTAACACTCCAATAAAATACTGATGGAGTGCCACAATGTTGCTGTGCCATGTTTTGGATGAGAATATAAACTGAGCTTCCGTCTGCTTGCTCAAATGTATGTTGAAAATCCCATACACAGATAAACAGGGAATGTACCTCCATTGAAGAAAAAACTGAAAGAATTGCAGATGCTGGAAATCAGAAACAGGAACAGAAGTTGCTGGAAAAGCTCAGCAAGTCTGGCAGCATCTGTGGAGAGAAATTAGAGTTAATGTTTCAGTTCTAATGTTCTGAAGAAAGTCACAGGATCCAAAATGTTAACTCAAGTTTCTCTCCACAGATGCTGCAAGATACCTTCCGTGTCTGTCAATCAAAATACACAAATATGGTCATTGACTTAATGTGAGTTGATTTGATTTGATTTATTATTGTCACATGCACCTAAGTACAGCGAGAAGTTTTGTTTTTTTGTGCAATACAGGTAGACCATACCATGCAAAGTGCATAAGGGTAATAGATCAGAGCAAGGAATACAATACTTCAGCTGCAGAGAAGGTGCACAAACAGCTAGATCAACTTGAGAGGTCCATTCAGCAGTCTAATAACAGCATTAAAGAAGCTGTTCTTGAACCTGGTAATACATGTGTTTAAACTTTTGTATCTTCTGCCTGATGGAAGAGTTGGAAGAGAGTATTACCGGGGTGGGAGGGTCTTTGATGATGCTGGCTACCTTTCCAAGATGGTGAGAAATATAGATGGAGTCAACAGATGGAAGGTTGGTCTGCGTGATGGACTGGGCTGTGTTCACAACTCTCTTTTTACGGTCCTGGGCAAAGCAGTTGCCATACCTAGCTGTGCTGCATCGAGATAGAATGATTTCTATAGTGTGTCTATAAACATTGTTGAATTTCCTTAGCTTTCCGAGGGAGTAGACGTGCAGTTTTGCTTTCTTGATGTCACATCAGCATTTGCGGTGCACAAATTAGCTATGATGTTTCAATGATTATAACAGTGACAACACGTCAGAGGTATTTCATTGCCTACGAGTACATTGAGACATCTGGTAGCCAGGAAAAGTGAACATAAATACAAGCCATCCTTTAGTCTCCAGTCAACAGAAAGTCAATGTCTTGCACTGTGCCTCCAAGATAGGAGTCAGTCTATGACAACTCTGAGCATCTGGGATTTAGTCCATACCTG